>NC_048599.1:28479396-28809391 GCF_003668045.3 Cricetulus griseus | reverse complement strand
CAATCTATCAAACTCCAGGGCATAAAAATGCAAATTAATTTTAAAGAAGAATGGAAGAGAATGCCTAAGAAGACAGAGCACCCAGGATACCCCATCACAGCAGGATCCCTTAGAAAAATGTTTTCCTGGACCTGGAGAGATGGCTCAGCAGTCAAGAGCACTGGCTTTAGAGAAAAGCCAGGTTCAATTCCCAGCACTCACCTGGCAGCTTACAACTGTCTTTAACTCTAGGTCCAGGGGAGCCGACACACTCACACAGACATACTCTCAGACAAAACACCAAATAACATGAAATAAAAAAGAAAGAAAAATGTTTCCCCAAGTTCATCTGTAAAGACACAGAAGCTGCTACAACTATGGTTCAAAGTGGCCAGGCTACATTTTGAGCCAGAAACACAACTAGGAGTCATCTTGCAGGCATGAAAAATACAAGTGTTGAAGGATAATGAGGTTTGCATCAAGGTTCAGGAAAGTCACTTGGCCAGGCAATATATGGCAGGGTAAGATTCCCTGAATGGAACTCCTGAGTGGGCTATTTGTAACTATTTGTAAAGCTATGAATATGAAGCCTAAACTACAATAGATACAGACTCCAGGGTGTTGCAGATGCTAGGAATAAGGGTTATCACCAAGGAAAGCTATTCATACCAAGTGGAGTCAGCTCATGACAGATGTCATGAATGTCACAGGTAATAGAGCTGGAGGGTCATGGCTACCCAAGCCTATTGGAGACTAGACAATGGTACCATGAGCCCTAAAGCTGAACCTGAACTACAAAAATTTGGTGTTTTCCCTGCTGGACTTTGGTCTTAGACTGGTCTGATATTTCTTTGCTATGTCCACTCTCTTTTAGAATGGGAATGTTTTCTTGGTGCTACTATATACATTTTTTTAAAAAATTATAACATTTAAAAAAAATCTTACATTGGCTCAAGTTAAGAGAATGCTTTGAGTCAAAGCATCAATTAAAAGAGGAGACTTTGAACTTAACCTTCTAAATAATGTTTGAAGGTACTCTTGAAATTAGATAAATTAGGCCAGGTGGCGAATGCCTTTCATCCCAGCACTCTGGGAGGCAGAGGCAGGTGGATCTCTGTGAGTTCGAGACCAGCCTGGTCTACAAGAGCTAGTTCCAGGACAGTCTCCAAAGCCACAGAGAAACCCTGTCTCAAAAAAACAAGAAAAGAAAGAAAGAAAGAAAGAAAGAAAGAAAGAAAGAAAGAAAGAAAGAAAGAAAGAGAAAAAGAAAGAAAGAAGGTGGCTGGAGAGATGGCTCAGAGGTTAAGAGCACTGGCTGCTCTTCCAGAGGTCCTGAGTTCAATTCCCAGCAACCATATGGTGGCTCACAACCATCTGTAATGAGATCTGGTGCCCTCTTCTGGCCTGCAGGGACACATGCAAATAGAACACTGTATACAGAATAAATAAATCTTTAAAATAAATATATTTAAGAAAGGAAGAAAGAAAGAAAGAAAGAAAGAAAGAAAGAAATAAAGAAAGAAAGAAAGAAATTAGCTAAATTATGAGATAGACAGGAGTGGGTTTTGGGGGGTGACTGAGAATGTGAAGGGAGGGGATAAAGTATTGCAGATTCAAGCAATGTGTTTGAAAGTCTACAAGGAGTGGACTTGTGATGATTAGTACAATGTCAAATTTAGGACCCCCAAAGAGATTGTAACATATATCTTGGAGTATCTGTGAGAATGTTTCACAGAAGATCAACTGAGAAAGAAAGACCTAACCTGAATAAGGGGCCATCCCACGGGCTAGGGGCTTGGATGGATTAAGAGTGGGAAAAGAAGAACTGCATTCATCTTTCTCCAGTTTCTATTCCGCTCCATGTGAAACAGCTTCCACATGAGCTGTGAGAGGCTCTGGCTACCATGCTTTCCCTGCCATAGTAGATCATACCCTCTGAAAACTGTGAGCCAAAATAAACCCCCTTCCTGAAGGTGTTCTGTCTGATACTCTATTTCAGCACTAGAACAGTAACTATTACAATTCCATTACTGTAATCAGCAAAAGAGTGAAGTATTTTTTTTATTTTATTACAACATATATTCTTAGAAAGAATATAACAATATAGAAAATAATAAATCCATTATAGGCTTAATTTCCCGACTCTAGCAGCTGAATTAAATATTTCTTATTTTTTAGGTAGAATTATTTTTTGTTTTCTTTTTTTTTTTTTTTAAGACAGGGTTTTGCTGCAGAATATTCCTTTACACTGTGAAGATGTGTCACTGTGATTGGCTTGATAAAGAGCTGAGTGGCCAATAGCTGGGCAGGAAGAGATTAGGCAGGACTTCTGGGAAGAGAGAGGACCCATGAAGAAGAAGGGAGAGTTGCCAGCTGGGCTCAGAGAAAGCAGAACATGTAGCAGGAGAGGTAAAAGCCGCATGGCAGTGTGTAGGTTAAAATTAACGCATTAATTTAAGTTATAAGAGCTAGTGGGACAAGCCTAAGCTAAGGCCAAGCTTTCATAGTAAGTCTCCAAGCCGTTATTTGAAAGTTGGTGCTTCAGAAAGACTCATTACAGGGTTTCTCAATATAACAGCTCTGGCTGTCCTGGAACACGTTTTGTAGAGCAGGCTGGCCTCAAACACATAGAGATCTGGCAGCCTCTGTGTCTGCGTGCACCACTGCACCCAGCTAGGTGGAAATCTTAACAACCTTCAAAATCTTACTCCAACACAGTTGGTACTAGGTGCAATCACACTACACCTCTGAAAACTTCAAGGTCTTAATAATAAAAGGTTGTGCAACAACAACCTGTAATGTCTCTTTGTTTTCAGAGAGGAAAACAAAAATCAGGAGGAATTCTGTGGGCAGAGCTGAACAGCTGAGTAGCCCACTGTGGAAGGTCTTCTTTGTGTTTGTGGTGGGAAGGCAGATAGGGCCTACCCTGGCCATAACAACAATAAAGATTATCAGAGGTAGGGCTCATTGTCAAGGCTTCTTACATGGCCATGTTTCCTATCTTGTTCTTGGGTTTTTGTTTTTGTTTTTGCACAGCACTTCATCACACTGTTGAAATTTTACTTGGTATTTATATCTGCCTTTTGGCTGTGTTTCTCCTTCAGTCTGTGTGGAGCTTACAGACTGAGACTTACTCTTGTGTCAAGGAAGGCTAAGTGAAAGTCTTTCTGAAGCACCAACTTTCAAATAACGGCTTGGAGACTTACTATGAAAGCTTGGCCTTAGCTTAGGCTTGTCCCACTAGCTCTTATAACTTAAATTAATGCGTTAATTTTAACCTACACACTGCCATGCGGCTTTTACCTCTCCTGCTACATGTTCTGCTTTCTCTGAGCCCAGCTGGCAATACTTGCTAAATGAATGAAAGAAGATACAAATCCCATTTTCAATATGCACCACACAGTTAAAACTCTGGAGGAGAATTTCACTTCCCTGTTATCTTTCTGTACTTCGACTCTCACTATTGGATCTTTACTACTTTGGAATCAGATACAAAGTAAGGAGCTGAATGAGAGTGATGGCCCCTGAGCAGCCTCTCACCAAAGCGATGGCATCTCCAGGGTGACTTCACACCTAGAAATCTTTCCCTGGACCCTACAAAATCTTTCCATTTTCTCTTGAGGCCTTGGGGAGACACTGGCAGGCTTCCACATGGCCCACACAGGTTTAAGAGGCTCTTCTGGAACCTTAAGCTAGATATTAAGTGTTCTACAATGGTGATCTTTGTTACTTCTCATTTTCAAGGCTTCATACATAGCCATGTTTGAAGGGTCCTGACATGACATGCTTTGTCAGTGTGCCTTGTGTCCCTAACTGTGAGACTTTTATTTCTAGACTATGTAGCTGGTCAGGGATGTTCTTTGCATTATGTCACTTGAATGAAGCAAGAGACCAAAGGTTGGGATGCTTTTTAACATAAATCAGCACATAAAAACATTGGAATAAATGGGTCTTTAAGAAAGGATGAAATGCCAGGCAGTGGTGGTACACGCCTTCAATCCCATCACTCAGAAGGCTGATCTCTGTGAATTTGAGGCCAGGCTGGTCTTCAGTGCATACCTGTAATCCCAGCACTTGAGAGTTAAAGTCAGAAAGATCAGAAATTTAAAGCCACCCTTGGCTACAAAAGATAAAATCTCAAAAAAGAAAAAGGGGCCGGGCGTTGGTGGCGCACACCTTTAATCCCAGCACTCGGGAGGCAGAGGCAGGTGGATCTCTGTGAGTTTGAGACCAGCCTGGTCTACAAGAGCTAGTTCCAGGACAGCCTCCAAAGCCGCAGAGAAACCCTGTCTCAAAAAACCAAAAAAAGAAAAAGAAAAAAGTAAGGATATCAGAAAATCAAGCATAGAGGTGAGTAAATGCCTGTTGTAATCACAGTACTCAGGAAATTAAGGCAGAAGAAAGGTGTCTTAGGGTTTCTATTGCTGTGAAGAGACATCAACCATGACCATGGCAACTCTTATAAAGGAAAACATTTAATTGTGGTGGCTTGCTTACAGTCCAGAGGTTTAATCCATTATTGTCACGGTGGGAAGCAAGGCAAAATGAAGGCAGACATGTTGCTCAAGAAGGAGCTGAGAGTTCTTACATCTTGACTCACAGGAAACAGGAAGTGGTCTGAGACACTGGGTGTGGCTTGAACATATATGAGACCTCAAAGTGACACACTTTCTCCCACAAGACCATACATACTCCAAACAAAGCTGTGCCTCCTAATAGTTCCACTCCCTTTGTGGGGGTATTTTTTCTTAAACCAGCACAGAAGGCAAGTTTAAGGTAAGCTTGGGCTATACAACAAGACTCTGAAAGAAAAAGATGAGCCAGGAGTTGGTGGCTCACACCTTTAATCTCATCACTTGGGAGGCAGAGGCAGGTGGATCTCTGTGACTTCAAGGCCAGCCTGGTCTACAGAGCGAGGTCCAGGACATCCTCCAAAGCAATACAGAGAAACCCTGTCTCGAAAAACAAACAAACAAACAACAAAAAAAAAGCAAAAAGATGAATATGAGAGCAGACAGACTGTCTCTAGTCACTCTTGTGTTCTCTCTAAGCCAAAGCACTGATCAAAACATTTGAATATAAGAGCTGATGGCTGCCATCCATAAAGCTGAAAAACAAGATTCCCTAGGGGAAGGTATCCTCTCCTTGCATCACCAGTTGCTTTCACAGTACCTAGGAAAGCATAGTAACTGAGGAATACAATAATACATAGGTCCCTGATATTAATGTTACTTTCAGGCAAAGCTACGTGGATATTTCAGGATTGAGAATGGCACAGCTCAAAGATGAAAGGGGATAGATAATGTGTCTGCTACATGCGCCATTAAAAGCAATGGAAAATCAACATCTTAATCTTTTCTAGGGTCCTCTTTCACTGCATCAAAATAATTGGCATCAACCCTACATTTTTACCTTTCCATTATATGAGTAGCCACTCAATATATCCAATCCTTTATGGAACTTCCACTAGTCTGATAACAACTGAACACAATTTAACTTTTTTTCCTTCACTTTAAAGTGCAATACCACTTTGTCCCAGTTTCAAGAACCAATACAAGATCAAAACATGTCTTTAATCCCAGTACTTGGGAGGCAAAGGGAGGATTTCTGAGTTCCAGGATAGTCTGGTCTACACAGAGCAAATTCCAGGAAAGCCAGAGCTACACAGAGAAACCCTGTCTCAAAACAAAACAACAAAAAGATCAAAATACTCCTAGCTCTGCTTCTATTCCTCAGCTGGTAGTCCTTCTCTATCTTTTTACAGTACTGAGGATCAAACCCAGGGCCTTGAGCATGCTAAGTGTTCTAACACTGGGTCATACCCCCAGGCCCTCTTTCTTCATCTCGACAAACTGATTGAACAAGGGGCTTAAAGATCAAGGGAGTAGTTTTGTAATAAAAGTGAACAGGCTCTGACATGTGACTTCTTGCTTGAAGCTACTCTACTTCCTGAGTTCTCTCTCTCCATATGTCTTCTACTGTGTCATGTATAACACAGAATGAAGGCCCTTACCAGATATGACCCTTAATCTTAGAATTCTCATATTCTACAACTGTGGGCCAAATAAGCTCCTATTAGTTTATAATCTTCCCAATCTGCGGTCTTCTGTAAAGCTATAGAAACAGATTAAGAATCTGGAGAGATGGCACAGTGGTTTAGGAGTACTTGCTCTTCGAGAACGACGACCTGAGCCTGTAGCCTAGCATTCTCTGTGAGTGCATATAAAAACTTGGATGTGATCCTCATGGTGTCTGGAACCCTAGGACCGAATGGGGCAGACATAGGAGGATTACTAGGGCTTGCTGGTTGCCAGTTGAAAACAAAGCTTTGGGTTCGGGAAGAGACTGCCTCAAAGGAATAAGGTGGAGAATGACAGAGGAGGGCACTCAAGGCCCTCCCTCCTCTAACCTCCACACATACACACAGGTAAATGTGGAAGAAGGCTGAGAACTTGGTAATGGGTTAAAGTTGGAATAATTTAAAGAATGTTAGAAAAAGCCTATATTTTCATGAGCAAAGCATTAGGGATAATTCTGGTAAGGACTCAGAAAAGAACTTGAACAGATACAGAGATCCACAGCTAAGCACTGGGCCAAGCTCCCAGAGTCCAGTCAAAGAGAGGAGGGAGGGATTACATGAGCAAAGGGGTCAAGATCATGATGAGGAAACCCACAGAGACAGCTGACCTGAGCCAGTGGGAGCTCACTGATTGGACTGCTAGCTGGGGAACCTGCACAGGACTGAACTAGGCCCTCTGAATGTGGGTGACAGTTCTGTGGCTTGGGCAATTTTGTATGGCTGCAGGCAGTGGGACCAGGATTTATCTCTAGTGCATGAACTGACTTTTTGGAGTCCATTCCCTATGGAGAGATACCTTGCTCAGCTTCACTTTGGGGGAGGGGAGAGCATATCTCAACTTGATATGCCAGACTTTGTTGACTCCCCATAGGAGACCTTATCCTTACTGAGGAGTGGATGGGGGGTTGGGTGGGGGGAGCAGGAGGATGGGAGGGAGGAGGAACTGTGGTTGGTTTTTTTGTTTTTTTTGAGGCAGGGTTTCTCTGTGGCTTTGGAGCCTGTCCTGGAACTAGCTCTTGTAGACCAGGCTGGTCTCAAACTCACATAGATCTATCTGCCTCTGTCTCCCAAGTGCTGGAATGAAAAGCGTGCGCCACCACTGCCCAGCAATAAATAAATTTTTTAAAAAAGACAAAAAAGAGCTTCAGGGAAGTCAAGAGTTCATCATTTTTGCTTAAGTGTTTGCCAGGTCTCAGACACTATTTAGTTTCCTTTCTGCTACTGTAATTAAACACTCTAGCCAAAAGCAATTTAGAGGAGGACAGAATTTATTTCAGCGTCTAAGTTACAGTTCATCACTGAGAGAAGTCAAGGCAGGAACAAGCAAGGACTTGAATAAGAAACTATGGAGAGCTTGCTGGCTCATTTGTACCTTTCTGCTTAGCTACGTTTCTGATAATAGCATAAGACCACCTGTCTGGGGAATGGTGCCACCTATAGCAGACTGGGCCCTTATACATCAATTAACAATCAAGACAATTCCCCACAGATATACCAAAAAGTCAATCTGATCTAGGCAATCCCTTATTCAAGACTTCCTTCTCAGATGACTGTAGGCTTAACAAGCAACTCAGGTCGACCGTTAAAGCTAGCTAGGGCAGACAGAAATGAGGAACTACATTGGAAATCAGAATAAAGGCTATCCTTGTGAGATCTAAAAGTGTGAAACTATGTTGGAAAACAGAGGTAAAGGCCATCCTTGTGAGATCTCAGGCACAAATGAGGAACTATATGGGAAATCAGAGCAAAGATCACTTTGTTTATAGAATTCTAAAGACTAGCTTAACTTTGCCCATGCTCTGGAGTATTCTGAGAACTGTAAGGCATGTATACCTTGATTTTAAGTAGGCTGTTCACAGACTAGATAGCAATATCATGAGATAGAGCCACCACAGAAATAGCACTAGGGCAAATGCTCAGCAAAGCTATAAGGGCAGGGCCACCAGAAAGATCCCCAAACTGTAGAGCTACCAATGAGACTCCATTGTGGAAGAACTAAGGTAAAAGACTTAGGATTGCTGGTAAAAGCCCAACAAAGCTACGGAAGCAGGAGTGCTGCAGACGGTAAAGGCTCAAGCACCCACGAACACATCATTACTATCCTACAGTGCTCAGGGTGTGGGATATAGTATCAAAGAACACCATTTTTTAGCATTTAGACCAATGCTATTTTCTCTGATGAGCTTTGGACTTACTATGGACCAGCTACTTCTTTCTTCTTGCCTACCTCTCCCTTTTGGAATGCCTGCCCCACCACTATATTTTGGAAGTAAGGATCACAGCAGGAGAAAACAGGTCTCTGGTTGAAAACCTTGGAATGCCACCCATTTCTGATTTGGATGAGACTGAACTTGGACATTTCAGTTGATGCTGTACTGTGATTTCTTTCAGATCTGTGAGACTTTTTATAATGAAATCCTGTGGTCTGAACTCCTCCAAAATATACAATGACCCTTCTTCCTTCTTTCCTTAGTACCCCCAGAAGTTAGGATAACAGGCATGTACCACCATACCCCAGACATGTTGAAATTTAGTTAACAATAGAGCTATATTGAGAGGATGGAATGTTTAAGAGGTGGCAAGACTGGATTAAGGCTGTTACAACCAGGAGTGGGTCAGAAATCATCAAGAGTAGCTTTGTTAGAAGCGCAGGCCTTTTCTCTTGAGTGTTCAAGGATTCTGTCCTTGTTCCATTTTCTCTAAAATGCTCTTTCTCCATGTGATACCTTCTGCTGTATAAACTGTAGCCCCAAGGCTCCCCTCAGATGCAGCCCTTCGATCCTGGACTTTCCACACTGAGAATTGTAAATTAAAAATCTTCTCCAGTCTGTGGTAGTTACAGTAGTAAACCAATTAAGAGAGTTCCCTTCTCAGCAATGTAGTTCTATTGTTTCAGTTAGTCAGAAAAGACTTTTTTCCCCACACTCTTCCATTCAAGCAATCAGTAAGTTCTGAGAATGCCTCCTTTGAGGTATGGTCAGAATTCCACATTTTCCCCCCATCTCCAAGTCTACTTCCCCAGCCCAAGCCCCACAATGGTATATAGAGAGAGGGGGGAGGGAGAGATACACAGCTTATTGTGCCATTCTTCGGCTTCAAAGCAGCCAGAAGCTTCCATTCAAGTGTCTCATTGTCAGAAAGGCTTCGTTCTCATTTAGACCACTACCACTACCTCAGTACTTGTCCACAGTTGGCCTCTTACTGGCTCTACAACTCTTAGTATCCAGAGCACCTAACATAGTTCTCTTCCTTTGTCTCCTGTCTCTCCCACAGGAAAGTAAATCCCATGATCACTGCTGAAGTCTTGCAAGTGTTATACCTAAGATATTCAAACTGTTAAAAGAATGGCTCAGGGCTGGCAGGATGGCTCATTGGGTAAGTGCACTTACTGCCAAACTTGACAACCTGAATTCAATCCCTGCGACCCACATGGTACAAGGAGAGAACTGACTCCCACAAATTGCCCTCTGGCCTTCACACATATGTCATGAGGCATACACATGCCTCTACACACACACACACACACACACACACACACACACACACACACACACACACGTATGCATGCATGCACATGCACACACGAGGTGGGGGTTAGGAAAAAAATGGCTTATAAAAGTGTTGGATAACTCATCAATATAGTAAGGACAGATATAGGGCTGACCAGATGGCTCAATGGCTAAAATTGTTTGCAGCCAAAGCTTGAGGACCTGAGTTTGTTCTGGAACCTACACAGTGAAAGAAAAGAACTGATTCCTATACCAAGTTGTTTTTTTCTTTTAGGTTCCCAAATCATGACTTATTATTAGTTTTGAATGCTCAGTCTTAGCTTAGCTCTTTTCTAGCTAGTTCTCTTAACTTAAATTACCTGCTTCTCTTTATCTGCCTTCTGCCTCAGTGCTTTTTATTCTTTCCTTCTGTATATCTTACTTCCACTGCTTCTCTAAGTCTGCGGGTTGACTTCTGGCCCCAAGCGTACCCCTCAGTCTCTCCTCCTAGTGTTCAGCTCATTATTAGACCAGTCAGGTGCCTTAGACAGGCAAGGTGAAACAAATACAACTCATCTTTACAAATTAAACATGCATCCTTACATTGTTAAACAAATGTAGCATAAATAAAAGTAACACATCTTTATACAGTTAAAGTAATACTGTGCAGCATAAACAAATGTAACACATTTTTACCTAGTTAAAACAATATTCCACAACAGACTCCTGCAATTTATTTTGACCTCTACTTAGTATCTGAGTGTGTTTCCCCCCAAAAAAACCCACAAATAATTATATATGTAATATGAAGATATGTTTACCAACTAGGATATACTAAATGCACAACTATGAGGCGCTGGATTATAATCTAGAGCAGGAATGGGAAGGCAGAATAAATTCTTGACACACGCTTACAGCTTTCTTAGTTCCTTTAGCTTATTATAGCATCAGCAATAACAATGGGATTTTGCACCAGGAGATGCTGCTTCCTGATGCTCACCAGGTGCCAGGAATCTTTCACACAACTGGGCCTTGCCACAATCTAACTAGGAGACATTCTTTTTTTTTTTTTTTTTTCCCTTGGTTTTTCAAGACAGGATTTCTCTGTGTAGCTTTGCAGATCAGGCTGACCTCGAACTCAAAGAGATCCACCTGTCTCTGTCTCTTGAGTGCTGGGATTAAAGGCATGTACTAGCCACCAAAGGCCAGCTCTGGGAGACATAGATTAAAAAAGACTCACTTGAGACTCAGGTCACTATGCAGCATCCTATAAAATATGGAACTTAGCATAGGGGAGACTACACCCAAATGACAGGTCCCAGCAACTTGGCTATCAACTTTCGTGTGCTGGCTAGTCCCTCTGTCCTGAAATTCCACATGCTCATCACAACATAGGAATGGACAAGTGACTTGCTGTGCTGACAGAGCCTCTCACAAAGCACAAATCCACTGAAACTTAAGTTTTGTGGTACCAACTGTAGACAAAGAGCACTGATCTGAAGTTTGTCACAACTGTCATTAAACATTCTTCCTGCATATTTTATTTGAAATGCAAGTGTTCTCTTGAGAGGAGCAGCAGGAATCTGAAACAGGATTCCACATTTATTAGCACAGACCTGATAAAGTGACTATCTTCCATTCCTTTTTTTTTTTTTTTTAAGTATTAAAAGTGTGTGTCTGTGTGCATGCCTGAATGTATGGGGGCATATTTGCCTTGGCACACATGTAAAAGGCAGAGGTCAGCTTTGTAGAATTCTCTCCTTCTACCTATACATGGGCTTCAGGGGTCAAACACAAGTCACAAGACTTGTGCAACAAGCATCTTTACCCATTGACCAATGCTCTCCTCACCTAGTCACTTTTAACTTTGATTCTTTCTAAAGTGGCCTCCATGAGCATGTCAAGAGCTTTCAGTCTGCCCAAGGGCTTCTCCCACAACATAGACCTGGAAGGCCCAAGCATGACAAACATGACTCTGGCAGGCCTTGCCATTCCCCTAGTCCCTCTTCCTTGCTAAAAATCATTATATTATATTCCTAAAGCTAGCCACCAAGGTCTATTCCCTTATTTGGTCACTTTCTACCCCAGCTACCTAAGTATTGAAGTCCAGCAATCAAATGCCCTTTTTTGGCTGTCCTAATTAACATGTCCAATTAAAATTAAACACCTCATTCTAACAGGGGGTTTTCCCTCTTTTCCCTTTATAAACTATCATTTGCCTATAGGCTACTTCTGTCTCCTTTCTCCCTCCAGGACAAATATCCCTCTTCCCTTGCTCCTTTCTCCTTCTCCCTAGTCCTCTATCTCCTGTCTTTGTCTCTTATTCCTTGCCCTTTGTCTCTTTGGGGCAAATAAATCTCCTTTGTGCAGAGAACTTGGTCTTGGGGTGTCTCGTGCTGGCTGATACTTGTCCTCTCAGGCCTGTCTGTCAGAATTACCACAGAAAGCTGCCTTGTGAAGGATTAGTGCTTGTAGACTGAAAGGAACTTTGAGTCAAACAGAAATATAAAAAACACAGTCCTAATAAAATCTGGTGTCAGGCTATAGTGCAACCATGACAAGGTCGGCACAATGGGAAAAGGCTGACCCAATGGGGGCCAGACGAAGTACCACAGACAAAGCCAACTTGATACATTGTAACTACTGGGTCAATTCTGTTGTTTTTGGTGCAGGAGAGGAAACAGAAGAATAAAAGCTTCCTCTCATCTTAGTAAATTAAGCTTGAAGAGACACACACACAGGGATGCATGCAGCATGAGCTTCAGGCTATTCCTTGGGAAGGCTAAAGAACATGAAAACTGACCTCAGGCACTAGCCTTTCTAGGATGTAGTAAGTCAGCAGCATGCTGGATAAGGGCCCTTCTCTAGACCAAGGAAAAATGAAGGGTGTTGACTGTGTTCTTTGGTATTTACATGAAAAGTGATCTGACTAGGAAACCTCCCATATAGCTCATGGTCTCTGTCCACCCCTGGATTTGGTCTAAAAGCTGGGAGAAGAGGAAACACCATTCCTATATATTTCATGTATGCTTTCCCAGGGTCCAAGGTAGACCACTTGAACCTTTCATGAACACTGTCAAGAATCCTAGGGCTACAAGAAAAACAAGAGAAACTCCTACAAAATCCTTCATGTGCCCGGCATCTCTGCTGATCAGACAAAGCAAATTAATATCATTCCTCTTCCCACAGAGTACAGAGTTCCTATGTTAATTGTATCAATATTTACCTTTAAAAAAAATCACCCGGGCTGGAGAGATGGCTCAGAGGTTAAGAGCACCGACTGCGACTGCTCTTCCAGAGGTCCTAAGTTCAATTCCCAGCAACCACATGGTGGCTCACAACCATCGTTATGAGATCTGGTGCCCTCTTCTGGTGTGCAGAGATACATGGAAGCAGAATGTTGTATACATAATAAGTAAATAAAGTCTTTTTTAAAAAATCCCCCCCCCAAAAAAAATCACCCTTTGGCTGGGCGGTGGTGGTACACACCTTTAATCCTAGCACTCAGGAAGCAGAGGCAGATGGATCTCCATGAGTTCAAGGCAAGCCTGGTCTATAGAGCTAGTTCCAGGACAGCTAGGGCTGTTACACAGAGAATCCCTGTTTCAAAAACCCAAAATAAAAAAAATAAAAAAATAAAAAATCACCCTTTGACCAACACAGAACAAAATAGGGGCTTTTGATCTCAAAAATTGTTTCCATCTGAATTAGCTACAATGTTTTTTTTGGTTTTGTTTTTTAAAGCTGATGAGACCATATACAAAACATAATAGCCCACACAAACAAACAAAAACCAACAGGACAGTGCAACCTTCAGACAGAACTACTTCTACTAGTAACCCTTGGCATCCTCCAGCACTCCTAGGATAAGAAACAAATATTTTCTTGGGGACATTGCCTCAAATTCCAGGGTATATCTGTCTTAGACAGATCATGAGTTAGTCTAAATCAAGGGGAGGAGGCAGGAAATGTTTAATAATATTAGGAAAATAGCCTCAGATGGAGAGAGGCAGGGGAAGCTAAATTAAGTAGATGATTTGATGATTTTCCATGAACGTGTAAGTCAGCAAAAGAGAACCCAGACAGTAGTAAAGCCTAAACACTAATGGCCTAGAACAATTCATAACAGTTAATAATGCTATATGCTAAAAGAGTTCCACACTTAGCAGTTTTACATGGGAATTCTTCAAACTTTAAAAAAACAGACCATTTTGAAAGTATTTTAAATTGAGCCAGGTCTGGTGGCAGAGGCCTGTAATCCCAGCACTTGGAGGCTGAGCAAGAGGACCAAGAATTCAAGGTCATCCTTGACTATACAGAGAATTAGAGGACAAGCCTGAGCTACTTAAACTCTGTCACAAAGTAGTTTAAACTGCCTTATAGAGAGAAAGAGAGATCCATACCTCCTCCTCATTTTGCCCAGGCTGACCCCAAACTCCTGGGCTCAAGCACCTTCCTCTGCCTCAGCCCCATTGGCCACCATGCCTGGACAGAGAAAACTTTTAAATAAGCTATAGATAATGCTCAAACAACTGATAGAGACAGCAATAAATAAATAAACCCTTGGGGGTGCTGGAGAATTGGTTCAGTGTTAAAATCATGTACAAATCTTTCAGAGGATCTGATCAGTTCCCAACACCAGGTCAGGTTGCTCACAATCACCTATAACTCCAGCTACCAGAGATCCCTGCCTCTGGCCCTGGCACCTGCACTCATGTGCACACTCATGTAAATAAAAATACAACAAATTTTGATTAAACTGCTCACTATCCCAGTACTGCAAAAAAAAAAAGAAAGAAAATTATAGATGAACCTTATAAATAGTGACATGCAATTTCTAAATAAAATATCAATAAACCTCTATGTAACAATATTTATCCCCAAAATGGAATGATTCTATAATAAAAAAAAACTGTCACCTGTAATATTAAAGAGAAAAGCACTATAAACCTGCCACAAATGCTAAAAATGTCACTTAAAAAATCCAGCTACCATTTTTTTTATTAAAAAACATCACCAGCACACCTTGCTAAAATAACTAGCATGACACTTAATGACAAAAAACACCAAAAAGCATTATCAGTAAAGTCATGAAGGTACCCAGTATCATCCACAGTACTCGGCTGTCAGTAAAGTTATGAACTAGTCAAGGTGCCCAGGGTCACCCATAGTACTTGACTATCGTAAAATCATGAACTAGTCAATGGTACCCAGCATTACCCATAAGTACTTGACTCTCAATAAAGTCATGAACTACTCAAAGATGTCCAGAATCATCAACAGTACTTGGCTTTCTGTCTAGAAATACCATGAATCAGAAAAAACAAAGGAACAAGTAACATGAAAACTGGAAGACAAGGGGCAAAATTCTTACTACTTGCAGCTGTTCTGACAGAATACTCAGAAAATCAAAGGGAATCAATTGTAAAAACTATGAGAAATAATGTTATTAGTTATGACTAATACAATAAGAATACATGCTATGATAAAGGGACATACTTTCAACAACAAAACCAAATAATTAGTATAAAAAATGTATAGGAGAGGTCAGGAAGATGACTCATCCAGTAAAGACACTTGTCATTTGAGCCTGGAGAACTGAGTTCAACCCTAGATCCCACATAAAGATAGAGGAGAAAACAAATACCATGAAGTTTTCTTCTGATCTTTACATGGAACATGTACTTCCACACACATAGCACAAATACACACAAAATAATAAATATATAAAAAGAATGTATAGAATTTTTCTAAAGGAAACACATAGGTAAGGAGCAAAGACAAAAAACAGAATTTTAAGATAAAAGAATCAGTGGGACATTTCTGAGAATTTAGGAAATTTGAGTGCAGACTGGATATTATACATAGTTGATACATGGTACTATCACTACTACATTGTTTCAAATAAATTTTTTTTGTTCAAGTTATCCTAAAATATTTAAAAATAAAATTTGCAAGCTGGGTGATGATGGCACATGCCAGCACCAGGAGGCAGAGGCAGGCAGATCTCTGAGTTCGAGCTAGTTCCAGGATGGCCAGGGCTACACAGAAAAACTTGCCTCAAAAAAATCAATCAATTAATCAATTCATAGAATTTGCTTTAAAATAGTCTAGCCCCTACCCTGAAAAAAAAAATGCAGAGAAGAGGGATGACTCAATACTGTTAAACAGTAAAAGCTTAAAAGTGTGTGGTAGATACATAGTGAACCATTATATGTTTACTTCACTTTCATGTATCTGAAAGTATCCAAAGAACTAAGTTATAAAAGAAACAGGCAAGGTCAAAATGTGGTAATTATACACAGTCTTAGGGGCAGGTAACTTACAGTGATGGAGGTCATAATCGGTACTAATTCTTCAGTGCATACTTTGGCTTTACTTGTCAGTTATAAACACACCTTTTGGCCCAGCAATTCCACTTCTAGGAATTTATTCCATAGATACTCATT
Source organism: Cricetulus griseus (assembly GCF_003668045.3). Taxonomy (NCBI): domain Eukaryota; kingdom Metazoa; phylum Chordata; class Mammalia; order Rodentia; family Cricetidae; genus Cricetulus; species Cricetulus griseus. Next base: position 28,793,396 of record NC_048599.1, on the reverse strand, counting down.
TATTCAATGAGCATTTTTGCCACCTACCATTTGACAGGCACTGTATTACAGAGGTGGAGAAAGCAACTAGCTCTTACTGCATTTCCATTCTTGCTGGGGAGGAGACAGGTAATGCAATTCAACAAGTATGCATGCAACTGTAACAATTATAATGTCAGGTAAATGATAAGGTAAACAGGGCAGGGCAGGGCAGGGCTGAGTGAAGCACCAGAATGTCTCATAAAGGCGACAGAAAGAAAGCAATGGAGTATTGCTCCATCCTGGCCTTCCTTTGTTATGCTTTATTCCCCTAAAGCCTCTGTTCATTCAGAGGATGTGGGCACCATTTGAATGCTCCTCTTTGTCCCACAATACAAATCAGGTCCTTTTAATACAAGGAAGGTGTCAGGGCAGTATTCCCACCCCCTGAACATTACTGTACATAGCAATTTGATTTTTTTCAAAGAAAGAACTTCTAAGTTATCTAAATTATATGCAAAGCATATAAATAAAAATGTATTTGAACTATCAAGGGTTTTTAATGCAAGTAAACTTTTCTTAAGAGAAAGAAAAGTGTCAGTTTTACGAAAGATTAATCATCTGCTAATTTTTAATTACATGTAATACATTTATTTTGTATGCATGTATGTGAGGTAGACTGCATGAAGGTCAAAAGCCAACTTTCGGGAGACAGTTCTCCCCTTCCACCATTAAGTTCCAAGGATGGACCTCAGGTCATTAGGGATGAGGACAGGAGCCTTTGCTGGGTAGGCAACCCCACCCACCCCTTGCTAGTTATTTATTTTATTTTATTTTATTTTTGTATTTTTTTTTCGAGTTAGGGTTTTTCTGTGGCTTTGGAGGCTGTCCTGGAACTAGCTCTTGTAGACCAGGCTGGTCTCGAACTCAGAGATCCGTCTGCCTCTGCCTCCCGAGTGCTGGGATGAAAGGTGGGATGAAAGGCGGGCGCCACCAACGCCCGGCGCTAGTTAATTTTATCCACATACAAAACAAAAACAGCCAGTTCTGGCCCTTCTGTAAGACTGAGAATCAATCTTACAATCAAGACTGACTTAAGAGATCTCTGTAGTTTAAGGTCATGATCTTTCACCACAGAGCTTCAAGCTCATTTTCTTTCTGTTTAGGTAAATGTTTTACATATACATAAGGAACACTCAATTGATGTAAAAAGAAATGACTGCTACAAACCTGTCTTGGGAATATTGCAAAGCAACATCTCTGATCCTGAACTACCAAGACTTCAAAACTGCCAAGAAAGATAATACTCTACAAATTGGCAAATTGTCATATTAAGAAACCATCAAATAAGGGAATATGTTATTTCAATTTTGAAATCGGCTTTACATAACTGTACTCTTCTCCATCCCAAAGGAAGGATGCAAAACTAACTAATCGACTAACCCCAGAAGACTTCAGGTCCTTACAAAGTGATTCTCAATGACCAGATTTCAAGTGCCTGGAGCCAGCTGCACAGCCAACCACCGGTTCCCTCCAACAGCTGAGGATGGATGCATCCATCCTTTCCCCTAGACACTACGAACTCGAAAGAGAGTCTGCGAACGCTGCTCTGAAATAGTTACTAGGATGAACTACCGAAGAGAAGGACCAAGCACCCGAAAATTTTCCAGACAGAGGAGAGCTGCTACTGAGCTCCGTTTGAGGTCAAGGGAAAGCAAGTGAAGTGGCTAACAGGGTCTGCAGTCCACCCTGCGTGGCCCTCTTGTTACACATGGCCTTCCTAACTCCTCGGGAGACTCTTCCAGGGCCAGTCAGGATTACTGAATCCCTAACTACTGCTGACCCGGTCGCTGAGTATCCCTGCGGGCTAATCTGATAAGGGTCCACAGGCTACAGTGTTGGGTGGGTTAGTGAGAAGCCCGTAGGGTACGGGTGGACGCCAGGCAAGCGAGGGTGGAAGGAGCGCTCCAGAGGCAAGCGCCTGGAGGAAAGAATGGGGTTGGACGGTCCCTGCGGGCCAGACGAGGGGAGGCAGCCAGAAGAAGGGTCGAAGAGGACGCCGGGAGGATGGGACGCTGTGATGCTCCCACAGCAGATCCCTGAAGGTGGGGGATTGGGAATACCTGCCCGCCAGGTGAGGGGCCCGTGAGTACCCGCGCCGCGTCTCACCTGCCCAGCGCCCGCTTCATGCCTGCGTCCGCTCCGCTGCGCGGCTCTGCCGGCCCCTTGCCCGCCAGACGCAGGTTCTGCTTCAAGCGGCAGTCGGCGTCCAGCGCCGCGGCGGCCGAGCCGGAGGAGGACGAGCCTGAGGCGGCGCAGCTCTCATGCTCCAAGGTGACTGGCTCGGTCCGCTTCCTCATCCCGCGGCCCTATCGGCCCGCAGTCCTCGGCGCCCCGACTTTGCCCGCCCGCCTGCCTGCCTGCGCAGCCCTGGCCGCAGTAGCCGCTGCTCACAGCCGTCAGAACCGGGAGCCAGGAGCCCACTGCCCGTCACATCCCCAGCCCCAGGCCGCGGCGTCCACTATGGACCAGCGCCGGAGGCCGGTCGGCCACCGCGGCCAATCAGCGCAAGGCTCCAGACAACTCCGCCCCCAGGCCACTCCCCCATCACCTCCTCTCCGATTCTGCGGGCAGCACGCCCAGCATCCACAGCGCCAACAACAGCCATCTTGGAGAAGGGCAGAAGAAGCTCAAGTTGCGGATCATTGTCAGGGCAGGGCTGATCTGAAGTGTCTCACCGCATTTACGTTGTGGATTACGGTCGGTTTGGGTTCTCAGGCCGAGTTGCTCTAGGTGCCAGGTGTCGTCTGCAGACCAACTCAGGCTTGCCCCATCTCAGTGGTCCAATGTTGAGGACGCAGGGAGTGCGACAGCCAGAAGGGGGTCCTTGAGGGCGCTGGCTCCACTTGCAGGGCCAAATAGGCGCCCTCCACTCCCTCTCTGGAGCGTTTGGCTCCCCTAATACGCGAGAACCCCCAGATATTCGGATTAAAGGCGTGCGCCACCACCACCCCGCGGACCCCCAGATATTCTTAAGGTTTGTTGTACTCAACAAAAAGCTTTAACTTAAAATAGAAGAAAAAAAAAAGAGCACGCTCTCCTGTAGCTATTGTATCATTTAAAACAAGTTTATATTTACTTCTTGTTCTTTGGCTGAATGTAAGAAAATGAACTGCCTGTGTATGCTTTGAAATCTCTATTAAAATTTGGATCTTCACGGCCGGGCGTTGGTGGCTCGTGCCACTCAGGAGACAGAGGCAGGTGGATCTCTGTGAGTTCGCGACCAGCCTGGTCTACAGAAAGAGTTCCAGGACAGCCTCCAAAGCAATACAGAGAAACCCCTGTCTCGAAAAAACAAAAACAATTTTTTTAAAAAAAGGGGTCTTCACAAAAACAATTAGAAATGGTGGAGGCCAGGAAGTCCGTTTCAAAGATGGATTTGTACGAATGAGACCCGAAATTAATAATTCAACCCACCCCGGGAAAAAATGGAAAGGACACTTTCATGAATGTAGCTTTTTATAGTTTTTTCCTTTGTTTGATATGGTAACATTAATTTCACTTATGACCTACAACCGAGAGATACATAGTTGCCTTCTTATTTCAAAGTTATTTTGTAATTTCAACATGTGTGTCAATCAATTTGAAAACTATTGGCAACTGCTAAAGATTAAATAGGAATTTAGAAATGTAAGAGGTCATGTTGTTGGATTTGTAATGATATTTTGAAGTTGCCCAAGAATTTCTTTGACTTTTTTTATACCATGTGAATATCTATAGTCTTTAAAACATCAAAAACAGTACTATAGATTTGAAGATTCAAAAAGCAAATAAAACACTTAAAAATAGTTTTTACCTATCAGTCTTAAAATCTTTATAGAAAAACAACAGAGCAGATAGACCTCGTAGGACATGCCTGAAGTTATTTCAAAGGCTGATATCAGGGGGTTGTAGGTTGCAGGACAACCAGGCAATTTAGTGGACCCTGCTTCAAAATAAGAGAAATAAAAAGAGCTGGATATAGCTCAGTGGTAGCTCTTCCTTAGTGTACCAGATGATCATTTACCATTCCATTACCTGAGGTTCCATTACCCAGAGTGGGGGTGGGGGAAAGAACTGGAGGGAGGAGACAGAAAGAGGGCATGGGGAGTGGCTAGACTTTGTCCTTATGATCCTCATCTCCTGGTCTCCTAGTGTTTAACCACACTACCACACTGGATAAGCCCACACTATCTCTGAGTCATATCCTTCCTGGAACTAAGGCTCTTTATGTAAAGGTCTACTTTGCTGACCTCTAATAGGCATCCAACTCTCCTTCTACTTCATCTTTATCTATAGCCTTTCCTTCCTGAGGAATGAGAACTCCATCCTTGCCCTTCTTGGAGTCAAGACTCTGGGCTCAACCTTGATTTTTTTTCCTTGCTTACATCACACCACACCAGTCATCAAGTTCTGTGTCAGCCCTCTATTCAAAATCTAGTATCTAAGCCATCTTCTCTACCAGTCCCCACCCTGGACCAAGCAGCCATCATTCCTCACTTGGATTATTTTAGGTTATATACAAAACAGTAATCTGCCTGACAGAGCTCCAGCCCCACCCTCAGGCACCAACCTCTCCCAGGATCACTGCCTCCCTGCTGGTCCTTCACAATGTCACTTAATCCCTCCCTAAGACTTTGGTATTTTGATTCTTACCAGAAGCTCTACCTCCCTAAAGCCCACATCTACAAAGTTACTCCCCTCTGAGAACTATGTTTGCTGAACACTAACACAGAACCCTCAGACTCTCTTGTCTTTGCTGTGTTCACCTTCCTTGGTTTATTCGTTAGTGCTTATCACCCAAACACCTGACACTGATATATCTTTATCTGTATTGGTGTTTTCCACACTGCAAGATAGACTCCAGAAGGGACCTTGTTTACTGCAGTATCTTCAATATCTGGACCAATGCTTGGCTCCTAGTACATACTTCATAAATATTTGCTGAAGGGAAGATTGAATCATTGAGACTGCTCACAGGTATACCACTGTTCTCATTTTAAAAGAAATCTAAAGGTCAATAAAGGACTTGCCTCTTGGCTGAACCTGAAAAGATGCATGGCTGAGAAGGTTTGTAACTACTAGCCTGTGCCTCACAATCCTACAGCAGTATAACTAGGTGTTTAATAAACATTAAACTAAGTATCCCTAATAGAGAAAAAAGGACAACCCTATTTTCTTAGCTACCTACCTACCTTCCTACCTATTATTTTTTGATACAGGGTCTCACATTCGAGCCCAGGTTGGCCTAGAAATCTCTGGAATGCTCTTACTTCAGCATCTGGAATGATAGAATCACAGGCACGAGCCACACCTTGACAAGTAGTTGCTTTTTAAAGTGGGGTATTCCCATACCCATTTTGCAGATAATGTATGTCCTTGTTAAATTGGGAGCTGTAGGCTCACAGATCAGACCACACTCCCAGCTGTCTCCCTCCCTCTCTCCAGGATCAGCTATAGGAATATGACAGGCCCATGCTGTGACTATAAAGTCACAAAAGGCAGAATCTTGCCTCCTTCCCCAGCTGACCCAGAAACAGAGACAAACTGACTTCAAGCAGCCAGCATGTATTATGGGCTGCTGTTCATGCTTACTGCCTTCTGGCTTTGGATCACATCCCTCTGAAACTTTTTAGAGAGGACTGCTATTTAGTTTGGTGGAACTGAAGTGTCTGTCTTCAGAATCCCACCATACTTGTATGGAGCATTAAGTACCAAAGCTTCACCTGAAGGACAGTTTGTCTCAGCACTTCTCTTTGAACCACCTCTCTCAACAGTGTCCAGTTACCCTAGCAATCTTGTTATCTACTTTTGCAAAAGAACAAAAGAAAAACCACTATTGCTTTCTAGAAATTAATGCTGCTTTAAAAAAAAACCAACAGCTAAATAGTGAGGCAAGGTGGCACACACCTTCAATTCTGGCACCCAGGAGACAGAGGCAGGTGGATCTCTGTGAGTTTGAGGTAGGCCTGGTCTACAGAGTGAGACCCTGTCTCAAAACAAAAGATGTTAAGTAAAGCAAGTGGTTTTTATCTTGGATTATGTAAGATTAGGCAATCTCCCATAATCATGTAATTGAATGTGCCATAGTTTTTGAAAATTTGACACAAACCTAATCATACCTGGGAAGAGGGAATCTTAAGGAATTGCCTCCATTAGGTTGGCCAATCTGTGGGGCATTTTCTTATTTATTAACATGGGAAGGCCAAGACCCCTAAGGGGAATGTCACCCCAGGCTGTTGGTCCTGGGTAAAGCAAGATGAGAGTTCACAATGAGAAGCCAATGAGCAGCCTTCTCTCAAGGATTCTGCTTGAGTCCCTGTCCTGAATTCCCTTCCTGGTAGACTACAATTGTATACCAAAACTAACCCTTTCCTTCCCCATTGTGTTTTATCACCACAAAAGAAGGCAAATCAAAACAAGACTACACACACATTTGTTTTTTTTTAATGGGCTCCTATGGGACAGTGGTGGCACACTCCTTTAATTGCCTTTAATCCCAGCACTTTGGAGGCAGAGACAGGTGGATCTTTGTGTGTTCAAGGCCAGCCTGGTCTACAGAGCAAGTTCCAGGACAGCCAGGGCTGTTACACAAAGAAACCCTGTCTTGGAAAAACAAGCAAACAAAAATAATAACAGATAGGCTCTATTTTTTTTTTTTTTTTTTTGCCTTCGAGACAGGGTTTCTGTGGCTTTGGAGGCTGTCCTGGAACTTGCTCTGTAGACCAGGCTGGTCTTGAACTCACAGAGATCCACCTGCCTCTGCCTCCCGAGTGCTGGGATGAAAGGCGTGTGCCACCACCGCCTGGCAAGATAGGCTCCTTTAGAATTCTTGGACCGAAGTAATCTGCTTTCCTCAGCCACAGAAGTGCTGGGATTGCAGGCATCCGACTACAGTAGTATGTCCAATTTTGAATTATTATCCGTGACATTTTCCAGTTTGCAAATATTTTTTTAAATTACTTTAAAATCAAAGAGTGTCAGAGATGATAGTGCAAAGCATAGAAAACAGGTTTTAATTATCTTATGAGCTGTGTGACCTTCATTATACTAACTGTTCTGGCTTCCTTATCAGTTCTGCATACTAATAACCCTTTAGGGAGAATTGAGAGAATTAACTGAAATATGCAGCATAGTCCCTACCATACAGAATGTACCCAATAAAAGACGGTTTCTCCTTAATGACAAATAACCGGCACTGAAAAACTGAAACAAAACATGTGCCATAACTAGTTTCTCGACTTTTCCTCTTAACCTAAAGGTGCCCGTTGGAATCTAAAAGATAAAGATAATTAATTCAAATGGAAAAAATAAAAAGGGAAGAATGTGCACTTTACTGCACAATCGAAAGTAGCTCTTTGGTTCAGCTTAAGAGTCTCAGACTTCACCAGGGAAGAAATCGTCTTAACACTCATTTCCCTGCCTCTCATTGCGGTTGCGCAATGAGGCCAAATGTCCCTTCTCGGCCGCCTTAGCACCCCCACCCCCCTACCCGACAGCGCACTTCTATTGGTTGGGCCTGTTTGGCGCCAAAGCAAGGAGGAGAGGCTGATCGCTGTGGGGCTCTGAACAATAGAAGTGCCGCGGGCGAGAGCTAAGCGACCGTTTGGCGTGACTTGGTAGTTGACGGGACCGCGGGACTCGGGAGCGTCCGTCATGTTCTGCGAGAAAGCTACGGAGCTTGTCCGCGAGTTGCAACGCGCACCGGAAGGGCAGCTGCCGGCCTTCAACGTGAGGAGAGGCGGCGGGCGGGCGGGGAGGGAGGGGACGGGGCGTGTCGAGGGCAAGGCCTCTGCTCGGGGGGGGGGCCTCTGGCTCGGGGGCGGGGCCTATGTGGACCTTCCCTGGGCTAGGCAGCTGTAGCATGGGGAACATTCTTCTCACGTGCCATTTGCTGGGTTCTCTTTAAAGCCTTGCTAGGTTCCGACATAGGAAACAAAAAGCTTGAAACTGGGCCAAAAAAAGAATTGTAGGGAAAACACTTATATTTATGTTATCCATTGACTTGGTGAATTTCCTCATTTTTGTTTCTTGATTTTGTTTTTTTTTTTTTTGAGACAATCAATACTCATGTTGTTCAGGCTGGCTCTATTAAAAAGAATTATGTGTGTGTGTGGCAGGTGCCCCATGAAAACCAGAAGAGGGTTTGGGATCTTCTGGAACTGGGGTTATAGGCGTTTGTGAGCTGCAGGATGTCGGTGCTGGGAACTCAGGTCCTACTCAGGGGCAGCAAGTACTGTTATCCGCTGAGTCATCGCTCCAGGTCCGCATAGATCTTTATAACTAGCCTCTTTTTTTTTTTTTTCAAATTAATTTCATTTTATGTGCGTTGGTGTGAAGGTGTCAGGTCCACAGGAACTGGAGTTACAGACAATTGCGAGCTGTCATGTGGGTGTTGGGAACCCGGTCCTGTGGAAGAGCAGCCAGTGCTCTTAACCACCAAGCCCCTATAGGCAGGCTCTTGATGAACCAATAGTATCTTGATGTAACTGGAGTAGTTCTGGGCCTCTGTGTGAAGCTAGGTCCCAGCCTCCGCCTTTAGAAACCACTGATTTGCCTTCTTTGCTTGTAGATTATTGACTTTTTTTCTATCATGTATCTGGGTTCAGTCTGCTAAGAGCTTACACTTGATAAAGGGCCTGATGCCTTGGTAAGGGCCATATGGAATCATGGAGTATGTACTCTTTGTATCTATATCTGGCCTCTTGCTCAGTATAATCTGAGACTTTTTTTTTTTTTTTTTTTTTGATATTTCAAGACAGGGTTTCTCTGTATAACAGCTCTGGCTGTCCTGGAACTCACTCTGTAGACCAGGCTGGCCTCGAACTCACAGAGATCGGCCTACCTCTACCTCCGGAGTGCTGGGATCAAAGGGTTCCGCCACCACCACCCTGCAGTTCAGTAGTTTTATTGTTCTTTTTTTTTTTTTTAGATTTATTTATTTATTTATTTTATGTATATGAGTACATTATCTGTATGTATGACTTTATGGCAGAAGAGGGCATCAGATCTCATTACAGATGGTTTCGAGCCACCATATAGGTGCTGGGAATTGAACTCAGGACCTCTAGAAGAGTAGTCGGTGCTCTGAACCGCTGAGCCATCTCTCCAGCCCCTGTTCTTTTTTATTTTAAAGATTTATTTACTGTTTTTTTGAGACAGGGTTTTTCTGTGTAGCCTTGGCTGAAACTTGCTCTGTAAATTAGGCTGGCCTGGAACTCATGGAGATCCATCTGCCTCTGCCTCCCGAGTGCTGGGACTAAAGGCATGAGTCGCCAATGCTCAGCCTCATTTTGGTTTTTTTAAGACAGGGTTTCATTGTGTAGTGCAGGCTGGCCTCAACTTGACATGCTTCTCCCAGTTGTTGGGATTGATTTAGGCATATGGCTACTCTGCCTGGCTAAAGTGCTTTTCTGTCTATGAATTTTCCAAGGTATTCCAGATAAATAGACTCAAACTACAGTCCTTTTGTGTCTGCTGTCTCTGGTTTAACATGGAATTGTCAGGACCCATCTATGTTGGAGGGTATATCAATACTCATTCCTTCTTATTGCTAAATGATACCCTACTGGATGATACACCACATTTGGTTCATATCTCAATCAGTTGTTGGTCCTTGTATTTTATTTGCTTTTTGAGTATCTTGAATAATGCTGCCAAGAACATTTGCATAAAGCCCAGTGTATGCCTGTAATTATAGGACTTGGGATGCTGAGGCAGAAGGTTTAATGTGAGGTTAGCCTGAGTCACACAGTACTAGCAAGACCCTGTCTTAAGAGAACCAATTATGGGGGCTGGAGAGATGGCTCAGAGGATAAGAGCACTGGCTGTTCTTTCAGAGTTCCTGAGTTCAACTCCAAGCAACCACATGGTGGCTCACAGCCATCTGTAATGAGATCTGGTGCCCTCTTCTGGACTGCTGGGATACATGCAGGCAGAACACTGTATGCATAATAAATAAATAAATCTTGAAAAAAAAAGGTTTTAAAAAAGAGAGAACCAATTATGAAAGCCTAAAAATAAAAATAAAAAAATAAACACAACAAAATTGTTAAGTTTTTGTGTAAGGGTTGGAGATTTAATAGTAGAAAGAAAAAAATGAATGAGTGAAATGAAAAAAATAAGAAAGCAAAAAAAGAAAACATGTCTAGGAATGAGATTGGGTATAAAACTATGAGTGGAAGTGCTGGGTCATATATATGGTAGTTCAGTTTAATTTTTTTTTTTTTTGGTGCTGGGGATAGAGTTCAAGATCTTATGCAAGCTAGGGAAGTGCTCTACCAATGCGTTTCATCTACAGTCCTTTGTTGTTTAAGATAGGGTATCTGTGTAATGTATGAGGACCTTGAAGTCTCAATCCTTCTGCTTGGCATCCTGGGTTCAAGAACTACGCCCATTCTTTTTAAGTGTGGAACTGATTTCCACATGCTATTTCATTTTATGTTCCTTACCAATATCTGTAGCCATGGAAATATTGTGAAGCCTATTTTTTTGTTAAGGTATATAAATGAAAGACGCATATAGTACAGGTTGAAGTTAATCAGGAAATCAATTAATGCATTTATACATTTCAGGAGGATGGACTCAGACAAGTTCTGGAGGAGATGAAAGCTTTGTATGAACAAAATCAGTCTGATGTGTAAGTTGTGATAATTTCAATTTTTTAAAAATAAGAAATGAGATGTTAAAATCAGAACCCTTTATCTCTTTGGGGATGCAATTTTTTTTTTTTTTTTTTTTTTTTTTTTGTAATTTTCTGAACCTGAACTTACCCTGGTTGTACAAGTGAGCACAGGACTTGAACTTAAAGGGATTTCTGGTGATCTGTGGTTGGGCAATGCTTCACATATGCTAGATGCTTAATTTACATCTTCATGATGTATGACTTCTAAGTTGAAAGAATTAAGGTAGACTTAACAAGATGAGATAGGAGCAGATAAAGCCCATGATGCAAGTCAATCCTTAGTTCCCACTCTTTGTTTTCATTAACAGATGCCTTATTGTGTTTGAAGGAGAAGAGTTCACCGGGCAGGAACAGCAGTGATTTCTGACAGCATGAGTAGAGTTTATTGAGAACTAGCAGGTCAAGAGAGGGCTATAGATGTATTGGATATTTAAAGTTAGGCATGGCGTCTCATACAGTGAAGAATCTGGTCTGTGTGAACAGACCTCAGAGGCTGCCATCACATGGTAAGATTAAAAAAGAGTGCTGAGAGCTGGATCAAAGCTGAGGTAGTCAGGACCCCCCCCCCTTTTTTTTTTTTTTTTTTATTGAGACAGGGTTTCTCTATGTATCCTCACCTGTCCTGGAATTTGATCAGTAGACCAGGGTGGGCTCTGCCTCCCAAGTGCTGGGATGCCCAGTGTTAGTCAGAACCTTAACTAGAGAGGTTTATGAGTTACTTGGATGTAGAAAGATGATTAGGTCTGTGGGGCATACAAAGTGATAGGAACACAATGCATGTAGATAACAAATATTTTTACCAATAGAATGAGGAACTGAACCTCAGCAGGGCTGTGGTAAATGTGAGTCCAGTGTCAAGTCTTGAACTTAATTCTGCAAGCTTGTTCATTAATCCATTCAACAGACATGCACTGAATAAATTGCACTGATAAATATTTCTGTGATAAATAGCATAGCCTAGATTTCTGTTCAGACACTAAGTACAAACATATCGTGCTCTAAAGGAAGGCCACACGGGAGAATAATGCTAGGAGCCAGTGTGAAGTATAACTGAAACTGAGGAATTGGGAGTGTTTTCTAAGGAAAAGACATTTCAGCTAAGGCTTCAAGGAGAAGGTTTTACTCACTAAAACAGTCATGATGAGCAGTAAGCATTCAGGCAGTGACTACAGCATATGTCAAGGATCTTAAAGAGATGGGTAGCCAGAAAACTTCACTTAAAGACCTGTGTGGCTGCAACTTAGCAAGGAAAAGAGAGTGGCATCAGATGAGATCATTGTGTGGGATAGGTGTGTCTTTAGCATCCTGGCTGCTGTATGTATTTAACAAGCAGAGAGGAGGGGGGACACAGTGGTCATTCAGGTCACTTTAATAAACAGAATAAAGATATATTGTAGACTTTGCCTATTAGGTCTTGGTCCAGTAAGGAACTGAATTTTCTATTATTCCCATATTTGCATCCTGCAAATTAGTGATCCAGAAATTTATCCCTTACTCTGTTAAATTTTTTCTGGGGAGGTGAAAAATTATTATTAGTTTCTCGATAAAATTATCTGTGAGGAGCTGGAGAGATGGCTGTGGTTAACCAGCTGCTCTTGAGAGCACCTGGGTTCCCAAGTGGCAACTCACAATGATCTGTAACTCCAGTTCTGGGGATCTGACACCCTCTTCTGGCCTCCATGGGAACTCCATGTATGTGGTGCAAATATCTATTCATATAAAAAGGGTTTTGTTTTGTTTTTAATTTTTCAAGACAGTAATTCTCTGTGTACTCTTGGCTGTCCTGGAACTCACCCTGTAGACCAGGCTGGCCTCAAACTCAGAGATTCACCTGCCTCTGCCTCTTGAATACTGGAATTAAAGGAGTGTGCCATCATCACCCAGCCTAAATAAAAAGATTTTGAAAAATAAAAAAATAGGGCTGGTGAGATGACTCTGGGTAGAGGTACTTGCTGCTATTTGTTGATTTTAGTTTGACCCCCAGGACCCAGTGAAAGCAGAGGTTGAACTTCCTAAAGTTGCCCTCTGATCTGTTCTCTATAGGAACTGCATGTGAATATAAATAAATGCAACAAAAATTTAAAAATAACTTGTGAATAGAAGCAAATCCTTCAACTAATCGTGTGTAAATGTGAAAAGTTTTACATCTACTTTCTACATTATTCTGATAGTAAATTTATATCATCTCTTGAAAAAAGATCTCATTTTGTAGTTTGGTCTTATCTAATGCCTTCTGTTCTGCCTTGCCTCCCAAATTCTGGAATTATAGACATGGTGCCACCATGCCCTGCTAGTTCAAATGTATTATATTGGTTCCTTATAATCCAGGAATTATATCCTTATATTGTAAGCAGTTGTAAGGAATGTGGAGACTTGACCTGACCTGCATTGAATGGCAGAAGTATATAGAAAGGCTGTAAGTGGTCAAGGACATAGCTTAGTGCTAGGGCTCTTGTCTAGCGTGTATGGGGTCCTGGGTTTTGTCTCCAGCACCACAAAAACAAAACAACCTAGATACTCGGTGAGAAATACAGGGCCTCACTATGTTATGGAGACTAGGATGGCCTTGAACTCAAGAGATTTTTCTGACTCTGCCTCCTAAGTACTTTGATCAAAGGTGTGCACCACTGTACCCAGTTCTGGTTTTTTATCTTTTAATATACTAATGGAGGTAGCCACTCTGCTCAGGTTGACTGCTACTAACTTTAAAGGGACAACAAGCTTGTAAGTCAGTCATTCTGGCTTTGAAATTCTTAACCTACACTGGAATATATATGTTTCTTACTTCTTATATGTCCTTACCAGGAATGAAGCAAAGTCAGCTGGACGAGGTGATTTGATACCAACAATCAAATTTCGACATTGTTCTTTGTTAAGAAATCGACGCTGCACTGTAGCATACCTGTAAGTATCTTGGGTTTTGCTTGGAGTGTCAGGGAACCTAGGAGGGTTTTTTATATAGTTTGGTTTCTCAGTGGGTAGTAAGAAAAAAAAGAAATCTTTGGTCATTCCTTTTTATGTTTTTTTGTTTTGTTTTTTGAGGCAGGGTCTTACCCATGTAGACAGGCTGACTTTGAACTTGCAGAGATCTTTATGCTTTTCCTTCTGAATGTTAGGATTAATGTCATGTGCAATCACACCTGGCTTCCCTTTTTTTCTTTTTTCTTTTTTTCCAGACAGGGTTTCCCTATATAGCCCTGACTGTCCTGTAACTGGCTCTGTAGACCAAGCTGAACTTAAACTTACAGAAATCCCCTGGAGTGCTGGGATTAAAGGTTTGTTCCACCACTGCCCAGCTCTGGCTTCCTTTAAAAATTTTTTTTCAATTATGAAACACTAGTGTATTCATGAAAAGAGAGAGATAATATAACTTGCTCTGTGGAACTTAGCCACATACTTCATTGTGTTTTGTTTTTATGCTGTACTAGTTTGGATTATGATGGCAGCTCACCCCTGAATTCTTTTCTTTTTTTTTAATTTATTTATTATGTACATTGTTATATCTGCATATATGTCTACAGGCCAGAATAGGGCACCAGATCTCATTATAGATGTTGGTTAGCCACCATCTGGTTGCTGGGAATTGAACTTGGGACCTCTGGAAGAGCAGCCAGTGCTCCTAACTGCTGAGCCATTTCTCCAGCCCCTCACCACTGCATTCTTAATACTTTTCTTCTCTAAACAGCGAGGATCTCTTGGCTTTTGTAGCCACTGCATATTGTCACAATTGGAGAGTTAAACAATGCCTAGTGGCATCTCTCAGGTTGAAACAGGCCATCGTGTAGTCCTGGCTGGCCTTGAATTTACAGAGATCTGACTGCCTTACCTCCAAAGTTCTGGGATTAAAGGTATTTGCCACCACACCAGCTACCTAAACAGTTCTTACGCACAATTTTTTTCCCATTGTCCCGAGAATCTTTTCTTGTTGGTGTATTTCTATCAGAGGCCAAACAAAGTCCACATGTTCCATTTAGGTTTTTGTGAGTCTTGAGTCTTCTCATTGGAAAGATTTTTGACTCCTTTTATTATTTTGTTTGTTTGTTTTTCGAGACAGGGTTTCTCTGTGGCTGTGTAGGCTGTCCTGGAGCTAGGTCTTGTAGATCAGGCTGGTCTCAAACTGACAGAGATCCGCCTGCCTCTGCCTCCTGAGTGCTGGGATGAAAGGTGTGCGCCATCACTGGCCCTGTGACTCCTTTTGTTCTTATACCATCTAATTCCTTCATGTCCTAGGTATGACCGGTTACTTCGGATTAGAGCACTCAGGTGGGAATATGGCAGTGTCTTGCCAAATGCTTTGAGATTCCACATGTCTGCTGAAGAAGTAAGTTAGCACTATTCAAATGTATAAAAATGCTATGTTCTCTAATAGTTATCTGTATTTCTCTTTTTGTTTTTAGTATTCAGCAATTTCTCACTTAAAGTAATTCCTTTTTTTTTTGGAGACTGGGTTTCTCTGTGGCTTTGGAGGCTGTCCTGGAACTAGCTCTAGCTCTTGTAGACCAGGCTGGTCTCGAACTCACAGAGATCCTCCTGCCTCTGCCTCCCGAGTGCTGGATGAAAGGTTTGAGCCACCACCACTTGGCCTTAAAGTAATTTCTTATATATTGTGATAGGAAGTATGTGGTGGGGAGTAATTCTAAGTACTGCATGGAAAACTAAGTACTTAACAAAATAGAGTCCCATTAGTTCTTTGTTTATTTGTTTTTGTTTTTTGAAACAGTGTTTCTCTGTGTAACAGCCCTACCTGTCCAGGAACTCACTTTGTAGACCAGGCTGGCCTGGAACTCACAAAGATCCACCTGCCTCTACCTCCTGAGTGTGGGGATTAAAGGTATACACCACCAACACCCTGCCCAATATGCTATTTATTGCTGATTCATCTTTGGAATTAAAAACTGGTATTATTACTTGGGTGTTTTTCTATATAATATGTGCATATATGTACATTCTAATCAAAATTACAAATTCATGTAATATTTCCTCTTCTGCTCCATGGGTTTTGTTTTTTATTTTGTTTTTCCCCCACAATTTCAGTTTCTTTACTGACATTTTCTTCTAGGTTGCTGACTTTTTTTTTCCTCTTGAGAAGTGGTTTCTTTGTGTAGCCCTGGCTGTCTTGGAACTTGTTTATAGACCAGGCTGGCCTAGAACTCACAGAGGCCTGCCTCTGCCTCCCTAGCCCTGGGATTAAAGGTGTGAGCCACCACCACCCACCACTCTTTCACCCCCCACCCGAAGGTTGCTGACTTATTATTCCTAATTCATCCATTTTACTACCTTACCTTCTGTATTGCTGACTTAATTAAACCATTTGTTTGTATTGCCTTAAAAACATTGATCATGGGCTGGAGAGATAGCTCAGAGGTTAAGAGCACCGGCTGCTCTTCCAGAGGTCCTGAGTTCAATTCCCAGCAACCACATGGTGGCTCGAAACCATCCGTTATGAGATCTGGTGCCCTCTTCTGGTGTGCAGATATACATGGAAGCAAAATGTTGTATATATAATAAATAAAATAAAATAAAACATTAATCAGTTTTTACTAGTAAACTTTTGAAATCATCATCTAGCCTTATAGCAATTTCACTGTCACTGATTTTGGTAGTGAATTACATACAGCCTTCTAGAAGAGCCAGTTTGCCACACTTTCTTATGTTTTGTGGGGTGTCTGTCTTGTGATGTGTATATCTGATGGTCAGGATCTCTCTCCCTGTTTTATTTGGGGATCTTCTTGAAGGTTTAATATCCAGTACCCTCCATAGAGAGAAAGCAAATTTCTGTAATAGCAACAAACCAAGAAGCAATGGAAGATATAGAAATACACTTCAAATCAAGTACAGCCTACTAATGGATCATCAGTAACCACAAAAGTAAAACTGGCAAAAGTACTGTAGAATGTGGGACAAAGTTAATTTTTAGAGTGAGTGTGGAAATAGTAAATGAATGAGATAAAAGAAGGAGGCAGGGAAAATAGAGAAGCAAAATCAAATACAAGAAAGGGGAAAGAAGCTAAGTGAGAAAAAAAATGTTAAATCAGGAAAAAGAACAAGAAATTAGAAAATATAGACGAATGATAGCTCAATCATAAGAAAGTTCAAAAACAAATTAGACAAGTGTAAGGAGAAAGATAGATAGATAGATAGATAGATAGATAGATAGATAGAGACAAGTATAAGGAGAAGATAGATAGATAGATAGATAAATAGATAGATAGAAAGACAGACAGATATGATAGACAGACAGACTGACAGACAGACAGAGTCCATGCACAGTGGGCAGGGTCAGTGGAGCTTGTAGACCCCTGTCTTCCCTATGGTTTTTTTTGTTTTGTTTTTTTTCTCAGATTTTTTTTTATTTGAATTAGAAACAAGATTGTTTTACCCAACAATCCCAGTTCCCTTCTCCCTCCCGTCATCCCCTACCACCCCTCACCCCAACTAAAACCCTACCTATCATATATCCTTTCTACTCCCCCGATGGTGAGGCCTTCCATAGGGTGTCATCATATCCTTTGGGATAGGGCCTAGGCCCACCCCCATGTGTCTTGGCTCAGGGAGTATTCTTCTATGTGGAATGGGCTCCCAAAGTCCACACCTATGCTAGGGATAAGTACTGAACTACTATAGGAGGTCCTCCCTATGGTTTTTATATGCTGTTGCTCAGACCATACTGGCTGAGTGTCTGATATTTGCCAGAGCTGTCTTCACTTCAGTAGTTATGATAGCTTTGTCAGTTTGACACAACCTAAAATCCCTAGGAAGAGATCATTGGGCCAGTGGGAATGTCTTTGGGGAATTTTCATAATTAAGTTAATTGATGTGGGAAGATCCAACTCCAAGATGTGTTATTTTGAGATGGTAGTATATAGTTTGTACAAATTTTCTTAAACCTTTGTCAAACGACCATTTTTATGTTCACAGATGGAGTGGTTCAACCATTATAAAAAATCTCTTGCTACTTACATGAGGTCACTGGGAGGAGATGAAGGTTTGGACATCACACAGGATATGAAACCTCCCAAAAGCCTATATATTGAAGTATGTACTTACTTTAATGCAGACATTGCACTACCCTTTATCAAAGATGAGGGTTTACTAAAGAAAGAAGGAAACTAAAAGAGAGAAAGTTTCCACTGTCTTTAGGATGGACACCTAAAATTTCATCAGTATACCCATTTTAATAGTTTTGGGTTTAGTACTACAAATAGTTTCTAAAGAGGGAGAGAAACGTGTAGATTGAAAGGTAAGACATAAAACATAATGTGTAGTTTTGTCAGATTCTAGTTTCTACATGAAAACTTAGAAAAATATCCATGAGGGGCTGGAGAGATGACTCAGTGGTAAAGAGCACTGGCTGCTCTTCCAGAGGATTCAGGTTCAATCCCAGCACTTACATGGCAGCTCACAACCATCTGTAACTCCAGGCCTAGGTGACCCAATGCCTTCTGCCTCACTTGGATACTTTACATGTGGTATACAGGCATACATGCAGGTAGAATACCCATACACATGAAATAAAATGGGAAAAATTAACATATGTATGAGACAAGTGGTAACTTGTGTGTGTGTGTATATGGTGGGTTTTTTTTTGTTTTTTTTTTTTTTTGTTTTTTTTTCAGTTGGGGTCTCATGCAGCTCAGGTTTGCCAGGAACATGCCATATAGTCAATGATAACCCTTACTTAGCTCATGATCCTCTTGCTTCCACCTCCCAAGTGCTGGGATTGCAGGCATGAGCTACCATGCTTGACTTTATTTTTTTTTTTGTTTGTTGTTTTAAGAATATTAGTGTATAGAGGTAGGTAATTTAAGCCAGGTGTGGTAGTTCGTATCTGTAGTCCTAGTAGTTGGGAGGCTGAGGCAGAACGGTCCAGAGTTTAGAACCAGCCTGGGCTACAGTACACCCTGTCTTAAGATGGGGAAAAGTAATCCTGAAGTGATTGAGGGGAACACATGTGGCCATGGCACCTCTTCCCCAAAACCGGTCTTTTCAAAGAAGTAAATATAGCAGTGAAGATTAAAATGCTCTGAGAGTCATTGTCAAATTTCAGATTAATTCTAGGACATGGTATAAATATCTGGTTTAGCTGCTGGAGTTGGCTTACTGGAAGTTAGTGGCAGTCCTAACCCTCAGGAGAGTGAACTCTTTCCCAGTTGTCATGAGGTGGAAATGTCTCCCTGTTTTCCTGGATAGCACTCAGTGTTGTCCCTTTAAAAACTTTTTTGAACGTAATGTGTATTTGAGTGCAGTTGTGTGTCCTTTGGTATATATAAGAACAATTTTGGGGAGTTGGTTCTCTCTTTACCCTGTGCGATCAGGAATCACCAGGCTTATATAGCAAGTCCTATTACCCTCTGAGCCATCTAACAGCCCAATTAGTTCTTTGCAGGTGTTGCTGTCAAAGACTGCCTCACTTCTCTTACCTTCCAACCAAGACCTCTCAGTTTTGATGACCTAGGTGCCTAAAGAATAAGGTTAAGATGAAGAACAAGCTGAGATGATTAAGAATTTTTGACAAATTAAAAGATAATTCAGCACAATTTCATTTTTGCTTCATATCGAGACAACAAATGAAAGTTGTGCTTTCATTTTCTGCTGCTAAGAATTCCCTGGAATGAATCTGCATATTAAAGAAGGTTGGAAGACTCTCTTCCAAAAGTAGACTTGTATCCTAATCTCATACTAATACTACAGAAATGAGGCTGGAGTGGATCTAGATATTCAATAGATATTTGTGCAACACCTGTTTTCTTTTTTATTACTTACCACCTATAACAACATAAACAAGGTATGCTGGGGCATACCTATACTCTCAGCTAATCAGGAGGCTGACTCAGTAGGATCACTTGAGCCTAAGGGTTAGAGACTCAACTAGACAACACAGCTAAAGAACCTGTCTCAAAGAAAAAACAAAGTCTCAATTTGTTCTTTCAGGTACGATGTTTAAAAGACTATGGAGAATTTGAAGTTGATGATGGCACTTCAGTTCTGCTCAAAAAAAATAGTCAGGTATTTTCTATTGTCACATACTTTAAACCTTGTTAAGAATGTGTGTGAGGTAATGCTCAATTCAGTAGCAAAATGAGTATCTCCTGGTGATGTTCCTCTATCTCAGACCTTTCTGGACTTTTTCTAAATAATAAGACCTGAACCAAACATTTCATATGGCAAGAAAAAGTTAATTAATTTACTAGGTTGCTGCTTATACTCAATACTAAACATTTTCCTGAGTAATTATTATAATGGGCCTTGTTCTGAGTAGTTTACAGATTGTTTCGGGACTACTAAAATGTTGACTTTAAGGGTTGGTAATCCCATCTACTCAGGAGGTAATCCCACCTAAGCAGGAGGATCAAAAGTTGAAGGCCTTGTCTTTAATCCCAGCACTTTGGGAGGCAGAGGCAGGCAGATCTCTGTGAGTTCCAGACCAGGTTGGTCTACATAACAGGTTCCAAACCAACCTGGGCTACAAAGGAAATTCTAATCCATACCTGGCAATTTAGTGAGATAATGTCTCAAAATGAAAAATAAAAACAGGATTGGAGTTGTGCCTCAATGGTGGCACTTGTCTAGCGTGCATGAAGCTATAGGTTCATATCTATAGTACTAAAGTAACAAGCAAAAGAATGTTGAATTGACCTTGTCCCTGATTTTATGAAAATTCTTCCTTGCTTTGTTTTCAAGATAGGGTCTCTCTCTGCAGCTCTGGCTTGGCCTGGAACTGTCTGTAGACCAGGCTGGCATTTAATTTATAGAGATCTACCATCTCTGCCTCCCAAGTGTTGGCATTAAAGGTGTGTGCCACCACTGCTCAAGAACTTTTAAGTACTTAATATGTAAGCAGAGCAACTTAACAGGATAAGATTGTCATTGTAAAGAGCTGTAACTTCATATTAACACAGTTCATTTTTATCCTCTCCCCGTTTTCTGAAATCACAGTAAAGGAGGGAAAGAGCTTCATAAGGGCCACTTCTTTGCCTGCCCTGCCATATGGGTGTTGACCAGTTAGGGGCTTGTCCCTAAATCATGATGTGGACTGTTTACATCCTGGAACACAATTCTTCTGGCCATCTGGTGCTCTGGCCTGAGAGGGTGACTGATCTATTTTATTAGTGTGCAGCTGTCATTTCTCAAAACTAGCTTTGTTTTTAGAATCGATTTCAAAGATACCCTAAAATCTTTGTTAAATCAATTGTTCTCTCCCATGTGTCTCTTTAAACATATTGCATCAAAACCAGATGATTTAACTAAGGTGCTTAAAAAAAAAAAAAAAAAAGAATCTGTGTTCTGAAGGTATCCTGGGAACCTGCAGTTGCCAAGAGCAAAGCTGTCCTCAGAACAAGATGAGAGGAAGTGCTTTCAATTTGTTGAGGTTTTCTTGCTCTGTGGCTGACCTGCCCACTGAGTACCGAGGCAGTGAGGCCTGAGCCTGTTCATCTGCTCCTGTGTGGACATGTGAACAGCCTCAACAACTTGCGTTATCGTATTTAAAACCTATTCTCTAATGTTAAAGAACTTATCATTTTGGGCGAGGGGAACTTTGGCAGACTCCATGGCAGGCAAGGGACAAACATGCCAGGCAACAGAGCTTAAATGAGGAGTTTTATTAGAAAGGGAAGGGAGGGGAGAGGGAAAGCAGAGAAAGATGGGGGACAGAGAGAGGGAGAAGAAGAGAGGAAGGGAGACAGAGAGACAGGAAAAGTCCTGTCTGCCCCTTCAGAGGAACATCAGGAAAGAGTGGAAGTGGGTGGAGTTTTTCTTTTAAAGGGTCCTTTGCACCTGCGTGCAGATTATGTAGTGATGAACACTGGGCTGACCGGGGTACTTCCTGAGTGCATCTGCCAGGTGACAGGGGGCAAGCCAGCATAATGCCTGAATCTTACAGAACTAATAAAATACCTGATCATGGGCCAGAAAATGGCAAAGTAAGTAGAAGTGCTAGCACACAGGCCCAATGACCTGTGTTCAGTTCCTGGATTCCATAATGTGGCAGGAGAAAGCCAACTCCTGAGAGTTGTCTTCTGACCTTCACATGCATGCTATGGCCTCTGCATGCCTGTGTCTGCACATGTACTCACACACCTGCATGTATACTAAATTAGTTAATATCTGGCCACAGTTATGACATTAGTGAGGAAATAACATGTATTTCTGTTTTTTTTGAGATAGGATTTCTGTGTAGCTTTGGAGCCTGTCCTGGAACTGGCTCTGTAGACCAGGCTGTCCTCGAACTCAAAGAGATCCACCTGCCTCTGCCTCCTGAGTGCTGCTCCACCACCTCCTGGCTTAACATGTATTCTTTAATACTTATAAATATGGTGTTAAAGCAACTGGCAAGTGTGTCACTCAGTGTGTGTGTGTGTGTGTGTGTGTGTGTGTGTGTGTGTGTGTGTGTGTGTTTGTGTGTGTGTATGTATGTGTAACACTTAATAATTTTTAAAAACTTGGTGAATAAGGAGCTGGAAAGATGACTTGGTGGTTAAGCACATTTGCTGCTTTTGTGGAGGACCGTAGCCCAAGGTGATCTAGTGCCATCTTCTGGCCTCCATGGATAACAGGCATACATGTGGTACACATAGATATCTAGACAAAACGCTCATACACATAAAATAAAAATGAGTAAATCTTAAGAATTATTCAGTGACTTTATGAAGTAAGAACTTAAAAGTAGTATTCATCTACTAGTATTATCAGTTTTACTTGGTTATAATAGCAAGTTAGTTAAGATTAGTTTTTATCTACTTAGTTGTAGAGGTTGATAAGTATACAATAACTTGCTTTTCACTGATACAAAATATAATTAAATTTTTTTCCTAGTCATTTCTCTCATTCTTTGCCTTCTGCTTCCTTTTGCTTGCAGCACTTTTTGCCTCGGTGGAAATGTGAGCAGTTAATCAGACAAGGGGTTCTAGAGCATGTGCTGTCCTGACTGTGTCCCGTGATGACAACAGCAGAGCTCTTCAAACTTTGCCAGGTGTGAAGCTAAGTCTAGCTCATGTAAACTTCCTTACTGAACCTCCCCCTCCTTCTTTGATTTTAAATTTACAGACATGCTCTAAGATAACCAAGAAGGGTGCTTGGGGTGTAGCTTAGTGGTACAGCACTTCCTTAGCATCTAAGAAACCCTGGGTTCCATCCCTTGCACCCCCAAAGACAAGACAACAAAAATCAAAGAGCAGACTAGACCAGGAGTACTTGGCTAGGAGTATACTCTGCCAACTGTTAAGCCTTTGTACAAGCTATATCTCTAGTCATTCCATTCCCACAGTAAATGCTGTACTTTTATAAATAAAAATAGTCTTCAGTTTGGATCTGTTTTCATGATACAGTTTTTTCAAAAGTAGCAAATATTTATCTAGTAGAAGATGTAAACACCCAGGGGTAGGGGAATAAATCTGTACTTTCCTAAGCAGTAGAATAAGCACCCAGGAAAGAGTTATTTTTGACCTAGTTTAGCTTTCAGTAGGCCAAAGGTGAGCCTGAGCCTTTTTCCGGAGCTGTGGGAGGCTGGAGGCAGGACAGCAGCATCCTTGCACTTT
The DNA here is from genome assembly GCF_003668045.3 of Cricetulus griseus. Taxonomy (NCBI): domain Eukaryota; kingdom Metazoa; phylum Chordata; class Mammalia; order Rodentia; family Cricetidae; genus Cricetulus; species Cricetulus griseus. The sequence goes on along the minus strand of NC_048599.1, from coordinate 28,770,179 downwards.
TAAAGACTAGGGCCCAGAAGAGACCTTGGCACTGTTGATGCTCTGCCTCAGCCTCCTAAGTGCTAGTAACATAGTCTTGAACTGCCACGCCCAGCTTCAGCTGTCATTCTGGTTTTGAATTCTTTTTGTTGTTGTTGGCTATTTGAGACAGGTTCTATGTAGCTCTGGCTGTCCTGGAACTCACTATGTAGACCAGACTGACCTTGAACTCACATCCACATGTCTCTGCCTCTGGTGTGCTAGGGTTAAAGGAGTGTGCCACCACATCAGCTTGGTTTTGGTTTCTAATTTGATTTACATAGGGAATATATTTTTAGAACTAAAAATAATTTTAACATTTTTTGTTTGTTTATTTTCGAGTCAGGGTTTCTCTGTGTAACAGTCCTGGCTGTCCTGGAACTAGCTCTGTAGACCAGGTTGACCTCGAACTCACAGGGATCTGCCTGTCTCTGCCTCCTGAGTACTAGGATTAAAGGTGTGCACCACCACCCAGCTTTAAATAACATTTTTATTAATTGAGAATTTCATACAATGTGTTTTAATCTTATTCACCTTCCAAATTTATTTATAGAAATGTGCTGTTTTATTACAAAGAGTCTCACAAAATGAAAATATCTCAAAAAGGAAGCTAAGCTAACACCTCCATCTGCAGAGTTAGGGCAAGACAGAGCAATAGAAGTTTTTCTGCTTGTTGGAGTCCAGTGGGAAGCCTGAAAATAAGAGGTTCCAGAAGACCCCGTCACCCCTTCTAGAAAGCTCATTAATAAGGGCATCTTAACAGAGCTTCTAAAGCAGGCACTTGGTAGTTCAGGATTTTGTCTTCTGGTTGTTTTTCTTACACTCAGACCCTACATGGTTCAAAACTAAGACCTGAGTAGGTTGGACAAAGTGGCTTTGGGAAGAGTTCTCCTAACACCACTGCCGTGGTCTCTGGTCCCTGGTTCCTATCTAGTCCCTGGGAACATTATATTTAATATATTTTATATAAATACAGAGGAATAGAAAATATAAAATCTGAGTGATTGGGGGAGAAGTGAGAAACTTGGGGAGAGGCCAGAGTTGCAGATCTTGCTCAGGCTAACTTGGCCTGTTCTTTGACCCCTTTGGCTTCTGGCTTCTCTTCCTTGGTCTTCTCTTCTTCTGTGACTTCTTTTTGTTTTCTGGTTCTTTTTCTTTTGTATCCTCTGTTTTGACTCTTTTGGCTTTTTTGAAATTAGAAGAGTTCTTGAGACTACCTTCTCCCTCCTCATCTGAATTGGAGAATTCTTTCTCACAGGCAGTTTGTTTGTCAGAAAAGCAGATGGAGATGCGTTTGTCAAGTCTTCTTCGTCCTCATCACCACTCTCCTCTGGGATGACATCCTCGGTATTGCCTGCATTTGGATGCCAGGCACATGGGGCAGCATTCTCAAGTTCTCAAAGGGCCTCTGCTTGATTTTCTAGTGTTGGTCATATTGGAAGGGATGATGTGAAGCTTCAAGTCCAGTCCAAAGTATTCAAAATAGTCATTGTATGGTGGCTCATTAGAGATCTCTGTGTTCAAGGCCACAGCTGTTTCATAATTTCAGCACCGAGCAACATAATGGATGGATCCACCTCCTCCCAGCATTAGCATAGGCAAGTTGAAACTGTTGAAAGACTCTGAACACTTGGCATGCCCTTTGATGGTCAGATTGAAGCAACCTAACCGGCCTCCAGATAGGGAATCGGAGCCACACTGTAAGACCACAGCACTAGGTTGAAACATCTCCATTACTTTGGACATGACTGGCTTGAAAATGGCTTCATAGGACCCATCTTCAATCCCATCTCAGAGAGGGTAGTTAACAGCATAGTACTTGCCTTTGCCAACCCCAATATCCCATAAGTCCCCAGTTCCTGGGAAGTACTCTCCATATTTATGAAAGGACACAGTCATGACTCGGTCTGTGGTATAGAAGGCATTTTCCACACCATCACTGTAGTGAGTGTCAATGTCAACATACAGCACCCTCTGGTGATACTTTAGCAGTTCCAGGATGGCCAAGACGCTATCATTGACATAACAAACCGGATACTCCAGACTTCTTTGCATGACACAGACCCTAAGCCCAGTTCACATGTCTGCCTGCTGTTTATTAAGTTTCACAGCTCTTGCCACAGAACCACCAGTAGACAGCTGACAAGACTCAAGCCATCAAATACTAGACAGTCCTCACCAACACGGAATCTCTGCATCTGCTTGCTGTTCTCAAACATGTTATCTGGGCAAATGGAATGCAAAAATTTAATGTGGTCATCGCTGTGGTACTTGGTCATCTCAGCATTGGCTTTGTGAGGACGAAAGATTTCCATTTTTCAGTAGAGACCATAGTGTAGCAGCAAATTGTGAGTCATGTGGATTCAGTGAGGCTTTATCAGGTGGCCTTGTCCATTATAGTATTTTCCAACATCACCTCAACGTCCCTGGGCCTGATGAGCCACTCCCGTTCTTGGATCCTAAGCACTGATATACACCTGCCCATTCAGTATGGACTGAGGCCTCTTCTCTGTGTTCTCCAGCACTGGAACATCCCCTTAGATAACTGAGCATGTTGTAATAATAACAGAGTTTTTACCCTTGGTGCCCTGAATCTACACCATATTGCTCTCTGCCCAGCCAGCCTTCCTGTCAGTCTCCTTCCAAGTAATTTTTGATTATCATGATGATAGAATAAATTTGATATTACTTCAGTCTTTGTAATTTTTTGAAACTTGTATTAAAGCTCCAAACAAGGTCTATCATGGTAATCATTACAGGTTTATTTACTACTGCTAAGTTTGGGAGTGGAGTCAGTTTTCTATAAATGTCAGTTAGCTGATCATGTTTTCAGGTCCTTAACCAATCTGCTTTGTGTGAGTACATGTGGTTGCTAATGCACATATATGTACAGGCCAGATATTGAGTGTTGGATATCTTCCTCAATTGCTCTTCATCCCTCCCCCCCTTTTTTAGATAGGGTTTCTCTGTGTAGCCTTGGCTATCCTAGAACTCTCTGTAGATCAAGCTGGCCTCAAACTGAACAATTCTCCTGCCTCTCTCCTGGGTGCTGGGATCAAAGGTGTGTGCCATCATTGCGCTAGAATCACTGAACCTAGAGCTTACTGATTGAGCTAGACTAGCTAGTGGGCTCCAGGGAACCTTCTATCTCCAGTTCTCCTGTGATGGGATTACAAGGTCCACACTGCCAGCTTTGTATAAGGGTTCTGGAGACCTGAACTCAGGTCTTCAGACTTGTGTAGCAGGACCTTTACCAACTGACCCATATCTCCTGCCCTCTCACCTTGTACTTCAGTTCCAGGCAAAAGGACAAAGTAAAGAAGTGCACCCACGAGCCAGGCACTCTAGACCATGCTGGCCTCAAACTCATAGAGATCCACCTGCCTCTGCCTCCCAAGTGCTGGATTAAAGGTGTGCTCACTGAGTTTTGGCAATGCCTATACTGATATAACACAAAGTATACGGAGACTTAGTATTTTACTGGTTAGTAAAACTAGACTCTACGTTTTACATGTATTCCCTCTGGGGTAAAGAGCTAACTGGAGTAGAGAATCCTTGCTTTTTCATTTTTTTCAAGTCAGGGTATTACTATTGTAGCTCTGGCTGTCCTGGAACTCACTCTGTAGATCAGGCTGGCCTCAAACTCAGAGATTCTCCTTCCTCTGCTTCCTGGGTGATGGGACTAAAGCAGTGGTTCTCAACCTTCTAATGCTGCAACCCTGTGACACAGTTCCTCATGTTGTGGGGACTCCCAATGATAAAATTGTTTCATAGCTATCTCATAACTAATTTTGCTGTTATGAAGAATAATATAAATATCTGATATGTAGGATATCCAAAGGGATTGCAACCCACAAGTTTAGAACCACGGGATTAAAGGCATCACTACTATACCTATATATATTAATGTACATTGGTGTGAAGGTCTCAGATCCCCCAGAACTGGAGTTACAGACAGTTGCAAGCTGCCATGTGGGTTCTGGGAATTGAACCCAGGTCCTCTGGAAAAGAAGGCAGTACTCTTAACCACTGAGCCATCTCTCCAGCCCCGTTTATATTTTTATTGGATGAGTCCAAACTCTGTCCTCATGCTTGCTCATCCCTTTGTCTACTGGATCTTCTTCCTAGCCCCATAGTGATTTTTTTTTTTTTTTTTTTTTTTAAGATAGGATTTCTCTGTGTAGCTTTGGAGCCTGTCCTGGCACTCTGTAGACCAGGCTGGCCTCAAACTCACATAGATCCTCCTGTCTGCCTGCTAAGTGCTGGGATTAAAGATATGTGCCACCACTGCCCGGCAAGTGATTCTTTTTTTTTTTTTTTAAGATTTTATTTATTATTATGTATACAACATTCTGCTTCCATGTATATCTGCACACCAGAAGAGGGCACCAGATCTTATAACGGATGGTTGTGAACCACCATGTGGTTGCTGGGAATTGAACTCAGGACCCCTGGAAGAGCAGCCAGTGCTCTTAACCTCTGAGCCATCCCTCCAGCCCAAGTGACTCCTAGAAAACTATTTACTTACAGGTGAAATAATTTAAGACCTTAAAAACCTTAGAGTTAAATCCATTTTATTTTATTTTTAAAATCAATTTTAATAGAAAAGAAGTTGCTGAAAATACAGTATCTTTTCATATCACAGTAGAATACTCTGGTAAACCAAATGGTCATAATTTAGGTATATCTCAGTTATAAAACTATACCTTTTTTTAAAAAAAATATGTACAATTTCCAGTGTGACAACATTTTTGTAATGAGATTGCACTTGCAACAATGAACACAGCTATCCCTGAGCCCACTACCTTCCTCCCACCTCCAGGAGCAGCAGAGGGCTGCTGGGGGATGCCCTCTTCTGGGGGTGTACCGCCCACATGGAGAGCTCTGATGACAGAGCCCACCTAGAACCTGATTCTGCAATACAGTCTTCCAGCCCAAAGCACAACACTCAAAATACTCTGCCACTTTCTCTCCATTGCTCTTTGCAGAGAACCTAAGTCTTAATAATATCAAACTTGGGGACTTAACCCAAGGCATTACCCGAGACCCACTTCCCCAGCACCTGGCACACAATAGACTGATATTCATCAAATGCTTGTAGGGTGAACAGGAACCAGTCATTACATGTCGAGGGAGTGGCTAGTGAGCCATAGGAAATTCTGGCATCAGAGTAGCAGTATCTGAAAACACATTCCTTCACATGAACTCTAGGAAACAGCAGCTTCTACACAGAAAGTGATGCTGGTGCCATCTTACTGATCAGTTTGTTGAGAGCTCGAACTTTTTCTTCCAAGATACAGTTTTTCCTCTCAGCACCTCGCTGCTTCTCTTCTGTGAGTTGAACAGCTTTCATGAGGTGGGCATTTTCCACATACAGTTCCTTGAGCAGCAAATCAGATCTGGTGTTCTTCTCCAACTAGACAGGGGAGAGAGGCACACTTCCCTGTGAACTGCTGCAGGCTGCTAGGCTAGCCTGCCCCTCACCCTCTGATCCAGCTCTACCCTTGGCATTCTTGAGTTCTGACACATACTGGATACAATGACAATTTCTGTTTCCTGATAATAAGGGAGGAAAGTGAGAATCTGCAGAACTATGTGGAGAAAAATTAAGACAATTTTCTGACCATCTTTGCAGGAAATGAAAAGCCTTGCTATTCAGTACAATGTCTATATGCTCTGCCTTGATGATGCCACACAGGACACACTGAGTCACTACAGCTGCCCTTGTAGCCAGGTGTGTGAGCCAGTTACTATGTACAGGGAGGCTAGATAGGCTTCAGTGATGGAAACAGATAGTTCCAGGAAGTGGCCCTTGCTGTGTCCTTGTTCAAGACACACATAGATCTGAGCACTGGGCACCATGAGGCCACATAGAATCCATGGATATAATCACTGCGCGCACTATGGCAACACTAATGCTGTGGCAGAGCACATTAACAATGGAGACAGACGGAAACTAACATGCAGAGGAACCAGAGCAGTGTGTGCCATTGTGATGAACAGAGTAGGGCCTCCGTTAGGACAGAGATAGAAGAAAGCCAGAAAGCTAGTCAAGGCTGGGCATGAGCACTGCAAGCAGAGGAAAGGATACATACAAAGGCCCTGTGGCTGGCAGGTGCTTGGGGAGAGGTATGGTTGGATAGACTTGGAGTAGAAGTGAGAACAGACTGGGCCTGCCCTAGCTTACTCTTGAGTGAGTGGCAGCTTTCAGGCTGTGCCTAGCTTTGGGTGGTTCCATGTTATAAAGTAACAGCTTTGACTGGAATTATTGTGTTTGGAATATAAATGCCAAAAAAGGATGGCTATGTCCTGTATGCTCATGTAAAGAAGTCACCTGTGTCACCTATTTATATATCTCAAATCACATCAGAAACACCAGGCACATGAGCTCATCAGCCACCCCGTCAGTAACCCGGTGCCTGAGACTAAAGGGAGGGGACTAGCATGTGGCAGGCACGCTTCTAGTCATGAGGTCCCTCAGCACAAGCCTCATTCAGGAAAACTGCCACAGTGAAGGACTTCTGCCTCTTTCTCAGGCTCCAGTTGGAGTACAGTTTTTCCTGCATGTGACACTCAGCCACTCCTGGCTGACACTTGGCCTCTACCCGAACCTGAATCTACCTGCACGTGACATGCATGCAGTGTCCAGCTCTGTGCTGGACTCCGTCTGCCTCCCTGTCCCCACTCTTCCATACACCGGAATCATTTCCATCTTCCCCCTGGACGCTGCACACTTTGAGCCGTTCTTTCATCCAGTGGCCTACATGCTTGTAGATTGTGAAAGGCAATGTGTGGTATAACAGTTAATATTAGTTAAGACTGGAATTAAAAAACCTATGATTGCCAATGGGCAGTAACCATGAGAAAACGGAAGTACTTGTCAAACTGTAGCCAAGGACATGGACATAGCAGCTTGTGAATTTATAACTAATCTAATCAGTTCTGACACTGTAGAAAGACACAAATATGCCCATGTGCTTCTAACATGTGACATTCATGACAAAAGAGGTAGAGGGGCTTAGAATTATGTAATGGAGAGCAAGGCAAAGGAAGAGGATTCCTGAGAATGGCAGCCACAATTTTGGCATGATCTGCAAATACAGGATGGCATGTATTGAGAAGTCCATCTCCCTGGATTAATAATTACTAAAGAAAAATCATGCACTTTCTGCCTGTGGTTCTCAATGAACCCTTCCTGGATCTCCAGGTTCTGGAAGCAGAACCTTCCTGGGCCATGGGGAGGGAGGACAAAAGGCTATACTCTACTCGCCTGTTCTCGAAGTTCCTCCACCTTCTCCTGCAGCAGCCACTCCACATTGCGTAACCGAGCCTCAGCATCCTCCACCTGGTCCTCCTTGGCCTTCAGTTGCTGCTTATATTCTTCCTGCACAGAAGTTACACACCAGTGTAACAGTGCTCCTGAGGGTTTTTGTTTGTTTGTTTTTTGTCTTGTTTTTAAGATTTATTTATTATGTATACAGTGTTCTGCCTACATGTATGTCTGCATGCCAGAAGAGGGCACCAGATCTCACTGCAAATGGTTGTGAGCTACTACGTGGTTGCTGGGAATTAAACTCAGGCCCACTGGAAGAACAGCCAGTACTCTCAACTTCTGAGCCATATTTCCAGCCCCTTGGGTTGTTTTTTTGTTTGTTTGTTTTTGTTTTTTTTAAGTGAAAAATGACTAAATGCACAAATCTGAGCATGATAAATCTGTGCAGGTTATTGGCAATGTCTCCACAGGCTATAGTAATCACCTCTTCCTCTAGTTCAGGGAGACATGGTAGATACTCTGTCCTCAGAATCTTAATCATAAATGACCTGGACCAAATGAGCTGCCATCATGGTGTCAGTCTTCACCAATGATGACTGACTATGATGGTGAGGCCTGAAGACAGACTGAGTTTGGGAGGACCTGTGGGCCCTGGCTGGAGGGACCCATGGGGTTGGCTGGCTTCCTGGTCTTCAACTATGACCTTGATCTACACCTCAGTACCTATTAGATGGCCCTGGATGTTCCAGCTTCCTTGTCCTCAGTGCCCTTTCCCAAGCAGCTGGCCTGAAGTGGCACATCCCTTCCTCTAACAGGCGTGGCTTACTGTCCCCTACACATCCCCACTCACCTGCTGTGCATTTAGTCGTCTCCCGGCCTCCTCCTCAAGGCTGAGCAGGTGCTGAAGCTCAGCTACGTGAGCTCCAGGAACCAACTGACCCATCTGCTCCTGAAGGCACTGGACAATCCGATTATGCTGGCACTGTGCATTCTCCAGTGTCAGCTGGACACTGTGCAGCTGTAAGGACAAGTTTTGGCACGACTGATAAATGCAGAGTCATTACCAGACAGTGAAAAGTGTTAGTATTATATTCTCTTTAAGGTCACTCCAGAGAGAGCACAAGGGCCCACTCACTGTGCTGTGGGACCTGCCTGTGTGTGTACAGCGGTCCTCAGAACCAAGCTCCTACTAGCCATGGTGTCTCCATGCAATGTGGCAGGGAAAGATTGTGTCTGGAACCCACAGAACAACAGCTCTGGTCCTTGATGCTGGATCAGGTTCCGTTCCATTCACAGCCTACTCCATGTGACCAGAGTGAGGTATAAACCATGTGAGCCCGGCCTGGTTTCCTTACATGGGGGAGGGGATTCATGGTTCTTACTTAGCTACGGCTCAGGTGCTAGAGTGTGATTAATATACAAGGCATTGAGGACTTTGGGGACAGAAATGGAATAGACTGCAGCACAAGGTCCTAAACCCAGGGGACCAGAGCCACAGAGCTCACTATGGTTATGAGCAGCCTCTGCTATGAAACTATGCATAACTTGGCCAACTCCTTCAATCAAACAAAGGTAAGACTGAAACATAAGTTTAATGAGTTTGATGCTGGATGCTTTATCTGAAACACAGAATGTCCCTGACATCTCAAAAGAACTGGCTGCCACAGTCTGTTTACCTCCAAGACCCCAGAGACAGGAGTGAGAAGCCTAGCTCCATCAAAGATCCTGTTTGAGGCAAAGCTGATCTGTCCACGTTACCAACAGAATGGGGATGCCTCTGAGCCTGATGAGTTCCTGGTCAGCTGTAGAGCATCTGGCTGGCCCGGTAACATCTTTGGGCTGGATAAGTCATGGCAACCATCATCCTAATGTTGATACTTCCCATAGCCTAGGACTGGACCAAGTGCTTCAAACCACCTCACCTACCCACCTGGCCTTGACTTTCTTTGAGGGTTTCTGTCAGCTCTGCCTGTGACAGTCGTAAGCCCTGGCATTCCTCATTTACACGCTCAAGTTCAACTTCAAGGTTTTGGATTTGGACACCCTGTTTATAAAAACAAACAAGCAAAACTATTTTTATAATTATAAGCAGAACCTGACACACAGACACAGAAATCAGAAAGTTACAGACAAGAAAAAAACAAACTGCAGAATTTTCATCTCCCGTGACCCTGAGAGCCTGAGGTCCACACCTAATTTCTTTATGATCTTGTATCCAAGTGCATATCTACTGTGAGCTCATGTCGGGAAGCACACAGTGTCCTGCAGTGCTGTCCTTCTTATGGAACCTGGATCATTCCCAAACCCTGCTATCTGAGAACTTGGTGTTTAATGGCTGTGCCATCATTTGCTCATTCATCTGCTGGTGTTCAAATTGATTCTGGTCCTGTTTTTCTATTATAAATAGGACATCAATAAAAACAGTTCCTGTTAAATCCATAATGCTTTTAGGTACAATCTTCACAAGCAAAATGCTACCGCCCACACACAGGGGCACTGTCGGGCTCTTGCTGTTTATCTTACTAAGAAAGCTGGAGAACCCCACCATTTGCTCTCCTGTCACCTGCAGTAGCAGTCAGTTCCCACTTCTGCATCCTGGTGACTTTACCAAAGCTGCTCAGCCTGACCCCTTTCTCCAGGCCTTGCCACCTACCTCCTTGACCCCCACCACCCCAGTAGGCCACCCTTCCAACCACTCCCCAGTTACTGCCTGGCCCCTGACCTGCTGCTGCTCCCGGCACCCTGCCTCCTCCAGCTTCTGCATCAACAGCTGGATGGCAACACGATTTTCCTCCTTCTGAGTGTGGAGGGCAGAAGTGTCCCCTTCCAGCTGAAGGATCCTGCAGTTAAGCTGTGACAATTCCTCCTTGTACCTTTGAGCCTACAGAAAAAAAGAGTTAAAACATATTAAAAAAAAAAAAAACTGCTTTTAAACAGCGGCTCAATTCAGATCATTCCAGAGTTTCTTAATTAGGGGGACCTTTCTCCCTGTGGTTATCTGGCAACTCTGAAGCTGGGCAAATGGGCAGAGGCTGTACCATTCACAGAAAGCAGGGGGTGATCTGGCCTTAGTGGCCAGCAGAGCTGAGAACTAGAAACCCCGCCCAGTTCTGTAAGACAAGAGACAACCCAGGCCACCAGAGGCCATTATGTACTACAGCCACCACCCTTCTGATGCCTTCTGGTCTTTATTATTCTCAGGTCTGCAAGTCAAACAGGTAACATAGGACCAAACAGCACAGAGATCAGAGAAAGCAGCCAACAGATACAGACTAAGGGCAGCCTGTGAAATAACAGTCTCTTCCAAAAGCCAGTGTCATGGGAGAAAGCAAATATTCTGAGTCAACAGAGCTAATGTGTCACTGCAGAAGGCCACACTTCCATATCTGTCCCCAGTCAAGGGGGTCCTTGACTGCCATGTGACTGGACATGTGCAGAATGAGAGAGCCACCCTGTGCTTCCATGAGTCGCCATGGGACCCATGGAGAGAAATATCCAGCTGATCCTATTTGATACTGACCTTTGGTACCTCTGCCTAGGACACTCTCCAGAACCTGGCCCCAGAGAAGCACCATGCCCACAGACATGCACGTCAGGAATGCTAGCTATTGGTCACCTCAGCTCTCCAGTCTTCTCACTACATCTCTCATGGTACTGATCAAAGCACATCACCAGAGATGTGCCAGGCTTATTCTCTAACCCCTTCACTCTGCAAACAAGACAATGTGGCTGGCTTATTTAAAAAAAAAAAAAAAAAAAAAAAAAAGAGGTCTGAAAGTTACAGGGCAATTTTTGGATCACTGAAGCGATGTGAGTATGGCCTGGCCTAGTACAGTTAAGTCTTTTCAGCATTACAACAATATTGCATTTAGTAAAAGATGCACTTGATGGGGAGACACCTGCTGAAGCATTTAAGAGCAGAGCATCATGATATGACTCAGAAACACAGATACAGCATTAATGAGAAACTGTGGCTGCACAGAGAAACCCCCAAACTCGCCAGGGAATGGTGATGTGTGACAAAAGACAACCCCAAAGGCCACACTTGGTATAGTTCCATGTTGGGGAATATTATTTTCGGGTGTGTGATTCGTTGCCTGTCTAAAACACCTGATGGTCCTAATAAAGAGCTGAATGGCCAATCACCAGGCAGGAGCAAGGACAGGCGGGGGGGGGGGGGGCTGGCAGGCAGAGAGGACAAACAGAAGGAGAAATGAGGAAAACGAGAGCAAGAGAAGAAGGCCATCAGCCACCCACGGAGTAAAAGTAAGATTTACAAAATATAAGAACAAGAAAAGCTCAGAGGCAAAAAGTAGATGGGATAATATAAGTTAAGGAAAGTTGGCAAGAAACAAGCCCAGCTAAGGCTGGACATTCATAAGTAATAATAAGCTTCTGGGTGTGATTTATTTGGGAGCTGAGTGGTGGGCCCCCCCAAAAAGAGCCAAAAGAGTAAAAACAACACATAACAGTTCCATTTACACTTTGAAATGACCTTTCTGGAGGGGAGGGAAGACTGGGGTTGCCATGTGGGAAAGTTGGCATGGCAACTAAATGGTAACAGGGATTCCCTAATAGAAACACCAATCACAGGTCTGCAAAGAATATAGGAGTCTACCCAGCTGATACAATTATGCAGGATCCAATGCATGAGCAATGAGGACAGGTATGGAAACTAGGGATATAAATATGCTCTAAGAATCTGTCAATATCATACGTTGGCTATGTTAAGGGCTGAGGCATGTCCTCCCCAAAATACAAATCTTGAACTCCTAGACATAGTACCCTGAGTGTTGACTAGACTTGGAGAGAAGCACTTTATTTTTACTTTTTAATTTTTTACAATGAGGCCCTTCTGGGAGAGAGGGTGGGCCCGGCAGGGGAGACAGAGTTGCCCCAGATGTTGGAGGGGTGCCTCGTCCAGCCCCACTGAGAGAAGCACTTTAAAGAATAACTGAGGTGACACTGGAGTCCATGTGAGAGGTGAGAACACAAATACCCCCGGAGAGACTACCATGTGGAGACTGAAGGAGGCTGGATGGCACACATAACTGCTAACAGTTGGGATAGCTGCCAACCTACGGAGGGGCCTTTGGGTCTTCACCAGAGACCTGGCTGCAACTGGATCTCATTGGGAAAAAAATTCTCTATTCCCCTTTCACTAGAGAGAAATTACTTGGAGACACTAAGAAAGGGAGCTGGCACTCATGCCAGTCAGTACCCAACCTGTGTGCCGAGCTCTTCCAGGTCAAAGCAGGCCTGTTCCTTGTCTCTCTTTAAAACCTCAATTTCCTGCCTGTTGAAGAAGCAGATTAAAAACATCACTTCATAGCCTGGGCTCAGCCAGTCCCCAGCTCCGACTCACTGACTTGAAGATGCCGGTAGTAAAGCTGGAGAAAAGCACAGTGGGCCATCGCCAGGCTGTGCGAACTTCTGCTCCCCTCCAGACACTGGCAGCCCAGCCCTCAAGTGCTATGTGGAACATTTCTGCAGGGTTGACACATGCCATGTTCTGAACTGTGGTGGGAGGCCAGTCAAGTGGCAGCTTGTACACACAATAGACCTCTGTGTGAGCTCCAAGGCTACAGGAATCTAGGGGCTGCTGGAGTCCCCAAGCCTGCACATCTGCTCACAGTTCCCCACTGTCCTGCCCCTCCTAAGTTCACTCCTCAGTACCAACAGGCTGCAGTACGCAGGGCTAGGGAACCGTGAGGCCCACCTTACCTCTGTGTTTCATTTCTGCTCACTGAAGTTTCTAGTTCCAGTTGAATCCTCCCCAGGTCACTTTTCAACACAAAGTTTTCTTCAGAAAGCCTCTGAAACTTAGTCCTGTGGTCAAAGTTGAAGAAGCCAGTTGAGGCCTGGAAGGGGAAAGCTGGACACAGCCTCACAGGCAGCTCCTAGCAGGGAGTGCTGAAAACTGTGCAGGCTGCATCCCCTCTCTGGAGGACACAAGCACAAGGTATTCCCTGTCTCCAGGGCAGCAAGCTCTGGTGTGTGCTCCCCAAAGGCCGGGCCCTTTGAACCACACCCACAACTCCTGCATGCACTTGGCACCCGGACTCTGCCAACACCTAGAGCCTGTGAAGAGCCAAGTCACATGTAGTGTATGCTATCTTCACAGAGGCCATACTCCAAGGGCCCCAAACCAAACCAAAAACTGGAGGCTGACCTGAAGCCATGAGTAAGCTATTGCTATGAGCAAGCAGCATGCCTCACAAAGCTGGGCTGGCCCAGAGCATCGTATCTGTTTTAGCATCACAACCTGCAGGGCAGAGAAGCTACCCTGTGGGCACCCCCACAGCTGGGGCATAGAAGGGAGCCCAGGCCATCATCCCAGGTGAGCGGTGTCCCACTTCTCTGCAAAGGCAAAACAGAAAAGCACCCTCTACCGAGGCTCTCAAGATTCCTTTAATCTCAGAAGAAAGGAAATGTGATAGGTAGGGTTTTAGTTGGGGGGTGGTAGGGAAGGACAGGAGGGAGAAGGGAACTGGGATTGTCATGTAAATCAATCTTGTTTCTAATTCAAATAAAAAATCTTAAAAAAAAAAAGATTCCTTTAATCTCAAGTAAATATGAACACACAGAGACTAAGGGACATGTGAAAAGGCCACCAGGAATGACTGCAGAAACAACAAACTGATCCATAATGGGATCCCCCAGGAACTTAAGACACTAGAATTATCCAAAGTCAGGGTGCTGAGGACAATACTGCAGACCACTCAGACACCTGCTTAGGAAGCAAAGGTGTGGAGAAACAGCTAGAGACATAGCATAAGTGAAGAGCCTTTGGGAACAATGTGGGTAGTTCTGGAGGGTGCTGGGCTTCTAGCCCATCAAAAATGTCTGGGGTTTGTTTTGTTCTCGGCTTTAAAGAATTAAGGGAGAAATACATTTCAGTATCTATCTATCTATCTATCTATCTATCTATCTATCTATCTATCTAATGTTTTTCAAGACAAGGTTTCTCTGTGTAGCCCTGGCTGTCCTGGAACTCATTCCATAGACCATGCTGGCCTCAAATTTAGAGATCCGCCTGCCTCTGCCTCCCAAGCACTGGGATTAAAGGTGTGCAAGCTACCATCGCCCAATTTCAATTTTATTAAGAAAATTCTTTTTTACTATCTAGGCTGGCACCCTTCTCCCTCTCCTTCTTCTCCCCCATCTCTTTCTCTTCCAATAATTCTGCATAGGAGAACGTCAGGTAATAAAAATGACAAATGGGACTGGAGACATGGCTCAGTGGCCTGCTGTGTGCCAGTGGGCCAGACCCCCTGTGATGACCTACAGTCTGCCTCTGTAGACAGGAGCAGTGTGCTGAACCGGGGGCTGATGGGGCTAAAGGAAAGCATATATGGGCCACCCTCATGTCTCCCCCTCCCGAACCATGAATTCACAGGGGCTGGGCTCCAGCAGCTCAGACTCCTTTCATTTCCACAAAGAGAGCTTCTCAGGTGGAGCAGACTGGCCCTGCAGCTGAACCCAGGTCCCTTTCCCTTTGGTGTTCTCCTTTTTCTGACCACTCTCCTCCACTCAGCAAGTTCTTTCAGCTCTTACAGGGCAAGCAATATGCTCAAAGTGCACATTAATGCTCTCGACGAGGCTCTTACTCTTAACTTGTGTGCTTACAGCAATGCCAGCAGCATGCTGGGTAACACTGCACACCTTTCCTGCTCAGCCATGCTAACATGTATGGGCTATTCCTTTTTGAGCAGTACCTTGAATATCTATCTATAGTATTGCCCTTCTCATAGATTCTTATATATGTGGTCAAAGGAACAACTGCATGTTTGCTAAAGGCCTAGAGGACATCTACTGGTGCCTCTCCTCTTCCCACTGGGTTTTTATTTTGGAGAATCTTGGAAGATGGTGTTTCCTGCTGAAAGGAAGCCATGTTTGCTTTCTTACACTGTGGAAATGGTCCTGTCATCCAAATGTGACCACACACAATCCTGTGACACACTGAATGTCACCATCCTGAGCTTCCTGTATTGACCTATAGTCTGTCTGTACAGGAGCAGATACCTCATCAATGTGCTGAATGAGGGCTATTGGGAGTAAAGAAAGGCATATATGGTACACCACCATGTGCCTGCAAACTTCTCCACTACCAGAGAAGGAGCCAGAAGGCTCTGGTAGCCATGGCCTATAGCTTAGGTAAGCCTTTCCATCTGTAACAGAATTGGTACCCATCCACATCTCATCTTCTGATCATCTGGCCAACAGACTAAAATCCCAGCCTCCTTCCCACGGAGGGTATTCCAACAAGATCAGCTACAGCAATATGTCCAGCTCTATAGCCATGAGTCCCCCGAACCCCCAACAGTGCTCAGGACAGCCCAAGCACTGCAGCCCAGGGGTCCATCCCCCAGAAGGCCTCACTGGTTGCTGCCCACCAACAAGCATAACAATCTGTTGACTCACTTTCATCACAGAGTCTGGCACCAAGGCCTACTGCAGTCCCATAGCTCTGCTTCTCTTAAACTCAGAGGGAAGCAGGTTCACAGATGACCCACAAGTTACATGAAGCCTCCCAAACATAGTCCTCATGAGGTGAGAGGTGGGGACACCAGAGCCAGCTGAGCTGTCTCAGAAAGGTCTACCCTTCCTCTCTTGGCCCACTTGCTGGCACCCAGGGATCAGGGAAGCCAGGAGCCAGGGATGGGCTTGTGATTTCTGCACAAGTAATAGGAATTACACAGCCACATTGGCAGTCAAGCCAAATTGGGGGGACTATACAGTGGTCACAAGGGACAAGTCTGAGGGGCTCGTATGCATTTAATGACTCAGAGTGACCAACCTGTAATTCTCTCTGGTATCCGCTTCTTTTTCAAGAGCGCGGACAACGTCTTCTAGCTGTAGAAGTTTGGTCTTCACGTCGTTCATCTCACGCTCTGACATCACTAATGGCACTTTGGCCTCTGTCTCCCCCGGAGCGGCAAGGTGCTTGAACTTGGCCTCTTGTGAATCTGAGAGCTCCGAGCAGGGCGGTGAGGGCCTCATCCTGGAAGTTTCTTCCCTGTACTGGAGCCAAGTCTCTTGGACGCCCTCAGCATTCCCAGTTGGCCTCTCTGAAGCCTGTCCCTGAACCCCAACAGGAGCTGGCTTCCTGTCCAAAGCAGCTGGGCCCAACCATGGTTCCGACATCTGGGGCTGAGTGGGCAAGGGCAGCTTCTGGCCCTGGCCTATTAGGGCCCTGGCAGGAGGCTCTGGCTCCTTTGGGACAGCTCCCTCCTCAGCACTGAGTGGACACTGATGATTGTCTCTGACACCCAGGCTCTCCAAGGACCTTCTGGGCACTAGGGTAGGGGGTGGGCTTGGCATGGCAACTATACTACAAGGCTGGCCAGGAAGATCAGTCCCCTTAGCTCTCCCTTGGCCAGGACATTCTTCTGCTGGTGCCCTGGTCCTTCCATCAGGGCTGACAGCTTGCTGGGCAGGTGGCTGCTGCCTGCTGTCTGGACCCAGGGTCATGGAGCTGGGTATCCTCTCCTGCTGGTCACTCACCACAGTGGTTCCATTCTTCAGGAGAGCACGCAGTTCATCTGCCTCCTGGACAAGTCCCTCCACCTGCTCCCTGTAGGTTTGTTCCAGCTTCTCCTTCTCCAGGGTGAATGACCTGCAGATCCGAGCCTGCTCTTCACTCATCACAGCCTGCAGCTTCAACTGCTGCCTCCGACAGTGTGCCAGGACCTCCTGTTCCCTCTCCTCCCTCCACCCCTTCTCCAGGTCAAGCTGAGCAGCCAGGTCCTTTACTCGCTGCAGGTGTGTCTGCAGCAGCTGGTCCTTCTCACACTGATGCTGCAGGGACAGACTCTCGCAGCAGGCAGCGTGCTGGGCTTCCAGCCATGACAACTTCTGGTTCAGCTCTTCTTCTGCCTCTCTCCTGCAGAAACATAGTCATACACTGTGGGTCCTGCCAGCTGAGTCCCAGGCCCTTCCACTCATGGGAGAAAGGGCCATCCCACCCTAAGCACCATTGCCTCCTTCCTTTCTGTAGCCTCCTTTGTGTCAGGATGCCCCGTTTCTCCCAGGGAGTCCGCTGTGGAGTCCACAGAAGGCAGCACAGAATCATTCACCATATCTGACAGCTTGAAGATAATAAAGGGTTACTATCAGGTAGAATTATTAAAATTCCTGTCCTTGGCCACACTGCAAGTGCTTAGTCAAGTGTGGCTGGAGGCCTTGCACTGAGATCCTGGGCAGCGCTGGTCCCACTGAGCGCTCCTGGGCAGCACCGGTCTCAGATGGTAGTGAGACAGGTAAAATTGACCCATACTCAAAAATGCCCTTGAAAACCCTAGAAGCAGTTTGGCCTGGTGTCTCATGAGCCCGGAGAGAGTGGAGAGGATGTGGGAGTGAGGTAAGGGCTAGATCGAAAAACCCGGTGTAGTGAGGCATGCTGTATACTTTGGCCTGGCACATCCTGGGTGTTGCAAGAAAAAGGGCTCCCGAGCCCAGGCCTTCAGGCCCCAAAGCAGCTTTGTTCCAGTCATTTAACACAATCCTCATGTTGAAGAGGACACAGCGTAGGGTTTGGAGAGAGCACATGACTTGAAGATGACTGCTTCTGCCATTAAAGACTGCAGCAGTCAGTTCCCTGAGATCTCCAATGGCCCCAAGTGTCTCTGCTGCTGTCACCCCCAAGGGAGGGAGAGGGGGCTCTGATTCTCTCCCCTTCACATCCTATGTTTTCTGGCTACTCTCAATCCTCTCCCACCAAGTAGAGAGCCCACTTCAAAGGAACTGATGCCATGACAGCCACTTGAGCTGCAGCTTTCAACATGACAGGAATGCAACCCTTCATTGTCAACATACGGACCCAACCAGCCTCAAGATAACATCCAACTGAACCATCTGCTCAGTCTAGCCAGCGGGAGGCTCTGGCTCCCAACATGAGGGTGGCCAGGCCAGGAAGCAGGATGGGCCATTTTCTTTGTGGGGGTGACAACCTCCACTGGCTATGTGTCCCTAGTAACTAAGTACTGACTCTACCAAGTTGGCCTTAAGGAATAGAGGGCAGGTGACATTTCTCAAGTAACTGGCACAATGAAATGCACCACATTCAGGTTTTCCAGGTGATCCTTTCCTTCCTTGGTACAAATATTTTAGCTTTCCAAGACTTTTCTCACTAACCCAAATAAACTGTCTATTTAGAGGGGCTTCTGGATTTTTCTTCCTCTACTGTTGTGATGGCTAATATTGGTTGTCAACTTTGCTACATTTGGAATCAACTAAAACTGAAGCAACTGGGTACATGTGTGAGGGATTTACTTGATTGGATCATTTCGGGAGAGAAGGCCCACCCTAAATCTGGGCCACAGCTTCTGGTGGCAGCCCACATAAAAGGACATGGAAGAAGGAAGTTTTTGCTTTTTGCCTGCTTGCCCTCACACTCACTGGCAAAGTTACCCACCCTGTTGCTGAGGCATTCCTTCACTGGTATTAGACCCTACTTCTTCAGGGTTCCACCACAGACCAGCTGAGGTATTCAGCCTCATGGACTGAACTACTGGAATGTTGGCCTTTCTGCTGAGAGAAAGCCATTGTTGGACTAGCCAAACCACAGCCTGTAAGCCACTCTAATAAATCCACTTTTAATCTCTCTCTCTTCCTGTCTTTCTCTCTTTGTATGTGTGTGTGTGCTTTACCCTTCCATCACTTTGGTTCCTTTAGAGAACCCTGACTAATACACCTACCCTCTGGACTCCTTAATATTTATTTAGTGATGGGGAATACATTATCTTGCTACCAGGCCTGTGAGAAGGAGGAAAAAAAAAAAAAAACAGTCCAAACACCACACAGCAAACTGCTCCATGACCCAAGGTGGATTGAAAGTGAAGTCCTTACATAAAAATGTGTTCTCTGGGCCCTTGTCAGAAGGAAACTTGCCTGTAACCAGGCACTGGATCCTGACCAGTTTACATAAGCCTATGGTCAAGTTTTGGTTCTTGGTGAGCAACCCTGAACAAAAACCCATCCCAAACCTTATCTGCTGCAGCTGGTCCTGGTGTCGCAGATGCATCTCTACTTCTAGCCGCTGGGCCAGAGTGCACAGTGCCTGTGCACAGCAGTGAGCCAGGCTGGCTGGTGCAGGCTCAGGGATTCGTGCTGCATCCTGCAGCTGCTCCTTTAGGCCCAGGATGACCTCCTGTGACTTGGCATACAGGGCCTCTAGATCTGCCTTCTGGCCCTCCAGCATGCTGACCTCAAGCTGGAATGCCTGCTCCATCTCCTTTTTATCTTTCTCAAAGTTTCTCTTCATGACCTCAATTTCCTTTTCATAGTAATTTACCTAAAGAAAGATGTGCAGTGCTAATTAGAAAGTTCTAGCAACAACCTGACAAGCAGCGTAACACATGAACAGGAGGGTATCGGGCGGGATGCTGAAAAGAGCTGATGGCCCAGACCGGACCAGGTCCCAGAAAAGGGGTGACAGGATAGTGATACCAAAGTATGCAGTGTGCCTATGCACCCCTTCACAGTAACTCTGAGGTACATCCAGGGGGTGAGCTCAGGAGGCTTGGGATCAAGACTGGCCAAGCACCTGGCAAATACCATAAGCTAAAGGGTGTGATAGCAAAGGAGCCTTCACAAAACCAGTGGGGTAGCACTCCACAGCCTGGAAGCCCCGGGGGAAGGGAATAATCCAAATATACAGGCAAAGCCATGTGAAACACTTCCAGCATATCTACCAGGGGACACAGGGATCCAATAGAAGAGCAGAATGACCTGTGTTGCTAAGCAGTCTGAGGCACTGGATGCATGGCTTTGCAGCCTGAGGTCCCAAATCCCCTGACCTTGGTTTCCAGCTGCATCCTGAGTTCTTGGTAATGCTCCTTCATCTGCTCCACCATGATCTCTGTCTCCAAACTCACTGGAGTAGAGTCACCCACGAACAGATTGCCTGTAAAGAGGAGGACACTCTATGACATGTCAAGGATGGCTCCAGTGCCTTCTTGACCCTTGCGCGTGTAACATGTGAGCGCAGGTCTGGCAAGACAGTCTCTGTCCTCCGCCTGCACTGTATAAAGAACATGGGGCTGGTAGTAAGGGTCACTCTGCCCTCTAGGTGCACCGTGGTTGAGGACTCTGGGGACAGAAGGAAAGGTCACACTGTTTTGCAAACTGACACAACAAAGAACTCAGGGGTTCAAGTCTTTTTCAAAAAGGATTTATCTATATATTATGAGTATGTGTGTTTTGCATACATGTCTATGTACCTTGTGTGTGCAGTGCCCATGGAGGCCGGAGATCAATGTCAGGGACTCTGGATCATGACTTACAGATGGTTGTGGGCTACCGTGTGATTGCTAGGAACTGAACCCAGGTGCTCTTAACCTCCAAACGATCTCTCCAGCAAGGTTCAAGTCTCCACCATATCATTGGTTACTAAGAGAGAAGCAGGAGGCTCCCTCTAAATTCACCAGGCCCTTTAACTCTGAAAGGAGCTTGGCAGATGGTGTATTCACTGCATTTGAAATCTGGCTCCTGATGATGCCAGGAGAACAGAGCAAGTGAGAAGAGAAGGCAGAATGGTGACAGCTCCACAACCTCCCTACTGTGTAGAGCTTCATGCCCAAGTCTCCATTCTTGAACATGTTCAAATGCATGCACCAGCTCACATACTCAGTCTTTGTCTTGTGTGTCCTTGGTGACTCTGTGTGATGTGTTTTTATATCACACACTGACATGGTTCAGCATTGGAATTCCTTGTGTGTGAAGGCTCTGGTGGGTGCAGAGGGAAATGTGAATAGCTCCACAGTGGTCTATCCCCACACTCCTGACCAGGGCCACATGCTCTGTGCAACTCAGGTTCCTGAGACACCAGAGGGGCAACCACCATGTTTTACTATCTGGCTAGGCTGGGTTTCTAGCTGAACAGCACAGGTGACCACATCCCGTACCTTCTTCCTCTATCCTAGCCCCCATAGGGTGTGCCAAGGCCACTCTCTACTTCTTATGGAGATTCCCCAGGGATTCTGGCAGCCATTCATGCCCCACACAGGTAATGTCTTTAAGTTCCTCTTAGAGGACACAAGAATATCTCTTTGGGGTATATTTTTTTTTCTGTTTTCCAACATAAATAGATATTGGGCACATGGAGACTCATGAGCTCTCTGGATTGGAGAACAATGCTGAGGTGCATGGATTGCCACAATGGAACTGCGTAGGGGTCGTCAGGACGGTTGGACCCATGGGCAGCACAGAGATAGGGGCCATGGGTGTCCCATGATGCTGCTGAAGGAAGCAGAGCTGGACTGACTACATGGTGACAGCCTGGTACAACCACTGGGAGGGCAGAGACCAGCAAAGTACACACTGTCTTCCACAAGGATTGTGACACCTCCTTAACATGCCCCGGCCTCTAGAAAAAACCAAGAACACTTTAACATGGGCCCGTGTCTTGACCCACTGCCCAAGAGCAGGAGGAGATCCTCTAGTGTGGTTTCAACTGAACCAGCAGCCAGGACTCCCTCCCCCTATTAGCCACCTTGCTATTTGACCCTCCATGCCAGTGACCTTCCAAATCTAGTACTATCATAAGGTTGCCTGTGATCTCATAGGATCCCTCATGGAAACAGGCCCCTAGCACAAACCTGTATCCTCCAGGGTCAGGTAATTATAACTTCTGTGATTTCTACAATCTTCCACTCTCTCATCTCTGGCCACTGTAGTGCCAAGTTAAAGTGCAGCCTTGTGGTCAGATCCCAGAACTCCACTCTCAACTTACCCTCAGCACTGAGCTCCTACCTGCGGGGCCACGTCCAGGGAGCCGCCTTCTATGGGTGCCTGGGGTCCCTGAGGGGCTCTGTCGACTCCTGGGAAGCCGCATCCGCAGGCCTTCTAGCTCTGTTTGCAATTCATCATTGCGGTCCTGTAGGTCCTGTGTAGGCAAAGCCAGATAACTGCTCCAGCTGCTGCAGCCACTCGGACTTAGGAGGCCAAACCCAAGGCTAGCCCCATCCACAGTGAGTGTCCACTACAGGCTAGACACACAGGCAGGTACAGATTCTGGGCTTCCAGCATGGAACACTAAACCTGGATTTGAGATTACTACCTAAAGGTCCTAGCAGAACTTCGAAAACCATTTCTTGACTTTCTTGTGCCTGTGTGTGTGTGTGTGTGTGTGTGTGTGTGTGGTTTTTCGAGACAGGGTTTTTCTGTGTAACAGGCCTAGCTGTCCTGGAAGTAACTCTGTAGACCAGGGTGGCCTCAAACTCAGAGATCCACCTGCCTCTGCCTACCGAGTACTGGGATTAAAGGTGTGCACCACCAATGCTGTACAACTTTTGCATGCTTACATCACTGGATGTATAAAAGTGGTTCAAGGGGGGAAATGTTGAGGCTGTGAAGAAAACAGGAAAATTCTCAACAGGTGCTACTTACCACCAGAATGGTGGCATGGCACATGCATGGGATCAACATCTTGGAACATGTCGGATATGTGTTTGCTCTCCTCTCAGCTGAGGTGGAACTGTTAGGCCATTTGTTTTAGATTAAATGCTACAGAGCTGTGATGCACTTAGCAGAGAGAAAGAATAACATCTGGGAAGTGGAAGCCTGATGGGTAGAGGCTGCTGGGCAACAGGAAACTGAACTGGGAGAGACACCCTTTGGTGAGGATGAAGAGTCTGCCTTTGTGACAAGCACCACCTTGCTGGCACTTTAATGACGTATGTCTGGGTGAGCAGGCTCAGACACTTGTTTGTCAAAAGGAAAGGAAAAGAAGCTTTTAGCACACTTCCCTGGGAGGCCTTGGATCCTGCACAATCTTGGGATGTATGACAACAATCAGTCCTGACTATAGGCTCACATCTCCAGTTCTGGGACTGCTCCAACCAGAGGGCCCTAAAAGCAAGGCCACATGTTTTCCCAGGACATTCTTTTACTCAACTTGTAGGATACTCCAACTAGTGGAAACTCAAGATACATCACAGGAAGAGGAACCGAGGACACATTTAAAACAGTAGCAGTTCCATTTCTGAATTTGTTTTCTGTCTAATACTTTACAGCCTTCTGCAATGTGGGAATCAATTTTCATGTCATGTAAAAACTATTTTGTAGCTCTCAGTGTCATAACAATGCCTATAATGGTATCCCCAGAAAGAGTTACAGATTTTCAGTATGAACAGACTCAGAGCAAAGCCTTACAGTCAATGGAACTGTAAAGAGTCAGATGCAACTACAACCAGCTGTCTGCTTCAGCCACATCCTTCAGTAACATATTCAAGTAGCTATATAAATTATCATTCATCATATTTTTATTATTGTAGTATAAACAAACATGAGAAAGATAAATGGCTGAATGATAAACTCTCCTGACCTCCTTAGCTTTCCTGTCTCTGTCAGTGGTGGTTATTATTGAGTGGGTTTGTTTTATTTTGGCTTTGCAGGCCAGACCCAGTACTAAGGCATGCTATGTATGGCGGTCCTCTAACGAACTATAACCTCATGTAGCTTTAAGTGCCCATTAACCGAGCACCTACACTACTCAATCCTTGGTCACTTGGCAACGTTGCCTATGAAGGGTTTGTCTATGAAGGTGATTTCTAAGACTATGCAAAATTCTAGTCATGACATGCTTCT
Source organism: Cricetulus griseus (assembly GCF_003668045.3). Classification (NCBI taxonomy): domain Eukaryota; kingdom Metazoa; phylum Chordata; class Mammalia; order Rodentia; family Cricetidae; genus Cricetulus; species Cricetulus griseus. Next base: position 28,746,298 of record NC_048599.1, on the reverse strand, counting down.
CATTTCCTAATACTGAACAGCAGCTACTGTTTTACTCTCCTTGATGCTTATGATATAAAGGAGCAAACAGGCCTGTGGGCTCTTATGATCTTGTTGTTTGTTTTTGAGACAGGTCTTGCAACATTGCCCAGGCTGCCCCATATTTTTGTTGTGTTTTTTTTTATTGGGGGGGAGGGGATTGTTTTTTTGGAGACAAGGTCTCAGGTAGCTCAAGTGCACTTCTAACTGGCTATGTAGTCAAAGATGAATGACCCTGAACTCCTACTATGCCTGCCTCTACCTCCCAAGCACTGGGATTATAAGCATGTGTTTGGCTTAAGACTGAACTTTAGCTCCTGGGTGCAAGCAATCTTCCTGCATCAGCTGAGCTAGTACACTACTGTACATCCAGGTTCAAGGGCAGGAGTTTTTAACCACACACTCTCTCTTTGTAAATAACGTTTCTAGTAAGTTTTACATAAGTTAACTTTTGGTAAATTAAGCCGAACCAAAAGCTGACTAATAAGGACTTGTGATAGGTAACTTTATAAATCAAAGATCTTTTCTGTATCATTAGTAATAGACCGTGTCAACTCTGATTTTCCTTTCTGTTCTTCTTACACTGAAATTTCTTTAAGAAGATTCATCCTGGGAGTACAGCAGGGACACCTTCTGTCCTGGGATTTGACTAGTCACTGAGATATCTGTTGCACAACTAAGCAATGCCCATGCATGGTTGAGCTCAGCCTGAACAAAAAGTTCTTGCTGGAAAAGGTGCTCCTGCCATCACTTGTGGGCCACCCTACACATGTAGACCAAGGAGGGGAGAGAAATGAGGCCTCACATGGCCTCCGGGGCCAGAGCCAGGGAGTTCTGAGAACCCATAACGCTGGCCCTGTGTAGGTGGTCCTCCCTTCCTGTCACTGCTGCAGGGCAGGCTGTAGGAGCAGGACTCAGGGATGCTCAAGATGGCCAAGCAGACTCAGAAAGGCACCCACCCTGCACTTGAGCTCATATTCTTTCAGGATGGCTGTGAACTTCTCTTCTTGGGCCAAGAGTTCCACATTCTGAGGTTCTAGCTGAAAGTGAGAAATATATATACATCAGCATATCAGGGTTCCTGGGAAGACAAGCAGTGGTGCCCTGACTAGGACCCACCACCCACAGGCACTGCTCTGAAAACCTAGAATAGCAAAAAACGCTCACCTTGTCCTTCAACACAAACTGGAGGTCACTCTGCAGACGCAGGACCAGCTTCTCTGAATCTGAAAGCTTTTCCACAACTTCTATGATCTCCTTCTGTAATCGGCTGTTTTCCTAGGAGACAGGTGCGTATGGACAGGGTACAGGATACAGAGAAAGACAATGACAAGTGCCCGTGTCACTTCTTTATATGCTGGAGGCTTGTTCCCAGCAGCATTTCTTAGGCATGTGGGTGCCTGCTGCCTCTGCAACAAGGAGGCCACGTATGCTGGCGGAACCCACAATTTCCTATGACACATCCAATAACTCTAAGGTGATTGCTTTCCTTTGCCACCTTCTTACCCGCCCCCACTCTCATGTGCAGAAAGCTCAAGTGTGACACAAGAATGGCCTGGTAATGCACCATTTTTTGAGCCGTTTTTAAAATGATGGGTTTGAAGTTGTGTCAATATGGCTCAGAGGTCTAGCACATCAGGAGTGGTTGTCTGTAGACAAGGACTGTGCTGAGAAGGGTCAAGACAGTGCCATCACACTTAGGGAGATGTCAGTTACATCCAGATACTCCTACAACGGGCAGGGACTGCAGGAAGCAGGGTGGAAGGGAAAGAGATCACAGAGGTCCTTGGGCATTAGGAAAGGAGAAGAAGCTGGGAGGAGAACAGCAAGAAGGCTCATAGGTAAGTGCTTCTGGAGCTTGGCTGCCTAAACAGCTCAGACAGTTTTTGGGAAACAAAGGCAGGGTGGGTACAAGGCATGAACATTCACCCAAACCCTAAAAGCTGTGTCTGCTCCAGACTCTGAGCCCAGGCCATGGCAGGAAATGTCTAAAGGTGTTCCTAGACCCTAGGGATGCAGCCACGAGGGCTGTGGTAACTGACTCACTCTGATTTTGAGTTCATATGACTCAGAACAGAGGAGGATGGAACAAAGCCAAGAACTCTTACTTTGGGTGAGAGCATGACATCACCCTGTTCTGCTATGGTGGACTGAATGGCTATGGCCCCCATAGACTCATGTGTGTCAATGTGTGGCCCATAGAGAGTAGCACTATTAGGCGGTATGGCCTTATTGGAGGAAGTATGTCACTGTGGAGATGGGCTCATATATGCTCAAGCCACACCCAATGAGTCAGTTCACTTCCTGTTGCTTGCAGATCAAGATGTAGAACTCTCAGTTCCTTCTCCAGCACCATGTCTGCTTTCATGCCGCCATGTTTCCCACCATGATGACAATGGATTAAACCTCTAAACTGTAAGCTATCACTAATCACATGTTTTCTTTTGTAAGGGTTTCCATGGTCATGGTGTCTCTCTACAGCAATAAAAATCATAAGTAAGACAGAAGCTAGTACCAAGGACTGGGGTATTGTGACAGGCCTGATCATACATTTGTTGGAGGAATTTGGACTTTGGGTCAGGAAAGCAATGGAATGTTTTAAGAGCTGCTTAATGGGCCATACTAGAAGGAACATGTAAGACAATGGTGCTGAGGTTTATTTGAATTATGGAGGCCTGGCTCAAGAGATTTCAGAGGACAGGAATTTTCGTTTGTGGCCTAGAGATTGTTCTTGTGATATTTTGGTGAAGAAAGTGGCTGCTTTTGCCCTCATCTGAAAAGTCTGCCTGAAGCTAAAGTGTTGACAAAGGAAATCTCAAAAGAGCCTAGTATAGACTGTTGTGGGGTTATTACTGGTCACTCTTATACAGATTTATAATGAAAAGGAGAAAGGTGAACAAGTAAAAATACAAAATGTATAATTTGAGGAGAAAAGGAATACCAGAAAATGGAATGGAATTAAGTCCTGTGTTCATGGAGATAAACAGACTAAGAAATGGAATAAAGTGGTGACCTCTTTATAAAGTGGCAAGATCCCATTTGGCTAAGTTTCTAACTTGTAAAAAGGAACTAAAGAAAAGCTTAGAGCTGGGTGTGGTGTTGCATGCCTTTAATCCCAGCACTCTGAAGGCAGGGGTTAGCAGATCTTTGAGTTTGAGGCCAGCCTGGTCTACAGAGTAAGTTCCAGAAGAGTCAAGCTTAGGCAATGAAGGAAGCCATCAAAAAACAGAAAGTTGATAGTTGTACTTGAACAAAGAGGCCACATTCCAGCCCCAGAAAGCAACAGACCTAGGCAGCTTCAGCATGTGATTCTGGCTTTAGAGTCAAAGATAGAAGAAAGGGGCTATGGATTCATCCTCCATGACTATGGAAAGCCACTGAGGCCAGGCGTGTGTCAGGGGTGTCCCTGAATGGAGGCCTAGGGAGACCATTGTGTCAAACTGTGAAGTTGAAGCCTGTATTCCCTTGGAAATCCCAAGATATTGCAGATGCCAGAGTTGTGAGACACCTGCCAACATAAGCTGCTAACAGACAGTGGAACCAGCCTAAGAGAAAGAAGTGTGTACCAGTTAATAAAGATAGAAGGAGTTGGAGATCTGAAGAATGCTTTGACATTGGACATGGAGACAGAGTTTGGGATTTTCCCAGCTGGTATTTGGTCTTGTTTTGGTCTAGTATTTCCTCACTGTCTTTCCTTTCTTCCATTTTGGAATGATAATGTATATCCTGTGCCATTATATGTTGGAAGTATATGGTCTGTTTTTGTGTTTTGGTTTTATGGGGTATTATAGTTAAGAGATTTGCATAAATCTCAGAAGAGACTTTGAACTTTTAAACATTGTTGAGACTGTGATAGACTATGGGGACTTCTGAAGTCAGACTAAATGCATTTTGCATTGTTACAGCTACAAGCCTATGGGGCAGGGAGTGGAATGTGGTGGTTTGAATGGGTATGGCCCCTACAGACTCATATATGTGAATTCATGGCCCATAGAGAGTAGCACTACTAGGGGGTGTGACCTTGTTAGAGTAGGTGTGGCCTTGTGGGAGGAAATGTGTCACTGCAGAGACAGGCTTTAAGGTATCATATATGCCAAGTCATGCCCAGTGAGATAGTTCACTTCCTGTTACCTGCATTTCAAGATGTAGAATTCTCAGCTCCTTCTCTAGCCCCACATCTGCCTACATGCTGCCATGCTTCTCGTTATGACAATAACTGACTAAACCTCTGAACTTAAGCTAGCCCCAATTAAATGTTTTATAAGAGTTTCCATGGTCATGGTGTCTCTTCACAGCAATAGAAACCCTAAGTAAAATATCTGCCAACATGTGCCTTAATGGTTTTTAACAGCGATACATCCCACCTACCTTCAGGGCCAAGGTCAGTTTCTCTCGGAGACTGGTCTCCTCAGCCTGGAGGCGGCCCACATCCTGCTCCAGTACAGCTCTCTGCCTGCGGGCTTGCTCCCAGAACAGCTCCCGTTCCATCTCTACCTCTGATCGCAGGAGGCTCAGCCTTCCCCTGTACTCTTGCTCTAGGTGCCTACAACATAGCACAAAATACACAGTCCCATATCATGTGGAAGTGTCACTTTGCCTCTCTGGACACCTGCCCTTGGAACTTCCCCTCTGCTGGACCCTGTCAATCTGCTCAGCAGATGAACTGTGTATGCTGGCGATACACTCATTGATGGGTTCCCTTCGCCCATGGGCTGGTGGAGGTGATACCCAGACAAGGGAGTTGGGGTGGTGGTGGACACTCAAAGCTGCCCTGGGAGCCCTGGGGTGAGCAAGTAGGCAGAGCTCTCTGGGAAGATATCCTGAATGTCCTCTGCCTCTCTACCTCCTGCACCCACACTGTGCCACACCACACCCAGAAGCCCTGGCCCACAGCAGCCCGGTGACAGGCCTTGGATGCCAGATGCATATCAAAGTTAGCTTCTTTCTCTAGGAACCAGGCTACACAAAACCTGTAGACAGTGAATTCCCAGGGATCAGAGGAATAGGTACGGGCACTTCTCCCTCTAATTCTACTCTCATCTTCTGCAAGTGCTGCTGGCAGTGGGGAAAAGTCGGGGCAAGCTTGGTCTTTTCACTCCAGCGCAGTCTCATGGGGTTTTCAGGTCTAAACTGTAGGTGAGCAAGGCTCCTCAGCAGGGTGCCTTAGGCAGGATCAGTGATGAAACCCAAGAGGTGTGGGTTCATCGGTAGACTGAGTCATCTACTCAACCCCCTGCAATGTCATCTTTTAAGTAATGATAAGCTTATAAAAAAGAAGCAAAGACACTCTCTAAAAGTGAGATTTCTGGTTTTACCTGTGTCTTCTAAATTTTCTGTAACAAATATATATCCCTCACTATATCTGTAGTAATAAAACTCTAACCTAACCATGAAAGTTATTTACAGGAACCTACTGAGAATTCCCTACTACTCTGTGATGACATCCACAGGCATGAGCTTCACTCAGCATTTCCACACATCCCTCAAGCAGATTCACACATAGTAATACTGTTCTAAAGTTTATGATCCTCTGGGCCTGGGGAGATAGCTCTGTCAGCTAAACACTTGCTGTGCAAGCATGAGGACCTCAGTTCCCCAGAGCCACAAAAAAAAAAAAATCAGGCGCAGTAGTGCATTTCCCAACTCCAGGAAATCAAAAACAGGAGGATCTCCAGGGCTGGCTGGGATCCAGCCTAGCCAAATCAGCAGTTCCAGGCCAGTGAGAGACCCTGTCTCATCCAATAAGATGGGTGGTCTATAACTGGCCTCTAATTTCCACATGTAGGCACATGCATCCCACCCCGACATTCACCCCTGTATATAAACAGAAAGAGAGACAGAGACAGAGACAGAGAGATTATGTTCCTTTAACCCCCCCCCAAAAGACACACCATCAAATCTTCCCAGATGGCTAGGAGAGACCCAAGCCCTATACATGCTGCCCAGGTAGATCAGTTCTGTACCTCAAACTAGGATCCAAATAAGTTTGCTTTCAAAATCAACTGGGAACATAATGTTAGAGGAGAATCTTCTATGAGCATCACTAACTCAGGGCTGGCAAATGGCTGGTGCATGACCCTGAGAGGGTGGCGTAGGGAGACATCGTAGCCACGCCTCCTAAAGGCCGACTACAGGTGTACTTGACCACGCCTGTCAGGTCATGGTCGAGGGGTACAGGATGACCCGTGGGGAGTTCTTAAGGGGGCAGACATATGGGAGCCCCTTCTTTCTGGCCCTTCTCTCTGGCCACGCTAGCTTGCGAGCTCTGGGCACACTTTGGCTTGTGCTTGGCTGGTGTTCATCTGAATAAAGAAACCTTAGCCTTACGGACTGCAGATCGATCTCATCAGGGTGGTCCTTGAGGGTAGGACTGTACCGCACAGCCCTAGCATGAAGAAATCTGGAGAGAAACCATTAATGTCCCAGTGTCACACATGAGGCAGCTAGCAGCAAGCCCTGCACACACGCTGGACCCAACACTTGGAAGTAAAGTAAAAGTGTCATGGCTGTGTCAACCCTTTGAGTACATCAAGGGAAAAAAATGACATTCAACTGACTGCACTACTAGCCTGTCTTAGTTATCTGCCATTTTTTTTTCCTAAGTAAATACTCTAACTTTGGACCATACCCAAAGCCCTTTTCACTCTCTTAACAGCTTCACTATGAAAACAGAGACTTCACAAGCAGTTCTGAGAAGACAAGGAAGTAAGGAGAGGTTCTTAGTGTAGCAAATGCCAACCCTGTAAAGATGAGTTAGCCTGGGCCAGAGAACTGTGGAATTCAGAGGTTGGGAAGCCAACAGTCACCAACTGCTCACAACAACGGAAATACAACATGGCATTTCTTATGGAAACATCCTTCTGTGATAACCCAACATGGCCTGTGCCAAGGGAAGAGGTGACTGGTCACGTGCCTTGATTCCACCACTTAGTGGGTCTCCATACTTGGTTTCAGTCTTATACACATCCTCCTATGATGAGGCCACAGCTCAGGTTTGACTGGAAACACTTAAAAGTAGACACCTCACTTCTAGCTTCTTTGAAAATTACCACCGTCCTATCAAGACATTGGTGGTGGGAGTGAGCATGAAGCTCTGCTCACTGACACACTCATACCCATACATCCACATGTCTCTTCTCAGATCTACACATAGCCAACAGTCTCACACACCTGTTTATCCACACTCATACAGCTCTCCACAAATCTGGAACTTACATACTCATTCTCACACACAGGTAAACTCAAGGCTCACATCCTCATCTCCATGTCAACTCGCACAAAGCCTTCCCCAGACCTCAGAGAGGAGGGGCCCATGTAGAGATAGACACAAGCCCTGTCCTACCAGAGCTGGCCAGTGTGGGGCAGCACTGGCTGCAGGAAGGGGGCCAGAACTCCCTTCTATAGAGAGGCTCTATAGGAACTCAAGTGCACAGGTCATGGAGAAAGGGGAGATATTGGGTCTTCACAGTGAACCAAAGGCCACAGCTGACTCAGAGAGGTGTGGTGATATCTTCCTTGTACAAATAAAGCCTGTCTGAAAGTCAAAGAATAAAGTTTGCCACTAGCTAACCATAGAGGTCTGGAGGTCTGTACAGACAGACAGGAAGTAAAGTAGCTAGGCCAACACAGAATATAAGCAGGGAGAAACAGGAACTTGCTCTCTTGTTTGCTGAGATGCTAAGGAGGTAATGTGTGGCAGTGGTTTGTTCCTTCTCTCTGATCTCTCAGCATTTCCCTCTATATCTGACTCTGGGTTTTTATTACTTAGACCAATTAAAAACCCCATGAGACCTCCAGATCTCTATGGTTAGCTAGTGGCAAGCTCCATTCTCTGACCTTCAGACAGGCTTTATTTGTACAAGCAAGATATCACCACAGAGAGGCCTAAGAATCCACCCTGCCTGAAAAAGTGTGCAGGATCCACTTCTCTTGGTGCTTCTCAGACCTAAGGTTCCTACACTCCCTAAAGAAACAGACTATCTTTGAGATACTGCAGGACTAGCCAGGCACCTTGGCCCAGGATAACATTTATAACCACAGCTACTCAGGAGACAAGACAGGAAGATTCCAAGTGGAAGGTCTGCTGGGAAGTTTAGTAAGACTGTCTTAAAATGAAATAAGGACTGAGATGCTGGTGGTGGCAGTGCATGCCTTTAATTCCAGTACTCGGCAGGCAGAGGCAGGTGGATCTCTGTGAGTTCGAGCCAGCCGGGTCTACAAAGTGAGTTCCAGGACAGGCGCCAAAGCTACAGAGAACCCTGTCTTGAAAAACCAAACAGAAAGAAAGAAAGAAAGAAAGAAAGAAAGAAAGAAAGAAAGAAAGAAAGAAAGAAAGAAAGAAAGAAAGGAAGAAAGAAAGGAAGAAAAAAAAGAAAGAAAGGAAGGAAGAAAAAAAAGAAAGAAAGAAAGGAAGAAAAAAAAGAAAGAAAGGAAGAAAAAAAAGAAAGAAAGAGAAAGGGCTGGGATGTATCTCTGTAGTACAGCACTGGCTTACTATGCATGAGACCCAGGGAGAAGGGAGAGAGGAACGGTGTAAGACCTGGCAGAGAAGACTTGTGTTTCAACTGCATACACCCACAAGTAATTGTGGGCAAGTTATGAGCTTGTCTGACTATCCATTTCTCTGCCTAAAATGGGATTAAGATGGGTGTTGGGGTTTAGGTGAGGCAGCATTGACATAGATAGGACCATAACAGCCTGAGAGCCCATTATCTCCTTCCTTAACCTTTGGCTTTGGGCTGCCCTGCAAAAGTGCCAGGACACCTCTGGTGAAGGAAGTAATGGGCTTTTGGTTTAAACCCAGCATTTAGCAGAATGCAATCAAATTTATAGAAGGAAGGGACTGGCTGCTGAGGTCCATTAGCATAGGGATCACCCTGCAAAGCCTGTGGTACCCAACACCTGCTGCCCTCAGCCACACAAGGTGTTGTCTAGGCCTCTGTGGTTCCAATCTGACTGTATGCTGTTCATCCCTTGTCCCTGGGTCAGTGATGACCTAATAGGCCCCTGGCCAGGTGAACTGAGACACTAAAGCTGCATACAAGGCAAATAAAGGAAGATGAAAATCTGGTGAAATGCCCTGAACTCCTATCAAGCCTGTGTGGGAGGCTTCTTCAAGATCTTGATTACTCTACATTCCCAAGGTATCAGGACTGCTGTGAAGAAGCATGGCCTTCAAATGCCACAGTACACATGACAGGATACATAGACTCCTCAGCAGGTGGACACCCATTCCACATGGAGTGCCTTCCCTTTTTCTCCCCTCAGGCAGTACAGGCCACACTGAGACAAGTGGTGCACTCAATGCTAAAATCACAAAGATGCTGGACTGGCCCCAGCCAGCCCACAGGGGAGGAGCTGAATGAAGGATTTAGGCACAGCAGGATTGGGACTCTAGCCTGAGGCAGGCCTCTCCTAGCTGAATGCCCAACCCAAGATGGAGAAAAGAAAAACAACCAGCAGTGCTCTCTGGCCCATATCATAACACAGATCTGGGCGATTAAAAGCATCAGGCAGATGACCACATAGCTGAGGCTGGCCAGAACCTAAGGCTCCCACGGGGGAGCTGGAGATGCTCCTTCCATGCTGTAGCCCTAGAAATCTTCACGCCAGGGGTTTCTTCCAATGTCTGGTTAATACACCCAAGGGGTAACTTTGTGTTTTTCTTTTTGTCCCACCCAGGCACCTTCTCTCACTGACCCCTATGGATCAATCTAGGTGCTGTTCCTTCCAAATCACTCTTCATCTTGAAATACAGGCAACTTGAGTTAAGACAGATCCTGATAAATCCACGGACAGAGCTAGGGTTTTCCCCATGGTCACAGACACACAGGAGACACCAGAGTCACTGTACCTACATCACATAAAGCAGGACACTGCTTCTCAGATGCAAACCTTCCTTTTAAAAAGGATGTTCCCTTGGGGCTGGAGAGATGGCTCAGCGGTTAAGAGACTGTTCTTCCAGAGGTCCTGAGTTCAATTCCCAGCAACCATATAGTGGCTCACAACCACCATGAATGAGATCTGGTGCCCTCTGCTGGCCTGCAGGCATTATTATTGTATTTTATTATTATTATTATTATTATTATTATTATTATATATTATTATGTATACATAATAAATAAATTAAAAAAAAAGTGTTCCCAAAAGTTGTCCCAACTTCCACGGGCTTCAGCAAAATGGCAAGATCACCTGAGCAGGCAGCATCTCTGGCCCCTGACTGGCGCCCAAGAATGGGGTGGTCACTGCTGTGGCAGCCCAGGAACTATAGCTGTGGGCCCAGGACCTACTTGATTTTCTTTTCCGTGAGCTGTTCCAGGGCAGAGTGGCAGTCGTCCATCTCTCTCACAAAGTCCAGGTTCCTCTTCTCAGCTTTCTCCAGGTCCTGCCTCACCTTGTCCCGCTCATGCACCAGCTGCTCCACTTGTCCTCTGCCATGGGAAGGACAGATGGAACACTGCTGTCAGCCTGACAGACTTACCTGGGCCTCACAGCCTAGTGTGATCTCCCTGCCCCAAACCACCTTCTGGGGTGCTCTGCAATTGTTGTGGCCATTTTGCCAGTGCACAAGTTAAGAAAGGCCAAATGACTTCCTCGATAGTAAGCTAAACCATATCCCAGTCCGTCAGAAAGGTTAAGTATTCACATGGACTTCCTTTTCCTGTTGCTAGCCATAGCCAGGGATCCCTTGGCTGCTCTCAGAAGCAGGTCCCTCTCAAACCACAGGGGTTCTGCCTCCACAACAGTGAGCCCCAGAATCAGCAGGATGAGGGTCAAGTTCAAATCTTCAAACATCATGAAAGTGGCTGAATGAGGTCCTGGACATATGGGTTTCTAACCATATCCTGTGTTTGAGGATGCTCTGGTAATCTCTAATTCTGGGGACACATAATACAAGCAGTAGCACCAGTGACCAGCTGTGGGCTCTCAGGCCTCCTCTGCTCTGTGTATATGAACTCTGGTTACAAAGGTGGGACAGTAGGGAATATGCAGCCTGGGAGCCACCAGGGAAAACTCAGATGAGGTAGGGGAGATATGACCTGACGTTCCCAGGAGGTGGACCAGGCCAGCGGGACCCTATCCCCATTCCCTTGTTGGCTCTTACTGGTGGTAGTTCAGTTCCTGGCGGTAGCAGGCCAGGGCTGCCTGCTGGATGACACCATCAACTGTTAGGAGTTCATTGTCAAGGGCCCAGGTCAGCTCCAAGAGGTTCACCTTCTCATCCACACCGAAGTCCAGGCTCTGGAATCAGCAAGCCCCAGGGGGCAAAGGGGAGTGAGGGACTTCTCCCAAAGTACTCTTTTGCTCTGTGGCATCTCGGGGGCCCATATCCACAGTGGTTACTATAACCAGCACCTGTCCCTGTCCTGTCTACAAGTATCTCTTGTTCTTGGGGTGCTCCTTCTCAACCCCAGTAATTTAATTGGGCTGTCAACACTGGGCTTCTTCATCATGCTGTGATCCCCAAAACACCTTTTCATTGGTGAGTACAACACAAGATGGACAGAATTCTTCTCCCTAAACAATGTGTAGGATGCAGTAAGGAGCCTCTCATCTCAGCACACCACATGAACTGAAAGGAGAACTGAGGAATGGGTTCAGTCCCCTCCGAGACCAAGAGTTTTGTGTACTTTTGTAAGCCTGTGGATGCTCCATGTGAAAGGGCTTGCCCTACAGCCAAACCATCACAAAGCAGAAGACCTAAGTCCTAATACAGCCGCCTGACACTTGATGTCCAACTCCTTAGGGCCACTCAGGCCCCTAACAGATTCCTTTTTGTGTGTATGGAAAGGTCTCACTATGTAGCCCAGAGACATGGCATGAGAACTGGGAGCCACACAAGTGTGCCCTTCCTCAGAAGGGTTCCCAGATGGAGTCAGGGTCAGAAAGTTATAGAAGTATACTACAGTAACAGAAGCTTCTTGTCTAAGTAAAAGGAAGCCATCAAAACTACCCTGGAGGGCTATGGACATGGGTTGGAGGGAAAAGTGCTTGCTGCATAAATGTGGGAACCTGAGTTTGAATGCTTGGAATGCAGGGAAAGCTTGGTGCCACAGCTCCCATCTGTACTGCCAGCACTCTCATGGTAAAAGGAAAGACAGAGGCAGGAGGACCCCTGGAACCTCACAAGCCAGTTAGCTTGGCATATGCACTGATACATAAGAGAGCTTGTTTCAAAGAAGGCAAGGACTGCACCTGAGGTTGTCCTCTGACCTCTGCACGTGTCCACCACACACACACACACACACACACACACACACACACACACACACACACACACACACACACACACAAAAGAATAAAACTGGCTCATGCCTCTATTCCTAGAACTCAGAGCAGAAACAAGACTTTTTAAAAAGGTAAAATGAAAAAAAAAATGAATATAAAAGAAAACTACAAACAAACAAACAAACAAAAAAAAAAACAAAAACAAAGCCAGGCGGTGGTGGCATACACCTTTAATCCCAGCACTCGAGAGGCAGAGGCAGGCGGATCTCTGTGAGTTCGAGAACAGCCTGGTCTACAAGAGCTAGTTCCAGGACAGCCTCCAAAGCCACAGAGAAACCCTGTCTCGATAAACAAACAAACGCAAAAAAACAAAAAACAAAAAACAAAAAAAGGTAAAATGTACAGGAATCAACTACACAGAGCAACATCAGCAAAGCTGATGCCTGAGGAGGTAAGAAATGGGAAAACCTACCTGTCCAATAGCAATAGCAAGGGAGGGCTGCATAATTTAGTTGTGCACTATGATACCAATACTGAAAAACATTAAACTAGAATGTATAAACGCATTTACTTTACTGTGCTTGGAAAAACTCTTACAATAGGCTCATGACACACAGGTGCATGTGTGCGCACATTCAAAAGGAAGCAGTGGAGTTCCTCCTCAGATACCATTCATCTAGATTGCTTGCTTTCTTTTCTTTCCTTCCTTCCTTCCTTCCTTCCTTCCTTCCTTCCTTCCTTCCTTCCTTCCTTCCTTTCTTTCTTTTTTTTTGCTGTTGTTACTTTGAAACAGGGTGTTTTCTGCCAAGCAGGTTAAGCTGGAAGACATTGCGCCAAAGCCCAAGGACCCTCTTCTCTCTGCCTTACCGGGGCTGGGGTTACAAACACTCAGCCTTTCATGCATTTGTAGCAAGTAATTTACCAACTGAGCCATTTCCTCAGGCCGAGCTATGACTAAAAATTACTATATTAGAATTTAATTGTATGTATGTATGTGTGTCTGTGTGTGTATACCTGAGTGCTGGTGCCAGTGGAGACCAGAGACACGAGATCTCTAAGAGTTGCAATTTCAGGCAGTTATTAACCAATTGACATGGGTGCTGGGGACTTAATTTGGGTCCTCTGCAAGAGCAATAGGCACTTTTAATCACTGAGCTATCTTCCCGTTCCAAATTGTGATCTTTTTTCCCAAATAATGGAAAGCAAAATTTGGAAAGGAAACTGAATCTAGTCTGTATCACTTCCTGGAAGAAATAGTCTCTCACCCCTGCTGACCTCAGTGAGCCTGACTCAGCTGCCCCAGGGCAGAACTCTATCTAAACCACAAATGTGACTCAACCAAACCTATAGAGCAAGATTAAGCCCACCTGTGTGAAACCTCTGCTCAGTGAGGCATTGTGGACTGGCTGGCAGTGGTAACTAAAGGTCCTTTTAGCACAATGAAGCCAAGTGACTTCCTTCCCTCCCCCCCCAGACAGGGTTTCTCTGTAGCTTTGGAGCCTGTCCTGGACCTAGCTCTGTAGACCAGGCTGGTCTTGAACTCACAGAGTTCTACCTGTCTCTGTCTCCCAAGTGCTGGGATTAAAGGCGTGTGCCACCACTGCCTGGAGTGACTTCCTTCTTTTGGGTGTTGTGTATGACACTGGAACTTACCTTGGAATGCACATTTCCAGACTGTTTTCTCTTTTGGGGTTCCCCTGCACGGGGTGAGGGTTTGTCAGCACCCAGCATATGCTCTGCTGCATTTATCCTCTGTCGACACATGGCCTCTCATGTTCCCTGCTCAGCCCCACAGTGTCTCAGACACCACCCAACAGGCAGCCACAAGCGGTAAGTTCCAAACCTGCAAGATCTCCCTGCCATTCTGAATCCCCTCCTGGGCCCATGCGGAGATGATTTGCTCGGGAAAGGCAAAACCACTGCCATCATCGACACTGGAGAACAGGCGCAGGCCTGAGCACACGGACACGAGGGACGAGGTCGTGGTTGTGTGGCAGCCATTCTCCTCCTGCACATCGGGAAGGAAGATGCCCTGAGCACTCAGGTGTCTTGAGGCTGTAGTACCTACCCTCTAACACGTCTCACCTTGTCAGCTTGTGTTTGGTATTTTGCCTTCTCATCTGGCTTAAAACAAGAGAACACATACCTGCAATGATCCGAGCCCCCTTCCCTCAGGAAGAAGCATGGCATAGCCCAGGATTTACCTGGGATCACATGTTTCTGAAGGGAAGTGGGGCCGCACCCAGTCTTGCAAGGATCCCTGGGCACTTGCTCTTATCTATCATGGCGCTCACGCCTATTAGGTCTGAGTCAGCTCTGGCCAGCACATCATCATGTAAAGAAGGCCCACAGAGGAATCTGGCCATTTCATCCTATGTTAAAAAAGTACATATGCTAGGAAAACCCAGGCTGAGGAAGGAAGTGACAGACAGACTCAAAAAGAAAGGTCAGAATAGCCCAAGCAGAGCCCCACATTTCCCAGAACTCTGAGCCCCACAGCCCAGCACTAAACAGTGCTGGGGAGGTTTAGGGGACAGTAAGGAGGTCTCCCAGAGGGAAAGCTGCCTATGAGGCTTCTCTACTACCTGAACCAAGGGTGAGAATGATTTCCCACCCTCTCCTGTCCCACCTGGGGTCCTTCCCTACAAATCTCAGCCGTAAGGAACCTTGGGACTGAGGTAGATAATGCTTCCTTTATACTAGGGCCGGGACCCCAGGCACGCACTGCACCCAGGACTACACCCCATACTCTGAGTGATATAGATAGGCTGCTGTGAACTCTCCTGGCCACCTCTCCAGTTCCTAGGTCTCCTTTCTCTTTTCAACATTCCTGTGCAGAAACACTTTCTCCAGCCTGTCCTAGCCCCATCTTGGTTTGTCCCTTTCTTGGACTTCACTTTGACAGCCACCCCCAACACCAGCCTGAAAATGCTTCATCAATGTGCAGCCCCGGGAAGGGCTTGCTGGTGGCTCTCTTGCCGCCTGCAGCTCCAGTCCCCCATTTGCCCCATATGCCTGCTTTTTCACCTGGCCCTACTTCTGCAGCATGCGCAGGGAGAGAGAGTTCCCGGAGCTGTATGGCTGTCTGAAAATCCTGCATGGCAGACATCTTGCTCCATTTACAGAGGGAGAACATCTCCACCCCTCTAGTGATGGCCACCTGTGTGTAAGCCTTGGTACCCAAATGCACTGAGGAACTGGTAGTCCCTCCTCTGGCTCTAGCAGAAGGGCAGGACTGACAATGATCTCTCTGGAGCTTGCCTTCCTGGAGCTGGCACAGCCACATAAGGCCAGCAGCGCCCACACAGGACTTGGTAGGCTCAACCCTGCAGTCAAGCAGGTCACTCTGCTAAAGTCCTTGAAGTCCTGAATGGTGCCCAAAGTAGAAGGCAGACATTCTAAAACAAAGAGACATCAGAAGGGCAAGAATTTGGTGTGCTACAGACTAAAGTCAGAATCTGCCCTCTTTCCATCTTGGCAGCATGTGCCATAATATGCTAGAACATAGTGTGCATGCACTTATGGACTATGTGCAATGAATATAGGCTTATGTTAATGTGTACACATATTTGTATATATGTTATGAGTAAGCATAATGCGTGCCATGTATGTAGACACACAGTGAGTTTATGCATCCAGGAGATAGATACCTACTGTGATTACAGCTGTGTTTACAGCAGGTACACATCTCTATTTGACGAGCATTCACAAAAGATCTGTGTAAACACAGTGGGTGCACATACACAGTGTTTACAGTGGGCATGTCTGTACGGAGCCTGCAGATGTGCTTATAATAGGGATGTATTTAGTAAGATGCATTTGTACACACTGTGCAAGAACAGTGGATGTGCACATGACTACACTGGATGCACACGTCCAACCTGTGCATGTCTTCAGCAGATGTGTACATACAGAAGGTGTGGAGTTAACAGTAGAGACATATAGACACTGAATGTACACAGGTCAATAGTAGGTGGTGCAGCCAGGCAGCAGTGGCACACGCCTTTAATCCCAGCACTCAGGAGGCAGGGGCAGGCGGATCTCTGTGAGTTCAAGGCCAGCCTGGTCTACAGAGCAAGTTCCAGGCCAGCAGGAGCTGTTACACACAGAGAAGCCCTGTCTCAAAAAACAAACAAACAAAAAGTAGGTGGCGCAGAGACGGAGACTGATGGATCACTCATCCACAGTGGGTGTGCACATATCACAGATAGAAATTTTTCTACAGCAGGTTCACACATACAGTGGACGTGTTGGACGTGTTGGAATGCTCGTGGTGGACTGGATGTCACTATACCGGGTGAGACACATACAGAGCCTAAACACAAGTACATACAGGAGATATGCAGGTACAGTGGAGCACACAGTTCGACAGCACATTCGCACACAGAGTGGATTCACATGTGTCTTCAGGAAGTTCAAATGCACAACGGATGTGCACAAGTCTAGAGCAGGTGTACACATACAGAAAACGTGTGTACACAGTTGGCATGAGTGTACGGTGAACACACATGTGTACAGCCAGTGAGCATTTACAGAGTGAGTGCACACCAGGTACACACATCAAATGGGGCTGCCATATCTACCGTAGGAATGCATGCACGCACGGTGGATGTGCGTGGTGTTCTCAGTGAACTGTGCGTGCACAGATGACGTGTGCTTAGCGAGCAGAGGACAGTGGGTATAGATGCATGCAGCTGTGTTGTATAATGGTAAGTAGGTAGTGAGCAGAGGAGACAAGGTGGGAAGTTGGTTCAGTATCCATACCACCAGGAGCACGGGAGAAGATCACCGCGTGCTGGAAAGGAAAGGAAGTAAGGTGTACAGAGAAGGGCTGCAACCTCTAGTACATTCCAGACTACGACCTCTGCCATCGGTGAGGCTGCCAGGTGTAAGAAGCAACTTCTGAGAAGCACATGGGGTCCACAGTCCTCCTTATATGCTACCGTAGGATGTACAGGTAGTTGCTGGGCCTTCTAGAAGGCGGTCCAGACTCTGAGAGCTCATTTGAGAATAGTTGCTAGTGGTATCAAAGCACAGGAAACAGACAGCCTCACTCAGAGGGAGGATCCAGCTGATCCAACACTGAGGGTGAGTGGGGGGTTCATCTTCAGGCTTTCACACTTGATTTTTTTTTGTATGTGTTTATGTGTGTTACTAAGAATGGCACAGAGACGGCACATGCTGGGCAAGAATTCCACCACTGATCCATGCTCCGCCCCCAGTATTTCCACCTTGAAGGATGATACCATCTCGCAGTGCTTGCTCTGAGTTTCTTTGCCTATCGCCAGTGACTTTAGTCAAAACTTAGATTCTCAAATGTACCTGCCCACACCAGTGCCTGCCCTCCAGAGCTAGCCTGTACTGTGTCTTGGTTCTAATGAAACAAGTGCTGGGCCAGTAGCCTCTGAGTGGAGTGGCTTGTACAAAATAAAATTCAGGACTTCAGGTCAGAAAAAACTCAATCCATGTGGTGGAGGAATCCCAGACAAGCTACACTACTCTACAATTCACCCTTAGTGTGTAACAGGAGAGGGAGACAGTTGTCTCATTGAAACACATCACTCAATTGCATACCCGAGAAGACATGCTGAGAGACTGCCATGTTCCCCACACTGCATCACTCTCTGGAAGTTCCTGAGGTAGGTGTTCAGAGTCAGAGAAGGTGAGTAACATACCATCAGGAATCTGTACCACCAGATGAGCGTGAGATCCAGAGTGTTGCACACGCACAGGGGTGTGAGCACATTTATCTGGCTTCTGGGCTTAGTGCTATGACACTGGCAGAACCATAGGGCCCTCATGGGTCAAGGAACAAAACCAAGTACTGCTGGTGTTGGACACTTAATTCTCCCATTTTACCTGATAATGAGACCAAACCCGGTTTGGTTTGACGAGACTGGAAGATTCTGGAAGCGAAGGAAGCTCATGACCAAACAGACCAAGCTGAAACTCTTCAAGACTCACTCTGCCATCGCCATCTTGATCCAGTTTGCTGAACAGTTCTTCAAGTTCCTAGACAAAAGCCACCACCCTTCAGGCCTGGAGAGTCACCTTGCTCTGTCCCTCTTGCTGCAAGCACCCAACAAGGGCACTTGGCTTATCCAAAAATTAAACTGTCAGCTGGTTTGAATCCTACATGGCCTTGACCAGTGGGAGTTGGCAACATCCTAACTCTATAGGTAACTCAAGTGTCTATGGGGATAGGAACTTGCTGGAAACTCAGCCTAGGCCTTACAGTTCATGTTCCATCAGGGATACAGGGCAGGACCTATGCTATCATCACAGCCAACTTCCTGTCCAAGTCTTCGCAGAAGAATGGCAAACACCTGGGGTGTAGCCAGGCTCAAAGGTGCTGTGTTGGGCTAGGCAGAAGGAGAGCTCAGAGTCAAGGTTTTAGAAACAGCTGAGACCCTTGAGGGCAGCTATAAATTTGTGAGGATGGACTGTGTGTGTGAAGATAGACTCTCAAAGGTATCTCAAAGCTGTGGCCAACAGCACTGAGAGCCATCAAAAGATCTAAGATTACACAGTGCAGAAGAAAACAGCTGTATGAAGGTGAACTGGTTTTCCAGACTCAGCACTAAATATGACCACTACAAATACCAAGTTACTGGGGCGGTCCCAGGCCTTCACCTGTTTCTCAAGCCCATGGAGCCCGATGCTTCGGCAGACCACAGCCAGTTCCTGCTCATCCAGGTGGCCACTGCTGCCAACCCCCAGCTCATGCCAGATGTTCTGGACCTGGTTCTCAGGAGTGTTGAAGGAGGGGCTACAGGATTTCCGGGATGTCCCAAAGACGTCACAACCCCAAGATCGAAGCTGGCCTGAAGCAAGGAGGGTCACAGTTAAACACTGATAAATACACCCATAATAAAGAAACCAAATGGAACGCTTAGCCTTACTGGCATTAGTTACTTTCATAACTCAACAACTACCATTAAAACTGTCCTCCAAGGAGAGCCAGGCCGAGTACTCCCAAATGACACCGTGGGCTGGGTAGTGCAAAGCACGCCAAAGGGCTTGTGGCCAGTGCAGACTGATCTAAGACATAGATCACAGGGCATTCTGCCCAAGGTTGGGAACTTGCTGCGTGCAGGTTAACAAGGCCTAGACTCTGCCCATGGCCCACGGGTAGTCAGAGCTAGAAGCTTTGTGTATTCGCAGGTGGTCTAGTGTCTTTTCCAACAGGACAGACCAGCTCCACAAATGCATCCACTAGGCACTTCCCAGTTCCTTCCAGGTGGCTTGGGGTTTGGGCACTCTGCAGCAAGAAGAGTAGTCAATCTCTTCAACCAGCTCCAGACTACTCCTCCCTGGCCACTGCAGCCTAAAACACACGTTCCTTTCAACACCGCCCTCTTCAGAGACCTGCAACAGCTTCCTGCTGCCCTGGGGTCTCACGGGTCTGGCTTTAAAGGGCCTCACGGTGTGCTTCCCAGTCTCTTTCTGAAGCACGTGCCACATTCTCCTCCTCACTCCCCTCTTCTGAAACGCCTGCTCCATCTTTTTGGCTTTCCCTATAAGTCAGTTTAAAATCCTGACTCCAAATTCTGACTCCTCTTCCATCAGTACCCAGGGGTCTGTGGCCTCTCCCCGCCAACCTCTGAAGCCTGGAGACAGCTTTCACCAATAGAACATGGAAGAAGCCATGCTGTGTGATTGTAGAGTAGGCTCCTATAACACAAAGGATAGGCGGCCCAGCTGGCCAGACCTTGTGTGGGGAGACCTGAGCCACGATGCTATGAGGAAGCCCGGCCATGCTTAGGACCTTCAAAAAGGCAGTCCACATGTGAGCCTCAGCCCAGCAGTGTGGGCCACCTTCACATCCTCCCACGATTCAGGATCTGGCCTTCCCGCATCTCAGCAGAGGCCCTGGATGTCATGATATGGAGCCATGTTAGCCACCTTCTTCAACTCTTCATGAGGACTCCTTGAGAAGCTCTGCAGCAGTGGCATGAAGCATTTGGCTGCCATGGCCATCGAGGCCTGGTGTGATCCTCACTCCTATTGCCAAGCTCATCAGAAACCCTCTGCAAGTGCCTTGGTTGCACAAAGTGAGAGGTGCTCAGACTGCTTTCAGCCTGTTGAAAGGCTCAGAAAAGCACAGGCAGTCCCTTGGCCAGCTCCTCAGGGCTTGCACAGTGGCCAGGAACAGATGTCACCCTCATGCTGGCAAGCTCCTTTTTATCACTTCTGTGGCACCACTGATGTTGACATCATACATTGTCTTTTAATGATTTATTTCACATGCATTAGTGTTTTACCTGCATGTATGTCTGTAAGAGGGCATCGGATCCCCTGGAACTGGAGTTACAGACAGTTGTGAGCTGCCATATGGGTGCTAGAACTTGAACCTGGGTCTTCTGTAAGAGCAGCCAGTGCTCTTAACTGCTGAGCCATCTCTTCAGCACCTTATATTTTCTTCTTGCTTTGGAATTGTTTGCCATTGGCCTTGATCTCATCTCCCCAGTTAAATTCCAGGATTCAACTCATTTTTCCATGTGGATGTGTGCACACATGCCCATGCATACATGTTCATGTGTATCTGTCAGTGTACTCGTGTTTGCTGGTACTCATACATGTGTGGAGATGTCAGGTGTGTTAGTCACTTAGCACCTTATTCTCCATGACAGTCTCTCAATGAACCTGGAGCTTACTGACTGGGTAAGACTAGATAGTCAGCAAGCTCTAGGGCTCCCACTCTTTCTGCCTCACCCATGCTAGAATTACAGAGGTGCTCTGACAAACCCCACTTTTTAATGCGAGTGCTGGGAATCTGAATTCAGGTCCTCTGGTTATAAGCTAAGCACTCTACTCACTGAGCCAACCCTAACATGTAAGCACTATTTCTTTACCTCTCATCACAGAAGTAACAGAGGCAAATCTGGGTTTGAAAGAGTCACTTCCTTACAAAGCCTCTGTACTATCTCTTAGGGTTACTACGACTACAATGAAGAGCTTTTTGTGAATTTCTACAGCCCCAGGGACATGCAATGCAACTGCCATCCCAGGAAGTGCAGATGTATTTCACCTCTGGCTCATGCCTATGTGCCCAGTGGCTGTTCAGAGCTCAGTATCACACGCAGACCACAGCAGCTCAGATGGCCAAGAGCCCCAGAACCAGCCACACTCTCCTGATGCTGATGCACTCATTTGCTCCAGCTGTGGGAATCTGGTTGCTGTGTGAGGGTCTTCGGGAGCAGAACCACACACTGTTCTCTGCTGGGGGATAACTCCAATGCTGGTAGGGCCTGAGGCTACCCCTTCACAGCTTGAGAGCCTGCACACAGGTGAAGCAAACCCCTCGGTCCAAGACTCCTGGGCAATACCTGAAACCTGGGCAATGCCATGAATCAGAGCAGCAGAACCCTGCAACCTCAGCCAGAAGCCTCTATCTCAGGAACCGGTCTTGGGGAAAACTGAAGATCAGGGGACTGTTTCATGACTGTGACACCAACATTCTAACCTTCTGTAGAAGGAACCTATGAGGGAGGGTCACACACACAAAACATGTAGTTCCCAAGACACTGCCCTGCCTCACAGAGCTCCAATCAGACACAGCATGAACCTTGTGCCATAGGTTACCTTGTGCTTCAAATAATTCGTTCTGAGGTTCTTTAGCACTCTCAGCATCTTCATCTGACTTGAGGCTCTGTGAAAAAAAAAAAACAAAGAAAAGGATGTGAGTGTCCCAGTGGGTGACACAGTGGATGAAGCATCAGGAATAAGCACAAAGGATGTCGGGGGCGGGAGGGGTCACTGAAGATGCACTCTGGGCTGTCACCCTCAGGCTGAAGTTCAATAGGTTATGGACCCACCAATCAGAGCTTTGTATGTTATGAAGACTGATGCCCTCTCCAGAGCAAAGAGTTCAGACGTGAGTTTGGGCACTGCCTTGTTCTGCATACTCGGGCTCCTTAGCATAAACCACCAGCAGGTCACACTGAAAACACAGAAAGCTCCTGTATCCCACAGCAGAATGAGGCCTGCTTTACACAGCAGCATTTGACAGGAATTGTCCAACATTCCATTCATGGGACACCCACAGCAAATATTGTGATATTGTGGTCCAGTGCACAATCCTTTACCATCCCCACTATTTCAGCAAAGAGAGGGGCTAGCCCCTGGTCCCTTTAGGGGCTCTGAGGACAATACAGTCCATAGTAAGCGCTGACACCTCGGCCTGGAAGACAGAGCCATCAAGGAATGTGTGATGTAAGTGAAAGTCTCACCACACCGGCAGACCAGAGCTAAAGCCAGCCTCTGAGCAAATGCCGTGTGACCTGCTGATTCCCGAATGAACACCTGGGAGACCAAGACTCTGTCCCTTTAAAGCTGCCCTAACTCTCTGAGGATGGAACCCAAATTGGTGATAAACACTCAGCTCCATTTTTCTAAGGCATTTAACTCAGCTGACAACACAGTGTTCTCTGAGTTTGAGCTTTGAGTCAGAGACGAAGTATCGCCATGAAGGTAGAGAGTCACAAGCTCAGAAGTGTGTTCCCTCAACCTATCAAGCTTGGCAGAGGTGCCTTTCTCCACTGAGTCACCTCACCTGCCCAGTGAACAGATTTCTTTACATGAAGCAGGCACCTATTGCTAGCTGCAAAAGGTGCAGGGCTAGGGGAAGTGTCAGCTCCCACACTCCAGCAGGCACCACGCAGGACCACAGATGTGTGGACCTTGGGATATCCTGAGGCAGACAGTACTGTGGACTCCATACTCCCACATCCCTGCCCTGGAGGCTCACCAAAGGCTTCTTTTTCCATTCCTTGGCATGGAATGTTCCTCTGTTGTGAAGCCCTAACTTGAACATTCCACAGTGATAGGGAGGTGTGGCTGGTGAGCCATGAAAGAGGAGTAAAGGTCACCACAAAGTCCGCATTGCTCCAAATCTGATGAAAAGTGGCCTGGGACCAGGACTGTCCCAAACAGAGAAGAGGGTTTCAATTGAAGCATAGCTGCCATGTGCACCCAGGCTGCTGATAATTCAAGGCCCAGGAACTTGGTCCCCTGCCTACATCCTCCAGGACCATGTGTATGGACAGTGACAAATTGACAATTACTTCCCTATGTTGGGCAGTCTGGGTGGGAAGGGTTGGCTGACTCACCTCCACACTTTCCAGAGATGCAGAACGCCTCAGTGGTGGCTTCATGCTACCCTTGGCCTGCTGTTCTGATCCATATTTGACTGCAGTGGCAGAGTCACAAAGCTCAGGTCGGCTCCGGCGGCCATACCACTTAGAGCCATTCACATATTTTGGAGGGACAGCACAGGAAGTAGCTGGAAAGATAAAAGGAGATGGGAGGGGGGAAGGGGATGGCTATGAAGCAGGCTGGTGGGCAATGCTTCCTTAGAAGCAGCAGGTCAGACACACTGTTGAGCACGTTAGCCTGGAGGACAAGGGACACTGATCAGTTAACAGTGGATGCCCTGTTACTTGAAGCAAAACTGGGAAACCTGGGTTGGGTAAGAGGAATTCCTACTAAACACCAGGTGCTCTTTAGCTTTTCTCGAGCATATTTTAGAGAAACACCAACAGTCCAAGAACACATGGTTAGAGAACTGAGGACTATTTCCCAGAACTCCTTCCTTAGTGTACTAGACTCAGGGTCACAGCCTGTGCCTCAACAATCCAGGCTCAGCCACCATCACAATGAACCGATTAGAAGAGCCAAATCAACAGTAAAAACAGATGTGCTCAATGCGGCCACATTAAGGAAGAAGAATAAAGAGATCCAGTTGACCCCCTTGAGTCTATCTTCAGGGTCTTGCCTTGAGGTTAAGATTTAACTAGAAGGCAAGAGATAAGCATAGTTTGGCACTCCTGATCAAGATATGGTCCTACCTACTGGTGACTCATCACCATCTTGACTCCAGTCTCTCCTGCAAGGTGGTCTGAAAACCTGCCATCATTGTATAAAATCCTTCTTCTTTCCTAGAGACAAGACCCCCCCACCTCTAGCTCATATCAGGATTCAGCAATTTTCTTCTCTCAGCGTGAGATTTCTGGGGGAAATCCCAATTCTCTCAGTGCCTTGCTGCAATGGTCCAGATAGTCTGAGTGAGGAACACATGTGTCTCTTCAGAAAATCCTCACTCTTGCTAGGTTGCTGGTTACTTTAGGATCCCAAGCTCTTGGGGCTAGAGATGCTCCATCGACAGGCATGGGAGACAGACAAAGACCAACTGCAACCCTGTGTAGCCTGAAGGCCAGGCGCAGAAGCAGCATGGGTTGTAGTCTCCAGACTGAAGGGAATACCTTAAACCTTACACTTCCTGTGGCTCCTCCTTTCTTCATCCAATCCGCACATCTACACAATCCTAACTGGGCACATGTTGGGAGGTGAGCACAGGGAGGGCAACAAGAGAAGCAGCGATGATGGGATGTGGATTCAGGAGAAGAATTCAGGATCAGGATTCTGAGGGAAGGCAGGTAAGGGGACCTGGATGAGGCCGGGCCTGACTAGGAAGCTGGGGAGCCCTTCAGAGCACAAGCTACTTAGGTTGTATTAAACAGAAGGCAGCTTCGGAAGGCCAAGAACCACCTAGATTCTTTCCTCTGTGCTGACTGACGGGCACTACCTGTCGAGCCCTGGACCATCTGAGGAGAAATCTGGGTGACCTGAAGACACACAGGAACTGGGGATGGGGAACAAGGTTCTGTGAGATCAATGCTGAGTTCCATTGTGGATATGCTGACTGTGAAGTGACAGTGTAGCACTGACGGTCTGAAAACACACAGGGTTATATTTCTAGGGACACTTTAACAGTCATCATGAGTATCACTGATAACTACTCTAATACATCAGGCAAGTGTCCTTGGAGGGACAGAGGCCATGGGGCATGTTGAGAAGAAGGAAAAGCACCCATTCCACAGAGAGAAATTGGGAGAACACATGAGAAAATGACCTGAGCCCAGAGTCAATTCCCCATGGACAGAGAGGATAAACGGGGAGGTGGGGCACATGGTAAAACCCACGACGCCACTCACTTCTTTGAGAGCCGTGGATACTCTTTCAGAGACTATGCATGCCATGCCGTCTGTCTCCGGTCCTGTAGCCTAAACTCTCCTCAGAGGCCCTGCTATGCTTTTGCCTGTCTTCAGTGGTGTCAATAACTCTTTTAATGAATTTCATATCTTCAACAATCTGTCTCAGTGTCTTTAAACCCCAACTCAATACTTTTTAGTCATGTGAGCAGAAGAACAAAGACAGCATAGTTTAGTTGGCAGTCAGCAAAATACCAGCCAAGGTCAGACAGCAGCAACACTTGCAAGGTCAATAGTTACAGTTTCAGCCAAGGCCAGCAGTCAACTGAAGCCAAGGTTAGCAGCTAACAAAGCAATCAAAGATGGACAGAGGGTTCAGCATATGACCACCCTCCTAACTAGGAGATCAGGGCATGGTCATCTCCTCAGGTGACAAGCTGAAAGCGTTAAACATCTTAATGGAAACTACCTTAGTCTTTGTCCAGTTTCTGCTGTAAATCTTATTAAAAGCCCCTACAACATGTCTCTGCAGCTTTTCCTTCCCTTGGGGCCCCTTCCATCCTACAGAGTTTCTCTCACTTCTCCTTAATAAATTTGTTCAGTTGGCTCTCAAGAAGGAGCAGTCACAAAACAAAGGCTCTTGTCATTGACGGGCTTCCAACTGTAGGCAAGGTGCAGCTGGGCATGGCTCTCCCTGCCTGTCTTTGGGGGAAGCACCTTCTGGTAGGGCTAGAAGACGAAACCCCTGTCGTGTGAGTGGAAAGCATATAACACCTGGGTAACATAAAAGATGTCCACTCTCGTCCTCCCTACCAGGAGGCCTGTCACAGAGGGGACCCTGGCCACTAGGCCATGGCTACAGCCCCATACTGGAGTTAGTTGGGCACATCTGAAAATGGTGCAACTTGACCATGCTTCTCTTCCTTGTGGGCTTCCTCATGTCCAATGGCGCCATTTACATCTCTATTGCCCATGATCAGGCTCCACACAGGCCTTATAGTGCTGTTACTCTACATATCCATCCACAGACAGGGGCACTTCCCTTACAGTGGTGAGCCATGGAGAAAAACACATGTTCTTCTGGCAACAGTCCTAAGGACCTCACCAGCACAGTCCAAGGAGAAATCACCCTCCACCGTGAAGAAGCACTACTAGGAAAGGGTACCCCTAGGGCTGGCTCTTCAGCACATAAGCAACAATGGCAGAGTAATGGCAACAGTGACTAGGCCATGTCCAATCCCTATAGCACCACAGGCCCTTTCCATGGGGTGGGAGCACAATAAGTCACCTGGACCCAGCATTGACCGCTAGCCCATCACAATATCAACTTGGTATGCATTGCATAACATCCTGCAGGAGCCTCACTGTCTGGCTAGAACCCTGGATACCTATGTGCCATTAATAAGTGTACAGAGTATTGAGAAAGTACAACAGGGTTGGGAAGTCAAGTGCATTTAGTTACATGTTCACCAATGGCCTTTAACAACAGGAGGAGTAACAGAAATGCAGGGCGACTATTCCTAATCCAGGCATTTGGCCACATAAACACATTCCAAAGGCAAAGTGGGCAGGGGGCACTAGAAGAGAAACTGGAAATCAGGATGAAGATGGTACAACTGGAACCAAAAAGGCAAGCAGTACAGTCTGGCTGAGGAGCAGGCAGGGGTGAGTGAGGCACAGGAGACAAGGAATGGACAAGTCAGAGAACTGTGAAAAAGACTGCACGAGACTCAACCCTGGGGGTGGGGGAGGAGGCAGGGCTGCCCCAGCTCTGTGGTCAGAGGCCCATGACACAAGGTCAGATGTTTCCAGACTGTTGTATGGCTAGTTCCTCCAAATTGAAACATTCTCTCCTCCACTCAGGAGGGAGGTTCACAAGACTGGCAAAGCTAAGGAAGCTTATCAGGCTGAGGAAGCTCAGGAAGATACAAGGCTCACAAAACTAAGAGACCAAAGTTGTATTAGCACTGAGCAGCAGCTATCGGAAGATGCCGGTGGGGACTGGGGGAATCATCCATGCTCCTCTTAGTAACCCTAATAATCTCACTGGTTTCCCAATGAGGCACCGGTAAAGTCTTTTCTTTGGCCTGTTGTTAGTGTTCTGCCTACAGTGAACAGACTTTTGTTCACACTTCTTCCATAGAGATCACACAACAGAGATGGGCAAGGCTTGGTCTCCACTCAATGGCATAAGAGGCAGTGTTTCAGGAAAGGCATGGGGGGCTACTTAGTTGAGAAAAGCTTCTCAAATTCTATCAAAAGAAAAGAAAAAGAACTGGCATTGGTGAGGAAGAAATACAGTTTTTAAGGGACTCACTTCTTTAGGAAAATAGAACATGTTCCAGAGAGTTTTCAGCTGTAAAGTGTCACATGGTAGGAAGTAGGATCTTTTGTCTTTGGTACAACAGAGGGAATGGGTCTCACTTTTCCAAAGACATTCTGATATCCAATTACCATCTTGTGTCAAACTCTCGTGTCAGGAAAGACTATCTACGCCCTCTTCACATGTTCGCGAGGAAGGCAGGAGACAAACACCTGTGCATGTGCATGTGGTGTGCGGCTGACAGACCCCAGTGCCTATGTCCTGTGTCCAGAGCCTCTGCAATCAAAGAGGAGGTGGCAAAAGGGCTGATGATGTCATCCAAAGCAAAAAGCACACTGTCCCGACACTGTGTGCACAGGGACAGTGGACAACAGGGACTCAAATCCAAGCTGCCATGGACTAACTACGGATCAGAGGTAAATGTTTCTCAGCTCAACTGTGGGTGTGACAGGACCACAGGGTTTCCAGGAGGGCCAAAATCTACATAAAATACACGTGGAGCTCAAGGCCTAGCATCCAGAAGACAACTTCTGTGAGCGCCAGTCCCTGTGACTTTCGCTGTTCCTCACCTCCATGCCTCCGCTCCAGACACTTCACCCTGCTGTACGGCCAGCGGGTAGTTGTTTCCTGAAGTCATCACTGCCCACCTCATACAGTCCTCATGTCCCTAAACACTCCTGCCTCTAGCTCCATCCCATCAGGCCCCTTGCTCTTGTACTTCACAACCAAGTCCTAGGGCCTGGTGGCTTCCTGCCATGATACAGAAGTACTGTGTTCCTGCCCCACAAGCATTTCCACAATGCGGTTCCTGTTAGTCCTGTTAGCATGCTGTAACAGCACTGGCTATCACACCAGATGCTACTGTCCAGGGCGGAAGGCCAGTCGACTTGCTTGGGACTCCACCTCTCCCTCCTCCACACCCCTCAGTTCACGTGGCAGGGGCTCCCTACAGGTAATGCAGGTTACACTCTCATGACATTCACAGAAGAGGAAACCCCAGGTGTTTTTTGCTCATGTCCACACAGCTTGGTAGTGACAGAGAGAGGCTGGAATTTGGAACAGTTAAGCTACACCCTGAAAAACCACGGAGAGATATAGGAAAGAGATGCAAGTGCTTAGAGGAAATCCTCTTACCTGACTCTGAGGAACTACCATCTTCATCAGAGGGCCCTACACCAGAGCCAGAAGACAGCACAGCCACAAACCCGTCCTTAAATTCCTCAAAGTTGACCTGCAGGAATTCAAGTAAGGAGAAGATCCTGTTACTTTCCACAGATTCACATTTAATTTGATGGACAAAACAAACAAACAAAAACCAAACAACCCTGAGTCTTTTTTCTCAAATGACGTCTGACCACTCACTGCCTTTTAGAGTGAGAAGATTCATTTCACTTTTCCAAATATGTACTTAAGATGATTTTCACTAGAAGAACCTAATACAGAAGGTAAATGTGAACCACCATCCCACCACCAAATAAACCATTTTACAAAACCAAACCAAACAGCACCATTAGAGACCAGCGCTGTGTGTGGTGGGTCACCTACACGTGTTGGGCATGACTGCTTACATTCCCTCAAGTTCTTTCTACAATCCCCAGAACAGCCTTGGCGCATGGCTGTGATTTTCCTTTCCCAGTTGTCTCTCTTCGGGTGCTGTGTACCAGTATCAGTGACACAGCTCTGCGTTCTCCCTTGGGAAGAGCCCACACTCACCCTGGCCAATCGGTCATTTCCAAGAAGAATCTGAAGAAGTGCTGGCAGCTGCTCTTCCAGGCCAAGCTTAGTGCAGAGCTGGGTCAGCTCTTCCTGGTCCAGAAACCCTGTCCCTGTGGTGTCACAGCTCCTGTAGACATCCCTGAGCTGTGAGACATAGTGGTTCTCTTCTTCGTTGTCCATCCCATAGCAGGCTGGTCACGAAGGAGAAAAGGACATTGTCAGGGTAGGTTTCTTGGTCCCCCTCCTCTCATGCCTGCACGTTGGACAACAGCTGATACCAGAGCTATTGTGTCCAGAGAGGCTTCAGGAGCCCTTTCAGGGTCAAGTGCAGCTGGAGGAACCAGCTTCTCTTTGCAGAAGAGGCCAGTGTCTATGACAGGGTCCTGAGCCTTTCCTTAATCAGCAGTTACAAGAAAAGGCATTTCGTTCTTGTGTAAAAAAAAAAAAAAGAAAAGAAAAAAAGAAACAGCTACAGAATAACAGAGTAACTAGAAAAGAGATAAGGCCTGGTGCTATGGCACATGGCTATAGACCCAGCTACATGTGGGGCCGAAGCAGAGGACTGCTTGAGCCCCAGAGTCGGAAGGTCAGCCTGGGCAACATAACAATATCTGTCTTCAAAGAAGGAAATGAGGAGGGAAGAAAAGAGTGAAGGAGAGAGGAAAGAAGGAGTCAGAGGAGGTGGAAAGGAGAAGAAAAGAGCACAAAAGAGCTAAATCATTCACAATTCTAATACCTAAAAAAATTGTTAGGGCCAGACAGTGGTGGCACACGCCTTTAATCCCAGCACTTGGGAGGCAGAGGCAGGCGGATCTCTGTGAGTTCAAGGCCAGCTTGGTCTCCAGAGCGAGTGCCAGGATAGGCTCCAAAGCTACACAGAGAAACCCTGTCTCGAAAAACAAAACAAAACAAAACAACAACAAAAAACTAAATCAGCAAATTCTACACTAAATTTCACTGAATAAAAGGACATATAAAAAGAGATACTCCAATAAAAAGATGCAGTAGTCCTAGCTACTGGGAGGCTGAGGCAGGAGGACTAAAACGTTAAAGCCAGTTCTTTCTTGTGATACCTCCTAGGTGGCTGGCTGTGTCAAGATGAAGCTGAGTATCTCCTTCCCGGCCACAGGCTGTGGAGAGACATCAGAGTAGATGATGAACTTGAACTTCTACTTTCTACAAGTGTACAGCCACAGAGGTAGCTGCTGATGTTCTGAGTGATGAGTGATGGATGATGGTAATGAAAAATGGTATGGCTGCTATGGTTGAAACCACCACAGATGGATGCCACAAAAAAGCTAAAAGTAGAGTTATCCTATAGCCAGCAATGCCTTTTCTGGGTATATAGCCCAAAAAACTGTAAGCAGGGTCTTAAAGAAATATTTGGACTTCTACATTCATCATAGCATTAACCACAAAATGCAATCCAAGTGTCCATCAATGATAAAGATGATAAAGAAAACATAGGGCAGCCATGTGTCTTAATAGGTTTCTATCACTGTGATAAACACCATGGCCAAAAGGAACTTGGGGAGGAAGTTGGCTTATTTGGCTTACACGTCTACATCACAGTCCATTATTAAAAGAAGTCAGAGCAGGAACTCAAGGCACAAATCAGGAGGCAGGAACTGAAGCAGGAGCCATCCAGGAGTGCTGCTTTCCAGCTTGCTCAGAGTGGTTCCTTCCTTCCTCCCTCCCTCCCTCCCTCCCTCCTCCCCTCCCTCCCTCCCTCCCTCCCTCTTCTTCCTTCCAAGATTTATTCATCATGTTCTGTTTGCATGTACTCCTGCAGGCCAGAAGAGGGCACCAGATCTCATTACAGATGGTTGTGAGCCACGACGTGGTTGCTGGGAATTGAACTCAGGACCTCTGGAAAAGCAGCCAGAGCTCTTAACCTCTGAGCCATCTCTCTAGCCCCTCAGCTTACCTTCTTATACCATCTAGGGGTGTCACTGCCCTCAGTGGGCTGGGCCTTCCCACATCAATCATTAATCAAGAAAATGCCCCACAGAAAGGACAATCTGATGCAGGCATTTTCTCAACTGAGGTTCTCTTCCCAGATAATTCTAGTTTGTGTCAAGTTCACAAAAACCAATAGGATAGTATGTAATTAAAATATTGACATCCTCCATCCCCTTTGGAGACAGGGTCTCACTATATAGTCTTGGCTGGCCTAGAACTCTCTACATAGACCATTCTGACCCTGAACTCACAGAGATCTGCCTGCCTCTGCCTCCCGGGATTAAAAGCGTGCTCTACCACCGCCTGTTGGTGAAGTATTTTAACAGTAACAGAAAGCAAAATTAGGACACACCTGGGCACTTCAGAATGTTCTGCCATCTTCATGGCCCACAGTGACATCCCCCAGGCTTCCATCCAGCAAGGCCTGATGTCACCTGTGCCTACATTTTTGCCGCCCCATCTGTGTCAATTTCACCCTCACCCCCTCTCTCTTCTTCCTTCTCCCTATCCTCCCCAACCAAACACCTCCACCCCGAGTGGCAGTGTCCACAGCTAGTGGCTGCCTTACTGGCTCAAGTTATATTGACAAGAGGCACTGGTTCCTAGTGTGGACCAAGTACGGTCTCACTGGGCCAACTCCTGCAACAGCAACTGAGAGATAAATGCATGTCACCATCCAGGACGGATCAAAGTGCACTGATGGAGAGATGTGCCTGTGCATCTGGCCAGAGCCCCTGGGTGGGACGGAGCTTGTGGCTGCTAAGCTCAGGGAACCAGCTGTGTGCTTCCGTCCCGTTTCCTTCCTACTAGGGAAGCCAAGA
Organism: Cricetulus griseus; assembly: GCF_003668045.3. Lineage (NCBI taxonomy): Eukaryota > Metazoa > Chordata > Mammalia > Rodentia > Cricetidae > Cricetulus > Cricetulus griseus. Next base: position 28,714,238 of record NC_048599.1, on the reverse strand, counting down.
GTGTGGTGCTTCCCTGGACCCATTTTTGCTCTTTCCTTGACATCACAAAGGACATGGGTCAGCTCTGCCTCTTGTCAAGGACAATAAAAGATGCAACAAGTTTACAGAAAGGAAGCTAAGACAAAATTATCCTTCATGGGAAAATTTCTAGGGCAGCTACAGATAACAACTTGGCCCAAAGTGGAAAAGCAAGATTTCAGGACTGGGCTGGAGAGATGGCTCAGAGGTTAGAAACACTAGCTGCTCTTCCAGAGGTCCTGAGTTCAATTCCCAGCAACCACATGGTGGCTCACAACCATCTACAATGAGATCTGGTGCCCTCTTCCAGCCTGCAGGCATACATGCAGGCAGAACATTGTATACATAAAATAAAATCTTAAAAAAAAAGATTTCAGGACCAAGGAAGAACTTCTTTAGAACTAGCCAGCAAGGATAGCATTACAGAGTGAAAATGCCCTTAGTCCCCTCAGTTCCCACAATATCAGGAGACTTATAATGCTATGAGCAGAGTGATGGGGTCTTAAAGTCAGAAAGAGCCGTTGAGTCCAAGGAAAAAAGGGAGGCTTCTTGCTCTTACACATTTTGGGGTGGGAGGTGAATTCCATACCACGTGACCCAGCCTACTGCTAGAAATCAGGAAGGCACTGATGAACGGATAGCCTTGACAGGAGGACATCCTGGGTCTGAGCAGTAGTGAGGAGGTTAGGCCTTCACTGTGGCTTCAAGGAGAAGGAGATGACTCAACTGGGAGCTATAAAGTCACAGGACTGTGTCTCTCATCAACTCCTTAAAGAATGAGGCTTCAGGGAGCTGGGGGTGAAGAGTTTGATTCTGGCAAGTGGATTCTACTAGAAGCTCTGTAACCTAACACTTGTGAAAATATTAGGTGGCATATTTTTTATTTTCCCAACAAATTGCACCCAAACTACTTCCCATTATTCTCAGCTGCCAGCTTTCCCTGGGTGATTAATCTTTTGATATCTAAATGCTTCCTAAGAAAGCTGCTGGACCCATTCAAAGATCCAGGGCTAGACCTGCAGCAAACAGTTTGTTGTCAATAATGAACACCACTTCCCTGAGCATGTCAAAAGTCTCTTCCATTTCTTCTTCCTTCAAAATGAATTTTTTGATACTCCCCAGGATTTCAAAAATGTGTAAGACATTTGCACATCAAACAACCTGAAAGCCTGGCTTTCAACAGCTAAATGCAAAATGGGGTAATAATCCACTCGGCTACTTCATGATATGTTTTTCTAATGGAAAGGAGGATTCTCAAAAGTGCTGATGCTGTCAAGCTTTATTTGAAACTCAACTGTAAGCACTGCTTCCAGGGGACCCAAAGTCTGTTCACGCAGGAATAAAACCTTCTTCCAAACACATGGCATCTGCCCCAGCCAGTCACCCTTGGATACTCCACAGGACAGGGAAGCCCTCTGGAGGCAGAGACAGCAAATGCTGGTTTAAAATCCACATGTGCAGTACCAAGGGAATCTAATCCCTGCCCTCAAGACCCCACTGAGTATCAAAGACCAGGAGGAGTAGAGAAGCTGAAAGAGTGTATCTCCTCTGTGGGACCTGGGGGACCTCTGCAACAGGAAACAAGTCCCAACCAATGGCCTTATAATTCTGCTTACTATAGAACAAATAAGACCAAAAGTAGCCATTCCAGATGGGGTCTTGGCTTACCAGAACCCAGGATCTGGCTGAGTATCACACACCACATTTAGTGCTCTTGCCTCCAGTAGCTAGCTTCAGAGTCAGTTTCTACACTGTTGGTTTACCTTGCAAATGTGTCACTAATTGAACCATCAATCCAGACTCCTTAGTTCTCTTCATCATCAGTTTTAAGCTCTTTGTATATTCTAAATATTAAACTTCTATCAGGCATGTAGCTGGCAAATGGTCCTCTCCCATTCTGTAGGCATCTCTTCAGTTAGCTGTTTTATGACAGCACATTTGTCAATGGTTCACCAAATCTCCTGAGCAAATGGAGTCCAAGTCACAAAATTCTTACCTGTGTTTCTACCTTCATGAGTTTTCTGTACTTTTCTAATAGCAGTTTCAGGGTATCAGGTCTTACATTAAGATCTTTGGCCCCTTTGCAGTTCATTTTTATGAAGGCAGAGAGATAAAGATCTGGTTTCACTCTTCTACATTAGATACCCAAATTTCCATGCACAATTTGTGGTCTACAGAACAAGATGAAGGCCAGACAAGGCTATATAATGAGATTATGTCTATAAACAAATGCATGAATAAATTCAAAATGTAAGAGATGGATACCTAGAATTTACTTCAAATTTGCTTGTTCCCTTCCCAAACATCTATTAATCAACAGTAAAAAATCATGAAGATGCTGAGACAGGAGACTGGTCAGGTTCTTGGTTCCCAAAATGTACAGTGGGTAGATATGAGCTCTGTGTAAGGAGTAATTAGAGCTTTGTACAGCATTTGTCTACTAAAGACCTAGGGGAAATGTAAGAAAGTCTATACCCAGCAATAGCTATTGCCTCTGACATAAGAAAACTTAAGAAAGTTATTTAATTGATATTGTTGGATCTTTCTGTATTTGGTAGAATTTTGGTCCATCCTGATAACAGATTTAGGTGAATGCTGAGAAGACTACAAGACAGAAATTAGCATTCTATCCCCAGTTATAAAAATCTAGAGTGTGTGGGGTTGGAAAGATGGCTCATTGCTTAAGAGCACTTACTGCTCTTATGGAGAATGAACACCCATTTTCCAGCACCCACACAGGATGGCTCAAAACCTCTGAATGGTTCGTTCCAAGGGATTTAACACATGTAGCCTACATAGGTACCTTCACTCACATCTACTTACCCACTAACACAGAGACAAGAAGACATAATTAAAAATGAATTTAAAGATTACATATACATATATGTGTGTGTTTGGGGAATAAAATAATATTCACCTATTTTTAAAAGATCTTAATGCTCCAATAAAGCCATCAATGCAATTAGAGCATTATTTTTGTGTCTATAGCAAATAACACTGTTATGGATGTACTGCTTTTACATAAGATTTTATATGATTTTTAAAAATTGTTTTCTGCTATTATGTTAAAGATATTTGGCTACCTAGGAAATCCTTTAAACAGATACTTCAGGTATCTGTATTAAAGTCTTTTGCAAGGCAGTTCTATAAGCATGATTTTTAATGTGCTTTTTAGTAGTTGTAATGGCCTGTGTATCAGTGGCTTTCAGAAGTATGTATCTACACATTATATATTAAATCAAAGTTTATACACTTAAAAGAATGTAAGTTTTGCATGTAGTAACATGGAAAGTGACACATAAATGCAGTTTGTGGTGTATTCTGATGTAAAAACCTGCTCTTTGGACACACACACACACAGACAAATAGACACACACACACACACACACACACACACACACACACACACACACACTTACTTCTTGGAGATAGGGTCCTCTTGGTATCCCTGGCTAGGCTGTCCCTGAACTCACATAGATCAACCTGCTTCGGCCTCCCTGGTGCTGGATGAAGGCACATGCCCACATGCACTGATTGACTGTGCTTTCAAAACCCCGATCTTTAACCTATTTGCCTCGGTTGAATCAGCATTTAGTGATTATAAATAAGATACACTTCCACACCATCTCTTTGCAAGGACTACTGTTCTTCTGTACAATTGTGAGGGGCCTTAATGTTTCCATTCATCAGTGCTGTGGTCATATTGTCCTAATGATCCTGAATTTTACCTCAGTGGCAGATGCTGACTAGATACCTGGCGGATTTTGGTGTATCTCTTCTTGGAATGATGCTGACTGTGGCTGGCTCTTTTACACATGTATGCTTAGCCTTCGAGGATTTAATGCTTGGGAAAAACTTCCCCAAAGGCATTCTCTAAAACATAATTATTAATGACACTAAGCACTTCAGGTTTTATGCTGGTATAATCCTGTTTTATGACTATCTCTTTAGCAAAATAAAAATAATAATAATTAAGTAGGCTTTCACACTTTACACCCTAAATGATGCCTGTTCATAATTGACAAATCTATAAACAAGTACTTAATTTTCAAATTGTTGTGACAATTATTTTTTTAAATTTATTTATTCTTATTTTATATACATTAGTGTTTTGTCTGCAAGTATGTATGTGGGAATCAGATCCCCTGGAATAGGAGTTACAGACAGTCCTGAGCAGTCATGTGGTTTCTGGGAATTGAACTCAGGACCTCTGGAAGAGCAGCCAGTGCTCTTAACTGCCGAGCCATCTCTCCAGCTCCCAATAATTGATTTTTATAAAGTTTTGTAAGTACTGTCTGCTGACATTCTGCAGAGTAGTTCTTAAGGGTTCCTTTGTGAGACTTACGATGTTTGCATTCTACAGAAGCACAAAGATACCCAAACAAGTATTTTGAAGATGCTAGGACTTCACATAGAAGACAATCAAAATGGGATCCAGGTTTGCTTGACCCAAGAGACACTCTATACATCTGAGCTTTGCTACAGGCATCACCTGGCTTGCTCAGTAGAAGCCTGACCCCTAAAGGATCCTCCAGCAATGGCTGCTAACACTTTCCTCCTTTCTCTCGGCTACTCTGTGCTAAGAAGGAAGCTTCTGATTCTTCTGTTTGCAGACAAGGGCTCTCAGAAACTCATGACCTATGTGCACACTGCACAATGACTAAGCAGATACTTCCTCAATGCCAGGAGTGACAGGCACCCCAAGGCAACTTGGTTTGTGCCATCTTTTCCAAACGACCTCACTAGATCCTGAGTACACCAACATGTTTTGAAAACTGTTTCCACATGTGCAAAACCAGATTTGGGTCAGTTTCAGAACTCATGATGTTTACCAGGTTCTAGCTAAGCTTGCTACACACCCATCTATTGGCAAGCATGCTTCTAGAAAGGGAGGCTATTACAGTCAAAGAAACTACAACAGGCAGGTCAGAAATGAGACAATGCTGACATGACAGTGAAAGAACATTCAGCATCTACCAAAGCGAAGGACCTTTATCCACTCCTAAGAGATGTGGAAAGGACAATGCAGAAAGTTATTTCCCATAAACCATTTCACGTTTCCGCCCTTCTTCCCACTCAAGTCAAAAATCTTCTGAAGGAACAGTAGTAATACATAATCCTCTGGTATGTCAGTCTGTCCCAGCTTCATCCTGAGTCAAAAGCACATCCAGAGCCTGGGTTCCAGTCCTGCTGGCCCTGGGAAGTGACACAGCCTCCTAGGCTCTTCTATCAGAGAACCCCAGGGGTCACAAGGAGATGTTTGGCAGAGGCCTTCTGATTCCAACTGGTAAATAGCCAAGTCTAGAAATGCCCCCTTTGGGAGAATGAAGCTCTGAAAAGATCCACCCTCCAAGGTGTGTCCAGGGGGAGAAACATGGGCAATAAATAACAAGCAGAAAAGGATACAAAAGGAATTCCTGTCTACTAGCAATTATTTGTCTTTACAGCTTTGTTTATTTGTTTGGTTTATGGTTTGTTTGACATTTTTGAGACAAGGCCTTACACTTTGTGGTCCCAGCTGGCCTTGAACTTGCAATGATTCTACTGAGAGTTGGAATTATAACAGGTGTGTGCACAGTACAAAAGGGTCATTGTGCAGCTCTGATGACAATTGGGATAGAGCTCTGCTCATCTGTGAAGACTACCAGCTCCTGTTGTGTGATGAGCACGGTTGAGTACAGTCTGGCTAGAGTCAATAAATGACACTCAGGAGAGCCAGCCCTGCACCAGCAAGGTTCCCCCTGAGTGTTTTAGCTATCTTCCCACCAGCTCAACCTCTCTTTTCATCAGACTTCCCATTCCAAACCCCACTATACTGAAAGTCATTTCCTACATTTGTTTATGTGAGAATCTTTTTTTTTTTTTTTTTTCCGAGACAGGGTGTGTAGCTTTGAAGCCTATCCTGGCACACGCTCTGGAGACCAGGCTGGCCTCGAACTCACAGAGATCCTCCTACCTCTGCCTCCTGAGTGCTCGGATTAAAGGCGTACGCCACCAAGGCCCGGCTTTTATGTGAGAATCTTAAGTGGCTTCAAAATGCTACTGGAAAAGACGTATGTGATCTAAAGCAAGGGCTGGAGAAGTGACATTTTAACCAGAGTCATGCACTGGCCAACAGAGGTCTCTGCCAGGACTAGGGACACTCAGGAGCAGCCACTGGTGCTCTCTGTGCTTTGGTATCTCTAACCAATGGCTTGTGGGTGACATATAGAAAGCCATTTTCTGATTTTCTTCACTATTAAAGACAATTGTAAAGAAAAAACATAGGGGTTGTGGATATGGCTCAGCGTCTAGAGTGTTTCCTGGCATGTATAAGGCCTTGGGCTCAAGCCCCAAAAGCCCATAAACTGGGTTTGATGGTTGTGGTACATGCCAGTAATCCCAGCACTCACTTCATGCTGACAGAAGATTGAAGTTCAAGGTTATCCTTAGCTATACAAGTTTGAGGCCAACTTAGGCTATACAAGACCCTATCTCAAAAAAGAAAAGAAAGATGAAGTAAAGAAATATTAACTGTAGTCATGTCTCATAGTAAAACAAAGTTTCTTCCAGAGGAGACAGGAGTTAGCTTAAAATAAACAAGCTAGGTCAGAATTAGCATATGCCTTAACTAGAGTATGTTAACTCATTCTTTCAAGGCAAATACAGGCATGTATCACCCAGGAACCTGGGTGGGGAACATGGGCTGCCATTAGTTTTCCCCACCAGGATGTAGTGAGGAGGGTGAGCCTCTCAGAAGGACACACATGGGACAGGATGTGGCTCTGGCCTCATCCATTGTGCTTCTGGGTGGAGCACATGCTGCCCTAAGACAGAACGGTCAGAGCAGAAAGACTGAGGGAGACACACCTTTGTGTGGGAGGGTCAAATGCTGGTTCTCAGAAAGATGCAAAGAATTCACAAGTAAGCCCAGACCAGCAGAGGCAGCAGCTGGAGCAGCCACAGCCTGTGCCCTCTCCTGCCCGCCCGCCCTGGGTCTCTTTCCCCCTTCTTCCTCCTCCACCCCACCTCCTCCGCCCGCTAGCGCGCGGGGGGGGGGGGGGGCTCTCTCGCCTTCCCGCCCGCCCCTATTGTTCCGCTCCGCCCCCCGGCCTCCTGCCCTTCCCCTTCCCCTTCCCGCCCGCTCCCCTTTTCCCCTCAGTCGACTCGCGCCTCCAGTTTTGGCTTTCACTCCCACCAGTGACCAAAGACTTGACCACTCCAAGTCCAGCTCCCTGTAACTACTAGGCATGGACACCGGTGTGATTGAAGGTGGGTTAAATGCCACTCTCACCAGCAGGCTACTTATGCATGGAAAGGAAGTTGGCAGTATCATCGCAAAGAAAGGAGAATCCGTTAAGAAGATGCGCGAGGAGAGTGGTGCCCGGACCAGCATCTCAGACGGGAACTGTCCTGAGAGAATCATCACTTTGGCTGGCCCGACTAATGCCATCTTCAAAGCCTTTGCTATGATCATTGACAAACTGGAAGAGGGCATAAGCAGCTCTATGACCAATAGCACAGCTGCCAGTAGACCTCCCGTCGCCTTACGGTTGGTGGTTCCTGCTAGTCAGTGTGGCTCTCTCATTGGGAAAGGTGGTTGCAAGATCAAGGAAATAAGAGAGAGTACAGGGGCTCAGGTCCAGGTGGCAGGGGATATGCTTCCCAACTCAACTGAGTGGGCAATCACTATTGCTGGCATTCCGCAATCCCTCATTGAGTGTGTCAAACAGATCTGCGTGGTCATGTTGGAGACTCTCTCCCAGCCCCCCCACCCCCACCCCAAGGGCCTGACCATCACCTACAGGCCCAAGCCCTCGAGTTCTCTAGTCATCTTTGCAGGTGGTCAGGACAGGTACAGCACAGGCAGCGACAGTGCGAGCTTTCCCCACACCACCCAGTCCATGTGCCTCAACCCTGACCTGGAGGGACCACCTCTAGAGTTGACCAAGCTGCACCAGTTGGCATTGCAACAGTCTCATTTTCCCATGACCCATGGCAACACCGGATTCAGTGCAGGTTTGGATGCATCTGCTCAAACTACTTCTCATGAACTCACCATTTCAAATGATTTGATTGGCTGCATAATCGGGCGTCAGGGCGCCAAAATCAATGAGATCCGTCAGATGTCTGGGGCGCAGATCAAAACTGCAAACCCAGTGGAAGGATCTACTGATCGACAGGTCACCATCACTGGATCTGCTGCCAGCATTAGCCTGCCTCAGTGACCTTATCAATGTCAGGAGGCATGGGGAGCAGCTAGAGCAGTGCAGGTTCATCCGTGATCCCTTCCTGCTCTTCACCACCACCCATAATCCATCTGTGTAGTTTCTCAACAGTCATCGTTTCCAGGTTTTAAATAGTTTGTAAATTTTCAGTTTCTACACACTTTATCATCCACTCATGATTTTTTAATTCAAAACGTTTTAATTCCTTTCTCTGTTCAGCAATTATGCTGAGATATCCATATTTAGTTTTATAAGCTTCTCCCCCTTTTTTCCTTTTTTTTGGATTTTTTTTTGGCTCATGAACTTTTGTTTGTCATGCAAATGTAAGAGTGGAATATTAGTACATTTCAGTTTAGTTCTGTAATGTCAGGAATTTTTCAAAAAAAAATTAAAAGATGGACTGGGAAAAAAAAAAAAGAATTCACAAGTAGCACTGCCCACAGCAGCTAAGGCAGACAGCAAGTGCTTTAGAAAAATGGGTGTGAATTTTCCAGGCAGAGTTGGGGGCAAGTTGGGGGCGGGGGTGCAGAAGTCCAGCATTAGATGGGTACGTTAACTCAAGGAATGTTTATAAAACATACACGCTCATAACTATCACCCAGAGTAAGAAAAGACATGCTGACAGAACAGCCAAGAGACCCCACTGGGCCATCCTCATCAGTTATTACTGTTTGAGGTGTACTTTGAAGACTGTAAAATTTCTTTCAAATGTCTTAAAAACATCTTTTCTGACCCCAATATTCATGGGAGTTCCCTTGGAAAGTGACATTTCTCCTGGAAATCACAAAGCACGGTGCAATGAAGTACCTTATATGTGACCTTGTTTTCCTTCCTTAATTGAAATTTGAAGGTTAATCATCTCTGCATGACAGCACATCCCATAATCATAGCCTCCCCGAAGGCAGGTGTGGGAGAACCACTTACATCCAGAAGTTCAAGATCAGCCTTGGCAACATACTAAAGACCCACAGCTTTGAAAAGAAAACTTTACCCCAACACTTCAGTTTCATATAACACACACACACACACACACACACACCTGAAGATGCCATAAATGAATGAAGATACATGTCTAAGTTTATATTTGAATTATATCACAACTCTTGTACAATATAAATTGTGCCTGACCCCCCAAAAAAGCCCAACATTGTATAAAGTTTTATGAAACATGAGACAGAATGTTGCATTTAAATGTTTTAATAATTCAGAACTCCATTGATATGAGACACAATTGCTCCTAGAAGCACTGAGCTATTCCCGAGGGTATGATGGGCACCAGAGACACTCCATTTGGGGGTTGTTTTCTTCTCGGCAAAACTGGCCTATTGGGCAAAGAACTGCCCTTGTCTTAACTGCTGACAATGGACACACTGTCCTAACTGGACAAGAAGGATATAAGAAAAAGAGACTGGTGAATCTTGCCAAGTCAGGGTAGGACAGTCTTTTGAATTTTCCTGCTTCTGAAAATGGTCTGTCAAATATTCTAGGCCTTCTTAGCCAAAGTCGGTTGTCCTGACGTTACTGTGAGACCTTGGATGACTGTCCAGGTAACCAACCGTTTCTGTCATTTCTTGCACATTTGGCAAGTTGCCTGCTTGCACTTCCTGCTTACCTGGGTATATTATTTTCCTTCTCAGGTCTTTGATGGGGTTAAAGACTAGATACTCTCAGCTACTATTCTATCATATCTTAGCTGAGATATTTTAGGTACACAACTTAGACCCCTCAGGATAGGACAGCTGTTGGAATAATCTCTTTTATTTGGCAACTACCTACAGCCTGGACTTTTAGTGTGTGTTTCTTGCTTGCTGATGTTCTTGTTGGTTGTAGTTCTAATTTTATGTACGTTTTTACCTTTTCTTTCTCCTGGTCAATATTTTGATATTTGTTCTTATTGTATATAGTTTTGTATTTGGTTTAGAACCTCTTATTTAGACAAAAAAGGAGAATTGCTCTGGGAACTCATTCAGCCAATAGTCTTTGAGGTACCCACCCCTTTGGGGTGCAGTCTCGGGTTCTATGGATGTACTGGGAGCAAGCGCTGGCCCTCTCTTGGGTAGTGGTCCCAGAGCTGAAAGCAGCATCCTGTGCCTCCAGGGCAGAAGGCTGTGGTGGCCTTTTACCTTTGTTGTGTAAGTGTTCCCCAAATAAATATTTGATAGTCTTTTATATCTGGGCATTCGGGAACTCCTTTGCTTCACTGACAGAAACACACACACACACACACACACACACACACACACACACACACACACACACACACGAATATATTTTAAAACCATAGGGGTCTGTAATCCAATCAAAGTGACCCTTTCGCAAATGAAGACTGGTATCAATGGAAAATGGAAGCAGCAGCTCTCACTTCAAAGAAACAGAAGACCCAGTTTACTCTAAAGCCAAATGTGAGTGATCATGTCCTAGGAAAACAGATTTGTGTCTTCCCAAGTACCATGCTCTGAGGAGATAGCAACTTACGAATTTTTATAGTAAGAGGACAAAGAAAGCCATAAATCAAGACACCTTTTAAATATATCGGTGGGCACATCAGGTATATTAGCAGGTCATAGCCAGATGAACAGAACTTCACAATGGGCCTCGGATGCTGACAACACTCTTAGTCCTTTGACTGATGGAAGCGTAGGGTTTGGTTAAGCTAATACATTTCAGAACGGTTTTATCTGTTAGTCACAGGATGTTAAGCATGAGAGAGGGAGGCAAGGAACGGCTACTTAGTGACTTCAAGATAGTCTGAGATAAATTATAAATAGGCTTTGGGCTTGCAACATAGTAGCCTTTCAGCGTTACTAGCATTCTAATCAATCAGCCTCTGCAGACACAGCTCCTGTACAGGAATTCTGATTCACAGTTTCCCTCATTGGCCAACCATCAAATTTTGTCCAGGCTGGGGATATATACTATTTATTAAATATTATAATGTCCCACATAGCTAGGAAGGTTCATTTCTAGGATATGATAGAGATGAGGATGAGCAGAGAGCAAAACAGCAGTCTTTAGAGAATGGAATAGCTGGTAAAGCCATTAAGAAAATCTTGGACCATATCAATAGTATTAGCCATCATTATATTCACACTGGACAAAACATAAAAGGCAAAATACAAAGACAAGCACCTCAAGAAAGCACCTGAAGGTAAGCAAAAAGCAGGAGAATTCTGGAAGTGAGGTATAATCACAGGGGCACTAAAAGGGTCACCACGATGGTCCCTGCATTTACCCAGCAGCTGGAACACTGATGGGAAAACCAGTCTTGAGTGTGTGACACCTGTAATCCCTGCACTTGGGAGTTGGAGTCAAGGAAAGAAAAATCCTGTTTCAAAGATGGGAGGCAGAACAGAGGACATGGCTAAGCAGTTAAGAGCACTGGCTGCTTTTGCAGAGGACCTGGGTTCAGCTTTCAGCAATCACATGGCAGATCACAACCATCTGTAGCCAGTTCCAAGGGATCCAATGCCCTCTTCTGGCCTCGGTGAGCACCAGGCACACAAAGGCTTGTAGCTTGCCACCTGAGTTTCTGGCTCTCTCCTCCTCAGGCAGGCAGAGATCCACAGTCTTTCCTTCCATGGGGACAACAACAATAACAACACTCATCTGGGCTATCAGCAGGGCCCAGGCTGGACTCAGGAAGCTGTGATTGCCCACACCTTGTCTAGAAGGCAGATGTGGCTGGCTGCTGAGGGCTGGGGCACAGTGGAGGGTCTGTCTCCAGCTCTGTGCTTCCCAGTGATCTTTAAAAACATGATGAGGAACAGCTCTAAGTGGGTGGACAGAGGCACTGAGCATCCTGGTACACACAGTTTTGAGAGCTGCAACACCAAGCAGCACAATGGTGAGACAGCTGTGGCCCCATTTCATACTCAAACAGAAGGCCTCTGCCCACTGTGCTCCTCCCCACATCAGGCACCAGGAGCAAGTCACAGGCTCACACTTTCCCCTTTACAAGTTCGTTTTGTTTCCAAGGCCTTGTGTTATCCTCCAGGGTTTTATGTTTCGCATTATTTTCAGTTTCCAGCAATTACCTGTAAGCTGTGTCTGTCTCAAGAGACCTCAGCAAACTTGTCCTACACAAATGGCTATCTGTGATGACTTGCACTGCACCACAGGGATGGTCAAACCCAGGGTGCTTCTTTGGCATGAGTGAAACAAAGTCTACACGGCTTCCCAGCCTGATGACCCAGGAGGGCCACAGAGCACTCATCAACTGCCAAGTCACATCCAGATGACAGAAAATGCTGGGCAGGAGCACAAAAGATCAGCAGTACACTATAACTTGCTGGGGTAAGTTACCAGGGAAGAGGTACAACACTGTGCACATGAGTCACAGACAGCCACATTCTAGACAGAAAGGCCAATGCAGTCTGCTTGCACATGAAATCTTGGCTACCTGGTGAGCCGATGCCAGGGAAATCACTGGAACCCAGGAGTTTGAAGCTAGCCTGAGCAAAACAGCTCGATCCCATCTCAAGCTTTAAAGAGGGCCGAGAGAAGCAAGGTATAAAGCATTCACTCACTGATAGGCATTTACTGAGCACCTACTGTATACCTCATGGCATCCTAAATCTTTAAGTACTATAGCTAACATGGCATGCAGGTCAGTGTACATACATACATGCAGGCAAAACACCCATATACACAAGATTAAACAAATACTTAAAAATAGGGGTGAGGAAGGGAGGTAGGGGATGGGCTAAACAATTTTAGTAACTAAAAAAGTCAAAAGTTGGGGGACATTCGTCATTTGGCTATGTTTGAATGTGCCCCTTGGCAGGTCACATGCTGGAAGTTTTGTATGAAGCAGGGCAGTGTCAGGAGGTCGTAGAACTACTAAAAGGCAGGGCCGAGTGCAAGGATATCCGTTCACAGGGATATGCCCTCAAAAGACATTAAAGGAGTTCTAATGAGAACCCAGCAGGTCCCTGAAACAGTAAACTTTTACGAGAGAAAGCCTGGTTCCTTTAAACCTCTCTGGCTTTCTCTCTTAACATGTAATCGCTTCCACAATAGCTTCTGCTATTGTAATGTCACCACCAGGATGCCCTTACTAGAGGTTTAAGTGATAAAGTCACCCGATTTTGGACTCGTAGCCTCCAATACTATGAGATAGACAAACTTCTACTCTTCAGAAAAAAAAAATTCAGCCTTGAGCATTCTCTCATAATAAATCAAAACAGGCTAACAGCTTAATATAGCAAGTGAAAATGACAGAAGAATACTAAAATGCTGAGACCCACAAAGAGAAAGACTCATATCCTATGGATAAATTTTGCATAAATCTCCAGATGACCCTAAACCTTGCATGTGTGGAAGCAGCTCCCAACACTCGGCTAAGAATGAAAACTGAAATGAGGTGTGAGCAGCTGCACAGCTGGCCGTTTTCAAGCTGAGGCCACTTTCCCAATGAAGGTAAGAATCAGTATTCTTCAAGAGATTTGAAGAGAACCCACATCTGTGCTGTGCATTTCACAAACCAAGAAGTTAATTCAAACCTGTCACAGAAATGTAAAGTCAAAACAAAACAAAACGACTCTCAAGAAAAACACATGCAGAGAACAACCCAGAAGCTCCAGAGGTTGGACCAAGTGGCTCTCAGCTCCTGACTGCCACTGTGGCCACTCAGGGGTGTGGAGGAAAAGGTTCTGCACGTGAGCATGCACACTAGGAGTCTTGGCAGAGACACAGCTATGTTAAAAGGACCAGATGGAAGTTCCAAACTAGATGCCAAGTGTCTGAAACTAAAACCTCACCTGATGGCTCAGCAGCAGCACAGAGATGACAAAGGGAAGAGACAAGGACTTAATTTCACAAGGTGAGAAGCTCCCAGTCTTCAGAACAGAGAAAGTGCTCTAAGGTGTATGTACACACACACCCACATACACCCACATACATGCATGCACACACACACACACACACACACACACACACACAGAGGCATAACAATAATTAAAGCAAAAGAGGTCATGATTTGAAAGAGAGCAAGAGGGAGGTACATGTGAGGGTTTTGAAGGAGCAGAGGGAAGGGAGAAGTGATCAAATTATAATATATATTATATATATATATATATATATATATATATATAATATATATATATCCCTACAGCTGGAGAGATGGCTCAGCAGTTAAGAGCACTGGCTGCCCTTCCAGAGGACTCAGGTTCAATTCCCAGCACCCACATGGCAGCTCACAACTGTCTCTAACTCCAGTGCTGGGGATATGATTCCCTCTTCTGGCTTCCACAGGCATTGCATGCATGTAGTTCACAGACACAGGCAGGCAATACACCCACACACTTAAAAACAAACAAACAAACAAACAAAAAAACTAAAAACCCCTTTTTTTAATCTAAAAAAAGAAAAAGGAAATTAACCCCAAGACTAAAGAGTCAATTTCAAAGGCCCAAAACACAAGATGGAAAGAATGTAATAGAGCCTTTTTCCTAAATGACCTGTTTCTACACATTTTGCCATTCTGAGTAGTTTGTTTCATTTTGTTTTAGTCAAGTGACCTTAAAGGTTGAGGGAGAAAAATAAACGGGGGCCTAGGAGATTTTCTGAACACTTGCCTCCCAGCATGCAGGTCCTGGGACTTCCCCTCAGCACATGGCTGAAACTTGGTGGAACACTTGCTAAATAACCTTTGATAAACAAACCTAACATTTTTTAAGCACGAATATCCTGGGCAGATTCCTAAGCACTGATGCATTGAGTCTTATGAGGGAGGCTCCACGACTGTTCCCAACTGACAGGTGAAGAAACTGAGGTATAGAGAGGCAATTTGTCCAAGGCTGTTGCAGGACAAACCCTCAGTTGCCTTAAAGGCTGTTAGCAGGCTGGGGAGATGCTTCCACGGGTAAGAGCCTTAGCTCTGTAAACACAGGATCTGAATTCAGGTGTCCATCACCCACACTAAAGCTAGGTGTGGCCTGAAATCACAGACAGGGTTCTGGGGTTCACTGCCAGCCAGTCTAGCTAGGAATAAACCAACAAACAACCAGTGAGTTCCAGATTCCATGAGAAACCCTGTTCCCAGGGGATAAAACAGATAGAGCCAGGTACCCAACATCCTCCTCTGGCTTCTACACTGACACACACACACACACACACACACACACACACACACACACACACACACACACACACACACCACACACACACGCACCACTGACCTCTCACACACACATGTGTGTATGTGTGCATACACACATACACACACAGAGACACACACACAGACTCTCTCTCTCTCTCTCTCTCTCTCTCTCTCTCTCTCTCTCTCTCTCTCTCTCTCTCTCCTCTCTCTATCTCTCTGAGCTTTCCCACTGCCTTTGCTATAGATGATGCCTCTGACTGTACAATGAAAAGTTACATTTTATTATCTTGTTGAAGAAGTTGCCTTCCACAGACCTCCCCTGTCCTCCACAGGAAGTTGCTTGTCTGTATCTCCCCTGTCCTCCAGGAGAAGTAGCCTTTAGTTATCTTCTCCTGATGGAGAAAATGGTGTCTTTTGTAACTGCATTGAAACCAATCCAGAGAAAAGGAGCTAAAAAATGTGAGTTCTAGAACTTTTTAATCCGAAACTTTTCTTTAGATTCACAGAGCCCAGAATCCCTTAGCCTTGCGTGGGTGTCAGAAAAGCAGGCCTCCCCAAGTCTTCAAGCACCCATGTGCCAGCCTACATTCCTAGCTCCCTCTGTAGGCCTTGTACCCAGAACACCCCAGCAAGGTGGCCTTTATTGTCCACAGGCTCCATGATAGCTGTCCTAGTTAGGGTTTCTATTGCTGTGATGAAATCATGACCAATAGCAAGTTGGGGAGGAAAGCATTTATTTGGCTTACAATTCCACACTGAAGGAAGTCAGGGCAGAAACTCAAATAGGGAAGGAACCTGGAGCCAGGAGCTGATGCAGAGGCCGTGGAGGGGTGCTGCTTACTGGCTTTCTCAGCCTGCTTTCTTACAGAACCCAGGACCACCAGCTCAGGAATGACACCATCTGTAAAGGGCTGGGCCCTCCCCATCAATTAAGAAAATGCCTTATAGTCAGATCTTATAGAGGCATTTCCTCAATTGAAGTTCCCTCTTTTCAGATAACTCCAGCTGATGGCAAGCTGACATTAAACTAGCCAGCACACTAACTTTCCAAATGAATCTTTTTCCTTGCCCAAACAACTGGCCCCTCCAGTGGTTGGATTTTTCCAGTGGCAACAAATACAGGTCTTAGCTATGAGGCCATAGAGCTGATTAAATGAGTCCTAACTCCAGTTACAAAACAAACTTTTTAAAAATATAATTCCTCATTCCTACCAACAGTACACAAACACATCAAGACTTTTTAGTACATAAAGAAATGTTTCAGGGCTGGAGAGATGGCTCAGTGGTTAAGAGCACAGGGTACTCTTCCAGAGGACCCAGATTCTATTCCCAGCATCCATATGGTATCTCACAACCATCTGTAACTCAAGTTCCAGAGGCCCTCTTTTGGCCTCCACAGCACCAAGTTCAAGACTGGTACACAGGCATGCATGCAGGCAAAACACTCATGCACATAAATTAAAACATTTTAAATTAAAAATGTTTCTACAAAGTGAAGGGATTTCATATCCAAAATATAATGGAAAGTTATCTCTTTCGTTTCCCTACCAAATGGAAAGTCTTAATATCATACAAGAATCTGTGTTAGTATCCCCAACTATAGGGAAAGAACATTAATGTCAACAACAGTCCCCCACATTAAGAAGGAAAAGTTTCAACCAAGCACTTCACACCCCAGCCCTAGTAAGATGCTTTCTCTTCACCAGAACCTGGGTATAATTTTTTCATGTTAGCTATAAAGGAAATAAGAGAATAAAATAGTACAGCCTATAAAATCTAATCAGAAAACCCTGAAAATGTTCACATACACACGCTCGTCTCCTAGTTACTCTTTCCTATCTGAAATTCCAGTCATTCAATGGGGAGCCTGAGGCACGACACACACTGTTGACTGTTTTGTTTGGTTTAATCTCTGTAAATAAACAGTCCAGAGAATCTGGAGAGAAACACTATTTTGGATTTCTGTTTCTAAAGAATGGGCCTGCTGTGAAGGTCAACACCAATAACTGGAAGACTCCAAGGGGATTCAGCACTGTCCCAAGCTAGTCATCCTAAATGCAGATAAACAACCGTTCAAGAAACCAGGCAACGAGGAGACCACTAGATTTCTCTACTGTAGCTATTTAACAGACATGCCAAACAAAATAACCTAACAAGTTATAATCTTGGGCTGATGTAAAGTTTCCCCTTAGTCAAGCAGGAATCCAGAACCACTAAAAACTAGACTAGGGCTGGAAACATTTCAGTGCTACACAGAGAGCCTCAATTCTAAAGAGACTACATAAGTTTGCTGCACTACAGTGACAGAAGACCCAGGAGGAGACAGCAGAGCTCCCGAGGGACACTGTAAATACAAAGTGCCTGTTCCTTGAGGCCAGGAGTAAATTACCCAGTGAAAATAAATTCACCCACTGAAAAAAAATTCACCAGGAACTTGTAACTAGCACAGAAAGGAATGCTGAGAGCCAGGAGGCAGAACAGTTCAGTCCAGAGAGAAACTCAGCTACTGGCCTAATGTGCATTGTCATCCTAAGACTCTTTTTAAAAGCACTCCTTCTTGAGTACTAAGAGGTTTGGAGCTTTAGAACATCTTAGCCTATCTCATCCATTATCTTGGAAATAGGGCATGTGAGGCACAGGCAGGTGGATTCTAGTTATGTCAAGAAATGGGCTGAATCAAATGGCACAGGAGGCTGAGGTAGAAAAATCTAAGAAAAACTGCATACTCAACATGGATCCCAGTGGCACCACAGTGGGTTTAGTTTGTTTACCTACTCTGTGATGTTTGCACAATTATGAAGTCACACGCTAAAACATTTCTTTGACATTATACCATCCTTCAGCAAATCTATACAGGGGCATGTCTGGTTGAAGACCTCATACCCATCTCTCCCACAACCACTTTAAGGGCAGACTCCTCTCTCCATTGGGGAGTAGATCCTGGGATTCTGCCCTTGAGGTTTCTGAAGTCAGCTTTGACTGAAAACCAGCTTTCTGCTCCCCGAAACAGTCAACAAAGGAAGATGGGACTAGAGTGTGAAGGTGAAGGCAGAAATCCAGTCTAAAGCGTCTGTGTGTACAAAGTGAAGGCTGGACACAGTCAAAGCAGGAGACCAGACTGGGGCACAGACATTGGTATGAGACAGAAAATGTTTACACCTGATGCTCCTCAGGACTGTCATCTTCCCCTCCTCTTTAGACCATGGAACCGGGGAAAGACACTATCCTTCACAAAAACCTAAGAGGCCACTAATTCTAAGGCAAATGACAAAGAAAAACAGTATCAAAATCCGATGGACATGAAGATAACAACAATTTTAAGGTGCACCCCAATTCAGAAACGTTATCATAAAGAAGGTATGTCTTAAAATAAGGAAGAATACATGGGCTTTTCTGAGCCATAGACTGTGGGTCACTGTGAATAAGAGGGCAGATGATTTCAAAATTCTAATCATGTTTCTTTTATCTTGAGGATTCTGTACAATGAAACATGACCAGACCTCCCTTCCACTTCTCCCTTCCAACTTCCCTCAAATTCTCCCTAACTTGGCCCCTTCCCACTTCATGTCTTTTTGTTTATTAACCTACTAAGTCCAATTATTGCTGCATTCATGCACAGCTCCAGGGACATGATTGGGGCAGCAAGGGAATGAGCTAAAAACAAATAGACACAGACACAGACAGAAAGCTGGGACGGAGGGATCTGGGCTCTCTGCTGGAGAAACCTCAGCATCCCAGAAGTTTTGCATATTTATTATACAGAGTTGAACAGAGAGATGAGGCTAAAGCATACACCTGCACAAGTGCTGGGGTTATTACATACAGATAAACAAGGAGCAGAATTTAGGGTGTACAGCTGGACCAAGGAGACAAGTTTAACTAACCCTGGTAGGAGGGGCAGTCTCTGTAGGGCAGTCTTTAGATGCAAATAGGGGTGGAAGGAGAAAGCCAGAGTGGGTATTTTCTACACACACTGTCAACACTCAGCACCCCGAGAAAGGCTTTGCCATCCCTCTGAGCCCGAGGAACCCCTATGTCCTGGATATGGCTATGCCTACAGCAACAACACACATTCTTTCAGGACTTCAGTCAGGGCTTTCTGAGCTCCCCACAAGCAAGCACTGCCCACTTATGTATGTGTATGGAGTTACCCACTAAGTCATGAGAAATGTGCCAGTGGCCACATGTTCAAAATAGAATGATTTTCCCCCTCCTCTAGAAACGATCGGCTTTCAATAACCTCTCAGTAAGGGATACGACCTGGCGAGCACTCCCCGTCTATGCCAGAACCGGGGGCTGGATTACCTTACGCAGCTAACCACAGCTGCTGTCAAGTCCAGCAGACAGCATTTCTCAGCATTCCTCCCCATTGTCCAGCTCTTACACTTTCTGCCTCCTCCTGGAAAATGTCCCCTGAACCCCATGGGAGCGAGGGGGCGCTACAGACATCCCATCTATGGGATGTCTCTGAACTGTAGGAGCCTGTGCATTAACTCCTACTCACTGCAACAAGAAGTTCTCTTAAAATCTTAACATTTATTGTCCCCGTGTGTCTGTGTTCATGTCAGTACCGGAGCACACACAGGCACATGTGTGCATTAGGTATGCATGTGGGGTCTCCCTATCTTCTACGTGTTTGAGTCAAAGTCTCTGTTTACATATGCACACCAAGCTGTTGTCCTGTGACTCGGGAAGTCTTGTCTCTGCCTCTCTTGCCCTGAGTGCTGGGATCACAGTCTTACCATACCACACCTGGCACTTTTTTTTTTTTTTTTTTTTTTTGGTTTTTCGAGACACACACCTGGCTCTTATGTGGAATTGGGAGATCTAAACCCAGGCCTTCATGCTTGAACATCAAGCACTTTACCACTGAGCCGTCTCCTGACTCTTTTGAAAATTTGCTACCAGACATTTCATCATTGTCATTTCCTTTTTCATCTGTTGCTAGAAAATTGTGTATCTGAGAGGCCTCAACTCACCTTGTTTTCCTCATTTTCTTGTGCTCCTGTGCTGAGATTTGTGCATCTGATGGATCAGTTATCTAAGCCACAGTGATGAAGGGTTTTCATGGCAAATGGCTTTCTCATGAAGATGTGTCTTGGGGGTGTCTGGCTGGTATGCAATTTTGATTTTGGCCCTGGCCAGGGAATATAATGTAGTCTCCCTGAAGTAGGTTTTAGGAGTTGTGGACAGAAAAAAAAGGAAATGACTTAGGACTGATGCACATAGCAAAAGGGATGGGATGCCCATGTGTGAACATACCAACAGGAGGATCCCTGAGGCTGGCTGCCAACCAGTCTAGCTGAACTGGTGTGTTCCAGGTTCAATGAGAGACCCTGTCTCAAAACAGCAAGGTAAAGGATGATTGAGAAAGGCCCCTGACATGAACCTCCGGCCTTAATGTGCATGGGCAGGCAGGCAGGTGCGCGAGCACACACACACACACACACACACACACACACACACACACACACACACACAATTTAGCCCCAAAATCCTAGTGACCTGGGCTCTATTTCTGACAGATCACAATCAGGCCACACATAGAGCCTGATACAGCTAACCAACCACCCCTGGAATGAGGTCTATAAAGACCAACCAAGAACCAGGAATCCAAAGCCTATTTCTCCCATGCTTCCACAGCACCCTGCCTCCAAGCATAGCATCTACCTCACATCCAAAGATTCTCATAATAGTTAGAAATAGTTGCATAATAGTTAGAAAACACCTGAGACACAAGGGAAAGGGATCCCCCTTTCTCTTTTTGTTCTAATTTCTATCTCTTGATGAGTGATACAAAGAATTTGAACAAAACTGACTCAGCCACCCGCAAAGAACCGTGCTCCACTTTATCAGAAACAGCACAAACAACACTGGTGAAATGGCTATCGTGTACCATGCCTGAAATGCACATTCCTCAGAACTTAAGTAAGCCTCCCTTTGACCCATGTTTCATCTCTACAAGCTCTCCCATCTCCAGGCACAAGTTAGCACCATCTTCCTAGAAAAGTCTTCCCTTCAAAGGCAGATTCCCATGGAACAGGAGGACAATACCAGCACCTCTCTCTAATATCTAAATGTAGTTGCAGAATAAGTAGCTTCAAGTCCCTCAATCACATTTCCAGCTGCTACTGGGGCACTTTAGTGTGTTTCTCTCCACACCTGGCCCTTCAAATGTGTCTTGTCTTTCTGCTTCATCAACACGAATTGCTCTACTCTGATCATCCTGAAATTTCTTTTTGTACACACACACACACACACACACACACACACACACACACACACACACACACACAAACACACACACACACACACACACACACACACACACACAGATGAAGTCCTGGGTGACTGACATGGACATAGCCATGTCAAAGACCCCAATGATGCAGAAACATGAAAATGGCTAAGTTTTACCCAGGTGACACTCAGAGGAGTAAGAAAGGAATAGCAAAGCCTTCCTCTATTGCAAGGGTTTAGGAGAGACCGGCCAGTATGTGCAAACACTAGCAACCACAGCTTCCTCCCCTTCCTCCAGGATGACTACCCTCCTACAGCAACCTCCTACTGAGACTGGCTAAGCCCTCCTCCTGGTTCCGATTGTAGTAGGTGCTTCCATCAGAGTGAGCACATCCAACCCAATCCCAGTTTTTCTATATGTCTACCTGTCATTTCTTCATTCCTATCAAATCACAGTCAGGTTTCCAAGGTCAAGGCATGCAGGACTCAGCACACAGACACACAGGCTCTGAAGGTCCTTGGGCTGTACTGACACAACACTGAGTTGTATCTCCTGTTGTTGTTGGCAGTTCTAAGGGACTAGACTCCACTCCTTGTTCTTCATTTCAAGATTTACTTTATTATTTGTGTGTTATGTGTACATGTGTGCATGAGCGGCTGACCAGCAGAAGAGCTGGAGTGTCAGGTGGTTGCCAATCACCTGGCCTGGGTACTAGAAACTAACTCTGGTCCTCCGCAAGAGCAGAAAGTACACTTAACTAAGAAAGTAACTTAACTCTTCAACCAAACTCCTTGTTCTTTTTGTTTGTTGGGTGGTTTTTGAGACAGGGTTTCTCTGTGTAACAGTCCTAGATGTCCTGGAACTGGATTTGTAGACCAGGCTGGCCTCAAACTCAGAGATCCATCTGCATCTGCTGGGATTAAAGGTGTGCACCACCACCTGGCTAAGTTCCTTATTCTTAACAAGAGCCCCAGAAGCCAACTCTCTCTCTTTGCAGAAGTGATGCACCTTTACGGCCTGCCCTGCATAATGCTATGCACAGAGGAGCAAGTAAATGACTAAAGTAACCTCAGCCACAGCTGATGCCTTGAAGTCTTGTCACCTCCTTGTTTGTTTACTCTGTATTAAATTAGGGTTCCCATCACTGGCAGCCAAAGCATCTTTTTTTTTGTTGTTTTAACAAATTAAGTTTAAATTTGTATCAATAAACAAATTAATATACAAAATAATAACATACAAAAGTCCAATCCAATGTCAAACATTTACAACTAGTTGTTGATTTTTAAAATTAGGTTTCATGAGCTACTGTTTTATCTATATTCCCTCTTTTTCTTTTCAGAGTAGGTTCAATAATCTATCCTCTTATCCTATCATATGTCTATATCCCTTTCTTCTTTTCAAAACAAAACCTTGAATCTAATCTCCTTTGTTCAGTTTTTCTCCTGACCATTACCAACAACTTGTAACCAATTCCCATAAACAATGTCAAATATCCATCACCTATTGAAAGACCCCAAACCATCCAACCAACCTCTTGGAAATTTGGGCATTATGTTCTTAAATTTACTTTCTACTCTCTGGGGGCAACAATACCTTTAGGGCATCCAGAAAAGAAACTTTGTCAAGAAAATTGTTAAGTCCTGGAAGAGATAGCTATATCATTTGTTGTCTAGTCTCTGTGTAACGGGAAAGTAGAGGGCTAAAGTGGTCTGTGAGGCTGGGTCATCTCAGCTAGCCATCTTGAAATTGTCTGATCAGTTTGTAGTCCAAAGTCAATCTTTAGTTGGTGTTTTTCAGCTTAGTGGTGTTATCATAGTCCTGGTGGAATTGTTGTTGTCAGCCAAAGCATCTTAAACTCGGAAAGACTTTTAAACCCAGAGCTTTTGATTTCCCTAAAAGATGGTAACTCCCTCAGTGAAACTCCAACACAGCAGAATCATTGCTTATTACATAAAGAGGATCCCCAGATACGGTAACTGGGAAAT
This sequence comes from Cricetulus griseus, assembly GCF_003668045.3. Taxonomy (NCBI): domain Eukaryota; kingdom Metazoa; phylum Chordata; class Mammalia; order Rodentia; family Cricetidae; genus Cricetulus; species Cricetulus griseus. The sequence continues at coordinate 28,690,688 of NC_048599.1, read as the reverse complement.
TAGAGATGGTGGCACATCACACATAAAAGAAAAACACCACTTTTCTCTAATGAGATACAAAACAATGCACAAAAATACTGCAATACACACTAGCACTCTTTTCAAACTCGAGCAATCAAAATTATGTATAGGACAAAACATAGCTTGAATGCAAGGGAGACCACACCCCAGTCTTTGGGAAACAAGAAACCTCAGAGGGTAACAATAAGTCTTTAGGCCAAAGCCACCCAAACCCAAAGTGCCGCATGTGGGCGCTTTCTGCCAGGCTGCCCGAGTTCTGCCCGCTGCCACATTAAGGTCCCAAGTAATACACAGAGACTTACATTAGGTACAATGCTGCTTGGCCAATAACTAGGATTTCTCATCTGCTAGCTCAGTCTTAATTATCATAAATCTCTATATTTTATAAGACTTATGTAGGACGCCTTCCACTGGCGTCCTCATCCCGGGATCACATGGCGGCTCAGAGCAGAGAGCAGGAGGAAGAGCAAAAGGGACAACTTCCTTCTTGCCCTTGCTAATATACTGAGTCTGCCTTCTATATCACTTCCTGCCTGGATCTTTTACTACATTTCCCAGAATCCTCCTTGACTCCTAGTCCCACCTATTTTGCTTCCTCATTGGCCAAACAGTACTTTATTTATCATCCAGTAAGACAAACACATACACAGCACTTCCCCCATTATCAGAGGTTCTCCATCACTTAAGTCTGAGCAGGTTAGTCCATACCACAGACAAAGGAAAGTGCAGTTCTATATATATGTCCCACAAATGGGAGATACACTCCACATGCTTCATCAGTTCCTAAAAGACTACTGTTGGTTCAAACAGAGATGTCAGAATATCGTAGACTCAAGGTCACCCAGGAGGATGGTGGAATGAGCTAAGCCAACAACTGTGGTCACCCTCCAACAGCTCCAGGTAGAGTCTGACCCAAATTTTTGGCCTCCTGCTGTGAATAACCAAATTTCTGGCACTGAGCCTGAATTTCTAATTCATATTTGAAGCCAAGGACTGAGTTAAACGCAAACCTAGAGTCACTGCCACTCAAATACTGATGAGCAGACAAGTAGCGAAGCACACAAAAAGAAAACTCTTCCAGTCCAGGTGTGAGGCCATGACACTGCCCCAGATTCTATATCCTGCTTCTAGATCTTTCTTGAGCCAGAAAAAGGAGCACTACCTAACAGCTGCCTATGGCATTACTCAAAGGCAGGTATCCACACTAGGAAGAAGGCACTCAGACAGGATCCTCAAGTCTCAAATGTCCCATGTATTACCTTGAAAATTTAGAGAGGACCACCCACCAAATAACATCCAAACCCATACTTTATAGTTAGAATCCTGCTGAACATTCCTAAAGATGCAAATTCTAAGTGATTTACACCTGGCTATCAGCAAATAACCCCAACCTACCCATGTCCTAGCACGGATCTAACATATCTTCAAACTGCATTGTAAAATGGGTTAGAAAAACCCATTTTCTATTAGCTTTCACAGATTTTAAAAAGTTAAATCCTAACTTCCTCTATAAAGTGTTCTTTTTCCAGGTCAGTATTGTTACATCTTATCTAAAATTCAAGTTTTTGGAGAAGGCTCTTTTCTCATTCTGAAAAATAAAAAGCAGTACCCTCCTCCAGTTGTTACTGAATCTCCACTTTATGTAACAGAGAGATCCTACTTTTCTCTACCATAGGAAGACTGGTGTTGCTAATGACAGGCATGCACACTGAGAAGCAAGCCACTTAGGAATATCATTACTGTGCTAATATCACCATGTGCACATACACTAACTTAGATATCGGAGGTTAATCACCCAAGTGGCCTCTCAACGCAGTCAACAAGCTGCTTGAGGCGGCTGCTGGCACAGCAGAGCATGCTGTCTTACAGGAAGCTTTCTAAATAGTAAAACTAAAGTCATGACAGATATGTAGTTATAGCAAATACATAACCAACTAAGAGCTGAATATCTGTGTTATTGCTACTGGGCTGAGTAGAGCTTGGCATACCTGAGGCTGTCCATGGGCTCCACCCCCAGCACCCCCAAAAGTAAACATTATGCTCCATACCTAACTGCATGCAATAACACTTATAAATCTAGCAGATCAGAATGTTGACATCAGTGGTTCCTTGAACTAGGATGTAGCAATTATTCCAAGGATACAGGAATGACATTCCTAATAGGATGTTTTCAGTTCACAAATGTGGTTGGTCCTCCATCAGAGCATGAGTGTCTGGCAAATGACTGCAGACTAGCCTGATCTGTAGTAGTTTAAGCCACTAACAGATGATGTAAAATGAACAGAGCAGGCAAGCTGGCTGCTGCCCTAACTGCCTCCACCGGCCTGTTCCTTCTCATACACACCTGTTCTTGTACACAGTTCATAAACTGCTTGGCTTACTGTTCTGTTGAACAGACCCATTTCCTTTCTTTTCTTTTTTCTTTTCTGCTTTAAAAGTAGTATAAACCCACCTGGAAATCTCAGTTAAAGCCTCTAAGAAGAAACACCATCTTCAGTGTCTCTCTGGGCTACCTGCATTGTGCATCAGTTGACCTGGACCTTCTCCCGGGTTCCAAAGCTTGACTAAATCTTGTGGCGAAGACAGAGCGCATCGCTCTTCACTTGCACCTACATACAAACAGGTACAGAGAGCTCCTGACAATGTGTGTGCTCCAGAAACCTTGAATTGCGACTCCCACCGTGGGATATGTGAACTTAAGACAACGAGACTGAACCCAAACACGGGATCACTGCCACTCTATTACTGATGAACCAGTCTTGGAAGTGCACAGCAAAGTAGCAGGACCGGTGTGCAGACAGGGACGACCTTGACACAGATGCAACAGGCTTCTCCGCCCCAGAGAGGTGTCCCAGTTTTCAACAACTAAGTGCAAACTGATAATACAAGCAGAGATCACAAGGACATTTTCACAAGGCACAAGAGACACCGACGAGCAGTAACAACGCCAGCAGGTGCTCCCAATCAAGCACGGTCCCCGGTTTTTCCAGGGGGACTGGTGGGCGCAGACACAGGCCGGGCTCGCCTCCTGCTACGGTTCCCCTCGTCAAAGGAGGACGAAGGCGGGAAGCGGAGCAGGCTCATGCAACCCACGCTCCAAGTTCGTCAAAGTTTGGGGCGGCGGCTGCACCACACGCTGACTTCGGTACCGACCACTACTCCCGGTCCAAGAGTGCCCCAGAAAAGCAGGACTCCCGGTGTGGCTTCTCGAGCGCGCGCCCGCATTCCAGCCATCCGCTCCGCTATGTACTGGCCGCGGCACAAGGATGCCCACCCGGCCGCCTGGCTCGGCCCTCTTCGGCCCCGCTCGGCCCTGCTCGGCTTCCCACCCCTCAGCTCCTCTCCCACGCCCTACTCACCTGGAGAGTGGGAGGTTCCTCTCTCCGCTCTGAGTCCGCGATGTGGGCGCCGGGAGCCTACTGCAAAGCGATCCGGGTAGGCTCCCCAGTCGTGCGTCTCTCGGCCGCTCTTTGTGTCCGCTCCCCTGGGCTCCCAAAGGCCTCCGGGCGCCGCCCCCTCGTTCTCGCGGGGCCTCCCCAGGGAAGGGGAGGGGCGGTATCTGGGGGCGGAGCCTGGGGGCGGGGCGAGGAAGCAGGAGGAGTGCTGGACCAGGGGCCTAGCTGGTCAGGAAGAAGAAGGAGCCTAGGCTTTGGGAGGAAGGGTGTCATAAAAAACAAGTTACCCAAGTCCTTTCGAGTGGAGAATTCCACAAAGTGGAAGGCAGCCAGGGACCTGTAAAAAGCCCATACCATACTCTGACCAGTCATTCTTTGGCTGTTTCCCTTTTGATGTGTCGTAACTTATCCCAGTCAGCGATGGACACGACAGCTATGCACACACTGTGGCATTATGTAGCAGTGGAACTTACAGCCAGGGTCCGGATTCACTCTAGACTATCATATGAGATCCCCAATTGTGCTGTGCCATAGCTGCAACTGTGAAGAATGTGTTTTATTGGAACCGGGGAGATGGTTCACTGCATAAAGGCACTTGCCTTGCAAGCCTGATGGCCTGAAGTGCTGGAGAGACGGCTCAGCAGTGAAGAACACTGGCTGCTCTTCCTGAGGAACCAACTTCAATTCCCAGCACCCACCTGGCAGCTCACAACCATCTGTAACTCCAGCTCCAAGGGATCCAATGCCCTCTTCTGGGCTCCTCAGTGATCAGGCATGCATGTTTCGCATAGACATACATCCAGGCAAAACACCCCCCCACACACACACACACACTGAGGTACATGCCCCTCTGAACATACACACATAGAAGCATAATGCACACACACAGACTCACACAATAGTAAAGTTTTAAAAATAGTTTAACAGACTATCGTTCTCTATCTCCTTACCCTCTATTTGGGTTTTTCATGTACTGTTAGAGAATGAGCTCGGTATTAGTGAGAATCACCATGCCATTTAATGAATGTTGGACTTTCTACCATCCAGTTCTATTGCCTTTAGGATCTTCATTTTCTTTATCTGTGAAGTGGAGATGTGAAAAATACCCATTTCAAGGAGATGAACTAAATAATCCAGTCAAGTCAGCAACCAAAATTAGTCCTCACAGCAGTGGCTCCTAGCCAGAGGGAAACAGGGTATGTGGCTTCATTTCCCTAACTAGAGCAAATAGTTGAGATCAAACTTATAAATAAAAAGAGAGTTGTTTGGGCTTTCAATTTAGAGGTCTCGGTCCATGATCATTTATCTTTGTTGCTGTGGCAAGTCACCACATCAAAGCTGGGATGCAGAGAGGGTTTCGGGGGATGGGGTCCCTTGGAGCACCTCCTCAATGACCAGAAGACTTGGTACTAGATCCCACTTCCTATAGGGTCTATTGCTTCAACAGCATCATAGACTAGAACCGAGTCAGTAATAGATGGGAAACATACCCGCTCCAAACTCTCATGTGAGGGGAATAAGGCCCTCCACTTGACAATTTAAAATGTAAAGATGCCTGTGCCTGAATCTTCCCCTGGAAACTCTCAGATTTGCTCAGGAAAGAACCTGAGTCAGTCTTGCCTCGCTTACACTCTTTAGTCCAGTCTACACATCTCAACAGCATCACATCCTGGTGCCTCTTCTTTTGGCTTCTGTTTGATTTTTAAAGGTTGTTTAATTAATTTAGTCATCATGCATGGTGGGGCACATGAGCTTTGTGGAGTGCAGCACCCCTGTGTACCAAGTGCTTTTACCAGCTAAACCATCTTCCAGGCCCCAGAAGATAGTATCTTTTAAAAAATAATTACTTTCCATCTCTCTCTCTCTCTCTCTCTCTCTCTCTCTCTCTCTCTCTCTCACACACACACACACACACACACAAATGGTAGAGCACATGCCCCCAAGCCATCACTAAAGGGATAGTGTTTGGACCAGGTTCTGAGACTACCTGATTTTCCACATAAGGAAAGTTGCTTTTCCAGATAGAGATACACAGTCCACATTTGTCCTGCAAATCTTTTTGATGAGCAGATTACATTTACCTTCCCAACAAGAAAAGCTGCATGGTCATGGGACAAAATATGACCCCCTTTCCGTTGTGGACATAATGTATCATTTTTTAAGCCAAGGATCTAGGAAACAAGGCTTCTGCCCTAGAGTCCATGGGTTTAGCAGCCCACACTGGTACTTTTTGTCTATTCTCAGCAGTTCAGCAAATGCCGACCTGGTGGCTCACCACCCCAGCCTGGCTGACACACATTCATTTTCAAATTATCTGTTGTCTGTGTAAGGGTCACAGCTCTCCTTCCTTTCTACACTGTTGTTTTGGCAGTGATTCCATAAACCCTTGAACGAATATTGCTATTTTCTTTTGTCTTTTTTGTTTAGTTTTAATTAATTGATTTATTTACTTATTTGCTTTGGTGCTGAGCATGAACATACAGCCTTCAGCTTGCTAAGCAAGTGTTCTAACTGATCCACATCTCCAGTCTTAACAGTAATAATATATTCTCAAGGTATGATAAAATGAGAAGCACTAACAGAATTTCTTTCTGGTTCTTGGACTATGTCTTCTTTAATTCTTTGCATTTTGTCTTCTTGTTCCTGACTGAACCAGAGGAGGAAATGGTAGAATCACTGCAAAGGTCTCATGGTGTTCTTGAACAATCTGCCCTTTTTACAAATCTCTTTTTTTTAGCACTTGATATGAGCCACATTTGGTTTGGGTGTTGGGGATTGAATCCAGGGCCGTGTGCATGTTAGGTATCCCATGAGCTTCACTGGGCTTCACTCTCAGCAGATAGAGATCTTGACTTCCCTCCTATGCTTTGTTCTCCTCCCTCCTCTGTCCTCTTCCTCCCTCCCTCCCTTTATCACTGAGCTACATCTGCACCCAGCCTTCTTGCCCAGTATTTCTGATATCAGTTGGCTTGTTCTGTGTGATTTCTTTCTTTCTCCCCCGTTCCTCTCTTCCTTCTCCTCCTCCTCCTTCTGTGAGACATTGTCTTTTTATGTGGACCAGGCTGGTCTGGAACTTGGCAATCTTCCTGTCTCAAACTTCCAAATTATCAGGATTATAGGTACATGCCACCACACTCTCCTTCCTTCCTTCCTTCCTTCCTTCCTTCCTTCCTTCCTTCCTTCCTTCTTCTTTTTGGTAGTCTAGTAGACGGAGGACATGGCATGCATGGAGATGAAAACAGATCAGCTAAGATGCTGCCTTGGTCCAGTTTTTGTTACTGTAAAAATACTTGCAGTTGGGTAATTACAAAGAGAAGAGTTCAACTGAGCTCACAGTTTTGAAGGCTGAGGATCTAAGATTAGGTGTCCCCGACCAGGGTTGACCATGCTTTATTACATACTTGGCGCTGAACTACTCCTTTACTCTTTTTAAGGTGAAAAACATGTGCAGTTAAAATTAGCCAGATGGACTCGCTTTAGACTATCCCAATTTTGTTAGCAACATCCAAAGCATCATAATCAGAAGCTAACTGAGCATGTTTTCTTCATCAAGCCCTGTCAGGGTATTGACTTTGGCAACATCAACATCATACAGTTTCTTCACTGCCTGTTTGATAGGAGCTTGCTGCCTTCTCATCCACAATTAACACAAATGTATTGTCATCTCTCTTCTTCATGGCTACTTGCTCAGGGGGAACCTGATTTTGGCATAGTGGTCAGGAGAGTTTCTCCTGGAGGCACTCTTGAGAGCATACTTGGGCTATATCTAGAGCCACAGGGTCTTGAGCCTCTGGAGGGGAGTAGCCTTGAAACTTCTAGAAGCTTATGGCTGTGGATGCCCTTTCAGCACTGCCTACTTGACTTTTAGTTCCTTCACTTTGGCTTCTGACTTGGGAGGGGCCAAGAACTTCCTTCCTTTCTTACAGCGCCATCTTGGTGAAAATGATTTCTGATCTCAACCTACTCTTGCAAGAACTAACCGGGAACCCACAAGAACTTTACCACCATCTTCTGAGGGCAGTGTCCCCAGTGATCTAACCACCTTAGACTAGGTCTTTCCTTTTTAAAAATTAATTTTGTTTGGCTTTGTTTTAACACGAGCTTTGCTGTACAGCCTGGGCTGGCCTGAGACTTGGAATCCTCTAGCCTCAGCTATCTAAATGTTGGGATTTCAAGCATGGAACTCTATATGCAGCCCAAACCTCTAAGTACCACCAAATCAGTAGCCAAGCCTCTGGCCTATGAAGACTTGGAACAACCCATGTCCAAACTGTGATAGAAGGGCACTTCTAACAAGAAAATGACTAGATTAACTTAGGTTTGACAAGTGGCCAGTCTCAGTTTCTCTCTACCAGAGAAGGCCAGCTACCCCCAAGAAGACATACTCACATGTCAGAGACAAACTGCATCCAAACATTAGCAGGTTTATTGTGTCCAGTTCAGATATATTATAGTACACATTATTAATGTGTTTGCCAAAGCATAGGTGTGGGATTAAGAATCAACAAATTGTAAAATAAGGTAGGGATATAGCTCATTTGATAGAGTGCTTGCCTAGCATGCACAAAACTCTGGGTTTAACTCCCAACAACACATAAGCCTGGAACGGGGTCTCATGCCTTAATCTCAACACTTAGGAGGTGGAGACAAGAGAATCAGAAATTCAAAGTCACCTTGGCTGCACAAAAAAATTCAAGGCCAACCTGGGATACCAGGCAGGATAGAGGAGGGAGTACAGAGAGGGGTAATTAACACTAAAGACCTTTTGAGAAAGTCATGGTGAAACTTAGTACAGTAGAAACATTCTAAAATACATACATATAAAGATATAGAGAGTTTAAATTGAGTTACCCTATAACAGGGAGAATAAACACCACAGGCTAGCAAAAATCCAAAACAAAAACCCAATGTCAAGAATCAGTTGCCTCTTTTAGAGCTGTTAGCCGGTAGAGTCCCATAGACTCTCAAACATTACAGGCTGTTACCATTGCTCTTGGTAACCAATCAGAACTTCATGGTAATACCTGAGTCATAGAACATGAAAAAAAAATGAAGCTTCATTGGCTAGCTTTCACAGTCCTAGAAGATGCTATGCAAACTACTGGAGGAAAGAAGAAATTATCAATCTTCCCAGCTGTGAGTCCTGCAAATTATAGGACTGGTTTAGCAAAACATGTCTACTGGTGAAACAGATGCACAAATGTTATAGGAGTTGCCAACACTTTCTGGTTGGATTTAAGACACATACTGTAGCACGAAAAAAATAAAGAACCAGTGACAGATATTGGGGTCCAAGCTTCAACCTGAAGATCAGAAAAGCAAAGCAGCTGGGTACTAGCTCTCACTCTACCTCAGATTGAAATGTGCGCCTGGCTCCACCAAACCTCACACTGAAGCCTCTCCTCAGTGTAGCTGGAGAGTCTTGAGACTTCAATGTCTTTTTATCCTCAATGTGTCTGGAGAATGAATGTCTGATACTGACTCCTGAAGACCCTGCTCTAGTTCTGGGATTAAAAGTGTATGATCACAGGTGCTGAGATCATCTTTATGTGAGCTGTTTCTCCTCATAACTGAATCAATCTTGTGTAGATCTGGATGGTCTTGGACTCACAGAGATCCATTTACCTTTTAATCCTGAGTCATAGGATTAAAGGTGTGTACCACCACCTCCTAGTTTCTGACTGATGGGATTAAAGGTGTGTGCCATCACTGCTGATCTATATAGTTGAAGGCTGGCTTTGCTTTCTGAATCCTCAGGCAAGCTTTAATAAATCATATATTATATATATAGCACACCGAACCACAAGCTATTTGACACCACTATCAGGGTTAAGAACCTGTGACAGGACAGATCATGGGACCTAGACAAACCATTACTTGTTTGTTTGTTTGTTTGTTTTGTTTTGCTTTGCTTTGTTTTTGAGACAGGGTTTCTTTTTTTTTTTTTTAAAGATTTTTATTTATTAAGTATACAACATTCTGCTTCCATGTATATCTGCACACCAGAAGAGGGCACCAGATCTCATAGCGGATGGTTGTGAGCTACCATGTGGTTGCTGGGAATTGAACTCAGGACCTCTGAAAGAGCAGCCAGTACTCTTAACCTCTGAGCCATCTCTCCAGCCTGAGACAGGGTTTCTTTGTGTAGCTCTGGTTGTCTTGGAACTTGATCTGTAGACAAGGCTGGCCTCAAACTTGCAGAGATAAACCTGCCTCTGCTTCCCAAGTGCTGGGATTAAAGGTGTGTGCCACCATGCCTGACAAACCCACTGCTATTAATTTGGCAAAATAAACACATTTAACTGTAAGTTTTCTGTCCCTCAGTCGCACAACTCGGTCCACACAACTGAGCTTTCTTCCCTCAAGTGACCCACTTTGTAGATATGTGAAATGTTCTTCACACTTCCAAAGGCCAGTTGGAGAATCTGAACCTGGCTGGTAGACATGAGTCAAATAATGAAGATAGGGAAGGGAATGTTGGGCTCATAATGTCAGTGATAGATTTAGTAGGAAAACTGGTCAGGAAGTAACTAGATGTGACATTTTAGCTAGGAAAATAGCCAGAAAGGTAGCCATAGCTGGCTTATAAGACCACACATGGGAGGCCGAGAGAGTTGTCTCAGTGGTTAAGGATGCATACTCTTCTTTCAGAGGACCCAAGTTCCCGGTTCATATACTGCAGTTCACAACTACCTGTAACTCCAGCTCTAAGGAATCTGATACCTGTTCTTCCTCAAAACTGGCTGAACTTCTTTCCCCAAGGCCTTTAATGAGTCTGCATTTAAGACAGTAGAAGCCAACTACACTAATCTTCATCCTGCCTCCTCAAGGACATCATAGCCCTGTAGGTCTCCCCCTTCAGGAAAATCTTGCATTGATGGTCCAGGAGTGTCCTTCATGCTAATACACCAAGCTTCCCTTCCATTGACTTGAGTCTGTCCATCTTACCAGATTATATTCAGAGCTGCCCACATCAAAAATTTTTGGTTGTGAGCTTAGCCTTTAATAGCTGAGCTATCCCTCCAGCCCCCACATCAAACATTATTACATTGATTCGTGTGTGTGTGTGTGTGTGTGTGTGTGTGTGTGTGTGTGTGTGTGTGTGAGAGAGAGAGAGAGAGAGAGAGAGAGAGAGAGAGAGCACATGCACCGAAACGTGTAGCGGTCAGAGGAAAATCTAGGGGAATGTCAATTCTCCCCTTCCACTATGTGGGTCCCAAGGGTTGAACTCAGGACTTCAGAGTTGATTGACAAGGACCTTCACCCAGATGAGCCATCTCACTAGCCCCAGCTCCATCCATTTCTGAAAAGACACCCTGAGCACCCACAGCATCCTGTCCATCAAGTAAGCTATCCTACTTTGCTTTGTCTTGTAATGGTACTGCTAAAGCTCCACTGTTAGGCTTCACTTTTCCCAACTAAATTGAAAGTCTCCACCATGAGAAATAACAGTCTCTGTACCACATCTCTCACAGCACCTAGCAGGAAGCCTGATAAACAGTCAGGTTCTGTGTTTTATTTAAGTCTGTGATAGACTATATGTGCTCTGACAATGATTTCAATGAGTGTGGCTTGGAAAAATGGTTTCTATGAACCAGACATTCTTTTTCTCATGAAATTTCCATCACCATGTGATATACAAAGTCAAGACATGGCATCAACTGTGGTAATACCTTATAATCTAACAAATAAAGCTTGTCTGAAGATCAGAGTGCAAAGTTAGCCACACTACTTAGCCATAGAGGTCAGGCAGTGGTGGCACACACCTTTAATTCCAGGACTCAGGAGTCAGGCAGATGGATCTCTGTGAGTTCAAGACCACCCTGAGCTACATGAAATTAATCCAGTCTAAAAGAGAAACCGAGCTTACAGGAAGGTGATCCCAGCACTTGGGATCCCACACCTTTAATCCCAGCACTAGAGAGGAGTGTAAGGTGGAGGAGACAGGAGCTGATGATTGTCTGAGGAGCAGTGCAGTCTGAAGCAGTCTGAGGTCTGAGAATCAGTGCAGTCTGGAGAAGCAATCTGAGGACAGGATCGCCCTTTTGGTCTGAGCACTTGTAGAGGTGAGAACTCTCTAGTGACTCGATGCTTTGCTTCTCTGATCTTCAGGGTTAACCCCAATATCTGTCTCTGGGATTTTATTATTAAGACCAACTAGAAGCATCCCTCAGAGAGTTGTGCTTTGACAAACAGCCACAGATACCACATTTTGGCTTTTGTAGTGTTTTTAGTTCACATTCATTTTCCATAGTTAAATTAAATAAGAATAATCAGAACTGTATTCTTTAAAACCTAGACAAAACAGCAGCCCACAGAATGGGAAAAGATCTTCACCAACCCCACATCTGACAGAGGGCTGATTTCCAAAATATACAATGAATTCAAGAAGCTAGCCACCAAAACACCAAATAATCCAATTAAAAAGTGGGGTACAGAACTAAATAGAGAATTCTCAGTAGAGGAATCTAAAATGGCTAAAACACACTTAAGAAATTGCTCAGCATCCTTAGCCATCAAGGAAATGCAACTCAAAACAACTCTGAGATACCATCTGACTCCTGTCAGAATGGCTAACATAAAAAACCAATGACAGTCTATGCTGGAAAGGATATGGAGAAAGAGCAACACTCCTGCATTGCTGGCAGGAGTGCCAACTTGTACAGCCACTTTGGAAATCAGTAGGGCAGTTTCTCAGGAAAATGGGAATCAGTCTACCTCAAGATCCAACAATTCCACTCTTGGGCATATACCCAAAGAAATGCACATTCATACAGCCAGAACATATTGTTCAACTATGTTTATAGCAGCATTGTTTGTAATAGCCAGAACTCGGAAGCAACCCAGATGCCCCTCAACCAAAGAATAGATGGAGAAAATATGGTACATTTACACAATGGAGTATTACTCAGCAGAAAAAAAAAACAATGAAATCTTGAAATTCACAGGCAAATGGATGGAACTGGAAGAAAACATCCTTTGTGAGGTAACCCAATCACAGAAAGACAAGCATGGTATGTACTCACTCATATATGGATATTAGACATAGAGCAAAGGACTACCAGCCAACAATCCACACCACCAGAGAAACTAGGAAACAAGGAGGACCCCAAGAGAAAAACACATGGTCCCCCAAAGAAGGGGAAAGGGACAAGAACCCCTGAGCAAATTGGGAGCACAGGGTACAGAGGAGGGAGGTAGGAAAAAGAGAAGGGGAGAAGAGAAGAGGGGAGGAGAACAAGAGGGATCAGGAAGACTAAGACAAGGGAGGAGTAGAGGAGGGCAAGAAAGGAGATGCCTTGATAGAGGGAGCTAGTATAGGTTTAGACCGAGGTCTGGCACTAGGGAAATGTTCAGGGATCCATGGAGATGACCCCAATTAAGAATCTAGGCAGTGGTGGAGAGGCTGCCTTTGATGCCCTTCCCCTATAATGAGATTGATGACTACCTTGGTTGCCATCCTAGTGCCGTCATCCAGTAACTGATTGAAGAAGAAGCAGGCACCCACAACTAAACACTGAGCCATGCTCCTGGAATCCAGTCGTAGAGAGGGAGAAGGGATGAGCAAAGGGGCCAAGATGGTGCTGGAGAAACCGACAGAAACAGTTGACCTGACCTAGTGAGGGCACAGAGACTCTAGTCATTAAGCTGGGGAACCAGCATTGGACTGAACCAAGCCCTCTGAATGTAGGTGCCAGCTAGGAGGCCTGGGCAACCTATGGGACCTCTAACAGTGGAACCAGTGTTTATCTCTAGTGTACACATGGACATTGGAAGCCCATTGCCTGTGGAGGGATACTATTGAAGTCCAGATACATGAAAGAGGGCATAGGCCCTTCCCTAAAGGATGTGACAGACTTTGATGATTCCCCTTGGAAGGCCCCACTATCCTTGGGGAGTGGGTGGGGGGTGAGCTGGGAGGGTCTGTGCGGGGCATAGGAGGATGGGACGGAGAGGGAACTGGGATTGATATGTAAAATAAGATTGTTTCTAAATAAAAAAAACCTAGAACTTTATTATTTAAAAGAAAGATTGGCTGGTGTGGTGGTGCACACCTTCAACTTCAGCACTCAGGAGGCAGAGGCAGGTGGATCTCTGTGAGTGAAGACTGGACTGCTTTACATAGCAAGATCCATGACAGTCAGGGCTGCATAATAGACCTGGAATGTTCCTCAATTTGAGTTTGTTGATGTTATCTGATGCTTAGACTAGTAGTATGGGCTTTGAGGAAGAACACAGAAAAATGTGCCTTTGTCATCACATCGTATCAGGAACCCAAAATTCACAGGATTCCTTGGAGACAACCGTTTGCTCTGTTGCCTAGACTGGTCTTAAACATGTGAGTTTGAACAGGGCTGCTGGTGTACAACGCTGCATCTAGCTACATGATGTTAGTCATGATGTGAATCTTGACCGCTTGGTTCTCCTGGTGAAGGTATTGACTGCCAGATTTCTCCTCCACTATAGAGTCTCAAGTTCCCTTTCCATATACTACTCTTTGCTAGCAAGTACAAATAGAGACCACACTCTAGGAGAAGATTAAATTCATCTTCTGGAGGGGGAATTATTTACGTATATTATTTAGTATTCTTTATAAGGAAGACCTATCTCCTATTCCCCGTTCATTTATTTTTTTAATCATTTCTTTATGTCATTATGGACTCCAATGTACTTATTTTATACTCTTGCTTAGAATCAAAGACTGTTATTTGTTAGTTCAACTTATCCCAGCTTTAGACACTAGGGACTCATTCAAAATGCTCCCTTGGAATGCCCCCATCTTTTCACTTTAGGAGGGCATTTCCTCAATTTTTGGCACTGTACAATGTTTTAGGCTCCTCACATTTTCCTTGCATCAGGCCATATCTTTAAAAAGCCTTGATTTCTTTCATTGGAGAATCAGGTTTAGAAACAAAGATCTGAGTGAGTGTGTTTATTGCCTACCAATCTGCCTAAACATTAACTATATACACTTTATGTTAAATAAACACGTTCATACCAAAGCCTCCCATTTAAATATGATTCCATGGGCTATAGTTAGTAATTCCTCGCTAGATTATATTAATGTGTAAATTGATGGCTCTCATTGTATTTTTACATACATATCATTTTACCACTCATATTCAACCTCTCATTACTCCAATATGTCTCTTCCTTTCTTCCTACTGCCCAACTTTCCTGCAAATAATCCACCGTCATTCACATCATATGTAAATATATTTAAATGCAGATTCTGCACGGGAATAAACATAAGCTATTTGTTTCCCCCATTATCCTTTTTAACCACTAAGCTATCTGTCCAGCTCATCCTTTCTTTAGTGCTCTCCCATCCCTTCATGTTCCATTCTCTCCCCCACCACTGTAACCCTTCTATTTCCATGTCCTACATGTATTGTTAAAATTAAATCTTAATTCCACACACGAGACAAACATATTTGTCTGGGTCTGGCTTATTTTGCTTAGCATGATGACTTATAGCTTCTTCACTTTTCAGCATTTAGGCTGGTTCCATCTTTGACTACCAGGAAAAGAACTGCAATAAACATGGATGCACAGCTTTCTGGTTTTTGCTGACTTTTATTCCTTTGGGTATACATCCAGGAATGGTATAGCTGCATCACACAATGAAGACCAGGTTGGACTCAAACTCACAGAATACTCCTGCCTCTGCCTTCCAAGTGCTGGGATTACAGATGTGTGCCACCACATCCAGATTTGTTTTTAGATTTTTGAGGAGCCTCCATTCTGATTGCCATAGAGGCTTGCAACCATTTAAATTCCTACCAATAGTGTATAGGGATACCAACATTTATTATGTTCTCTTCCTTGCTTTCTTTTAAAATATTTTGTTTATTTTAATTTTTGAGACAGGGTCTCATGTAGCACAAGCTGGCCTTGAACTTACTCTGACGCCACAGATAACATTGAACTCTCAAATCTCACTTCTACCATTTCTGTTTTTTTTTTTTTTTTTTTTTTTTTTTTTTTGATGCAAGTCTGACGCCAATGAAATGTGGTCTCAATGGGTATTCCCTTGACAGCTAAGGATGTTGTACTTTCCCCACATATATTTACTGGCCATTATTCTTCTTTTGAAAAATTGCTTGGATTATTTTATTTTTTTAGTTCCTCAACAATATAGAAATGATTCCACTGCCAAATGCATGGTAAAGAATTTGCTTCCATCTTGCGAGCTGTCCCTTCACTCTGATGACTGCTTTCTTTGCTATGACGATTTCAGTTTCATGAATTTCCATTTGCCAATTGTGTGCACACATGAGTGTGCACCCACACACACTCATACACATGTGAGGAAGCCTGAGGAAGAACTCAAGTGTCCAGCGCTATCATTCTCCACTTTATTCTCTTTTTTATTTTCTTTCTTTCTCTTTCTCTCTTTCTTTACTTATTTGGGTTTTCATTTTGTTTTTGAGACAGGGTATCTCTGTGTAACTCCCTGCATGTGAGCTCACTCTTTCAGCAAGGCTGGCTAACCAATGATCACCTGTCTCTGCCCCAAGGCTGGCGTTATAGTCTTTGGTAAAAATCCTTCCTCTGGTGAGACAGAAACAGCCTCTATATCCTCCTCCGAAGGACCCAACAACACACCAAGATACTATTCTACCTAAGTTCACCCTGGTGAACCAGAGTTTATTGAATGTACTTACAGAGCATAGAAGAGGGGTAACGGCGAGGAGTCTGGGTGAACTCAAAGCAGCCACACTTAAGACAGTTTTCATTCAGCATGGATGATGGCTTCCCCACAGGCACATGGACTGATTCTCATTTTAGTTAACCTTATCAGGCCTATGTACTCTAGCATCTCCCAAGAGGCTAAGACCAATTGCAATGAGGGCAGAATGACATACACATGTCTGGGAGAAGTAACTGGAATCTTGGATGTGGGTTCAGTGACCCTCTCCACCCACTCCTATGAGGCAATGTCAACAGCCTGATCAAGATAGACTCTTACAAGCATACAAGGCTAATCTAATGAAGATGGGGGTTGTTTTGCTTTAAGAACCATAATCTACAACAGGAACATGCAGACATGCCCAACTTTTACATAGGTGCTGGGGATTGGAACTCTGATCCTCATTTTTGCACAGCAAGCACTTACCCACTAAACCATCTCTCTAACTAGCCCTATAATGGTCAATTCTTGCCATATGTTTTAGATTAAGGAGCCTTCTTTTTTTTTTTTTTTTTTTTTTTTTTGGTTTTTCAAGACAGGGTTTCTCTGTGTAGCTTTGGAAAGGAGTCTTTTTTAAAGAAGTCCTTGCCTGTATCTTTATCTTGAAGTGATTTTCCTATGTCTTCCTCTAGCAGTTTTGACATTTCAAGTCTTACATTAAAGGTCTTTGATGCATTTTAAACAGGTTTTGTTTATGATTGAGTTACAGATCTAGTTTTATTCCTTGTGGCCGTCAAGGTTTCTCAGCACCATTTGTTGAAGAGGCTATTGTCTCTCCAAAACATATTTTTGCCACATTTGTCAAAAATCATGTGGCTGTGGTTGTGTGGATTTATTTCTTCATCCTATATTATTCCATTGGTCTATGTATCTGTTTTGTGCCACTACATGAAGTCTCTGTTAATCTGACTCTAGTATAATTTGAAATCAGGTATTGTGACAGCTTTGACATTTCTTTTTGTTTATTATCACTTTAGCTATTTAGAGTCTTTTACACTCCCATGTGACTTGGAGGGTTGTTTTTTCCTAATTCTGTGAAAAATGTCATTGGACTTTTGGTAGGGATTGAAGTGAATCTGAAGATCATTTAGTATTGTAGTCATTTTCACAATGTTAATTTTTCTGATTCATGGGCACAGGGGTCTTTTCACTCTCTAGCAGTCATGATAGCCTTTCGACACTGCAACATGACATTGTCATCTATGAAATTTCATGCTAAAGACCCTAACAATGAACTAAGAAATAATCAACACTCCTCCCCCGCCTCTCTCTCATGTTTTAAGTAAATTCACAAACCTGTGTTGGGCCATATTCATAATTACCAAGACACACAGAAAATGCCCTTAACTGCTGAGCCACCTCTTTAGCCTCTCAAAGGATTTTTCTACATCAAGTATATTTTGTCCTTAAATCTAGTATATGCTGAATGACATTTACTGATGTTATGTTGAGCCACCTTGCTCCCTGAAGTGAAGCCAAGTTGGTTACAGTGTAAGATCTTTTTTATTCTCTTTGCAACAAAGCTGAGTATTTTTGTCTACGTTCATCATAGAAGTTAGTCTCTAGGTTTTTTGTTTGTTTGTTTGTTTGTTTGCTTGTTTGTTTGTTTGGTTTTCCTGCTATGTTCTTCTGTGGTGGTCAGTGAGTTGGCATTTATTGAGTCTGTCTGTAATTCTGTTCTTGTTTGGTTTGTGTTTTTGCTCTTAATAGCAGTTTGTTTCTCCTACTTGAATGGTACTGTGGCTTGGGCCTTTAATAAACTGCTGGAGCCGGGCAGTGTGGTGCACACCTTTAATCCCAGCACTTGGAAGGCAGAGGCAGGTGGATCTCTGAGTTTGAGGTCAGCCTGATCTACAGAGTGAGCTCCAGGACAGTCAGGACTACAGAGAAACCCAGTCTCAGGAAAAAAAAAAAAAGAATAAGCTGTTGGGGATGGAGAGATGGCTCAGCTGTTAAGAGCACTGGCTGCTCCTCTAGAGGACCTGAGTTTGATTCCCAGCACCCACAAGGTGGTTCACAACTGTTAACTCCAGTTCCAGAGGATCTGACGTTCTTTTCTGGCTTCTGCTGGGATCAATCAGACAGGCACATGGTGCACAGACATACTGCAGGCAAAACATCCATACACATAAAATAAAAATAGCAAGGGACTCAACAACAACAAAAGACTTCCCTATGAAGATCAACAGATAAAACTGGAGATATCTAAAGCAACAGATGCCCAAGTCACAAAACAAAAATAAAAGAAAAAGGCCAAAGAAAGCAAAAGTAGAGTGTGCAGTAAAATTAAATACTGCTTAAGATAAAGGTTGCAATTGTAAACGAATGAAACAAAAAGGGGAATGGAGTAAAAAAAAAAAGGGGGGGACATGAAAGTTAAATAAAGGAAAGTATGGTGATATCTTTCTTGCACAAATAAAGCCTGTCTGTATTTGTTATAACCTTTTTAAAAATTTTAGACAAAAAGGAGGACTATGTGGTGATATCTTTCTTGCACAAATAAAGCCTGTCTAGAGGGTGAGAGAATGGCGCTTGCCACTAGCTAACCATAGAGGTCTGTACAGACAGGAAGTGATGTAGCTGGGCAGAAACAGGATATGAGCAGGGAGAAAAAGGAAATTGCTCTCTTCTCTGCTGAGACACTTAGGAGGTCAGGTACGTCGTGGCTTGCTCCTTCTCTCTGATCTCTCAGACAGGCTTTATTTGTGCAAGAAAGATATCACCACAGTAGAGTAAAAATATGGGGAGCAGAGAGCAATGCTCTAAAGAGGAATGGAAAAGAGCAAGAGATTTTTAAAACTCTGATTGTCCACTAACAAGGAAGTGCATAGACAATGTAGATAAATATAAGAGGACAAGGAATGGCCAGGTGTGGTAATGCACACCTTTGATCCCAGCACTCAGGAGGCAGACAGGTGGATCTTTGAGTTCCTGGACAGTCTGGGCTACAAAGAGAAATCCTGTCTTATAAAAATTTACCCTCCTCGGAAGAATAGAAGATAACAAGAATGGAGATACCATAATAGAGGGAGACATTTTAGGTTTACAGAGAAATCAGGCACTAGGGAAATGTCTGGAGATCTACAAAGATGACACCAGCTAACAATCTAAGCAACAGAGGAGAGGCTACCTTAAATGCCCTCCCCTGATAATGAGATTGATGACTGACTTATATGCCACCCGATAGCCCTCATCCAGCAACTGGTGGAAGTAGAAGCAGATACCCAAAACTAATCACTGAACTGAACTGGAATCCAGTTGCAGAGGACGAGTGAAGAGCAAAGGGGTCCAGACCAGACTGGTGAAACCCACAGAAACAGCTGACCTGAACATCGGGGAGCTTTTGGTCCACAGACTGATAGCTGGGATACCGGCATGGGACTGATCCAGACCCCAGGAACATGGGTTTCAGTGAGGAAACCTTGGATATATACGGGACCTCCTGTAGTACAGTACTTATCCCTAGCATAGGTGTGGACTTTGGGAGCCCATTCCACATAAAGGAATACTCCCTGAGCCAAGACACACAGGGGGTGGGCCTAGGGCCTATCCCAAAGGATACGATAGACTCTGATGACACCCTATGGAAGGCCTCACCATCCCGGGTTACAGAAAGGATATGTGATAGGTAGGGTTTTAATTGGGGGAGGGGGGATTGTAGGAGAGGAGGAGAGGGAGAGGGAACTGGGATTGTCATGTAAAACAATCTTGTTTCTAATTCAAATAAAAAAATGAATATAGAAAAAAATTGCCCTCATCTTTCTTCTTTCCTTCCTCCCCTTTTTCTTCTTTCACTCAGTAACCCAGGTTGGCCGGAAACTCATTATGCATTCCAGGTTTGTATCAAACTGTAATGATCCTCCTGCCTCAGGCTCCTAAGAGCTGGATAAAAGCTTTAAAAAAAATAAAAGTTGCCAGGCATGGTGGCACATTATAATCCTAGCAATCGGGAGGCAGAGGAAGGCAAATTTCTGTGGGTTTCAGCAAAATCTACACAGTGAGATCCTGTCTCAAAAATAAATAATTACCAAAAGAATAAAGAAAAAAAATGTGTGAGCCTTAGACACAGAAAGAAAAAGGTGATGTGTTGGAAAAATTTCTCTCTTGGTCTTCTAAATTTGGGGTCTCTTAGGTAAGAGGGCACAGTGGGGAGGGAATCTTATCAGACAGTCACTTAAGTTGTCCTCCCTGCAGGAGAGTCCCTTCTCTGTATCAGGAGCGTAGGCTGGCCACTTAGCTTTGCTGCACATGGGCCAGACAGGTTCTCCCAGTCTCCTCTGACCCAACTTATGCACCCTAGAGTGGCTAATATTATAGCCAGAGGGTGTCTCCCAAGAGCACTGGGAATGGGGATGCAGATACAGCACTGAAATCTATACAGAAGAACCTGTTTTTGTGCTTTCAGAGCCCTTTCTGCATTAAACAACCTCCTGGGGCATAAAGCTGTAGAAGTACATGCATATGCCTCTAACAAACTCCCACTGCATACACAAACCCTCGCATGAATCCATAAAACTGCCTCACACAATTTCACTGAACACCCCCCACCCCACCCCCTTAGCCATGATAGCTTTCTTTATCCCCTTTGGGTCTCCTATCACGGCCTGTTTCTGACAGTCCATCCAACCTGTGCAAATTTTACTTCACCTTCTCTCTCTCATGCAGATCCCATTCCTCAAGCAGGTTGACATTACCTCTTTGGAGATGGTGAGCTCCTCCTGGCGGCTGGGGACTCCATGCACTGGTGCTGGCTTGAATTAATCTCTCTGGAAATGTTCTCTTCCCTCTCTGCCCCCATCAAATGTCTTGATTCCTTTAAATCAGCTTAGTAGCTCTTTTTTGACCTTTGCAATTCGTCTATACAGTACCTGCTTGCTTATGTACCAGGATATCCAGTCAACCCTTTGAACTAAGTTGGTAGATACTGACAGCAAAGCAAACCAGTCCTTGGAGTTCTCAAAGTAGCTGTTAAGAGAATGTTTCTTCCCAGAACTCCTCCACACCTTTTAAGACTATGAGTTGAGAAAGGAAATGACGTAAAGGTTAGGGAAATTGATGGGAACTTTTCAGTGCTGGCGGTGCCCAGGACCATACACATCCTAGGCAAGAACTCTACCATTGATCTGTAACTCACTCTGCTGCAGCCCTATATCCCTGAAGAGCTTCTCATCTGTGAGCCCCTTTCTCTAGTCCAATGGTGGAACTTGGGGTTGGGGAAAAGGTATGCCTCCCCTATAAAGCATAAGCATAAGGTAGCTGTGCAGGGGCATGAAAGACAGTAGACAACATGGATGGGATGTATCTTCTCACAGATTATAAGACAAGGGCATGGGACATCTGCAGCCATTAAGAGCCTTTCCTAGACCCACTTTTCAAGGCCCAGTGATGGGAAAGCAACAGGAAGACAACTATCAATGCCTGTAGCTGTCCAGAAAGGGCAGCCCACATATTCAGTAGGCTACTGGAGGCTCTGGAGCTAACTCAGGACAGGGGCGGGCTTAATCCTCTCTGTCCTGCTCCTACCAACCAGGAGGGGATGAGTGTGGGTAAAAATATACAACCATCCACTCTTCACCCGTTGATGGTGATTTTCTGGCCCAGCAGGGTCCCTCTGCCCTTGAGCCCCAAATAAATACACACACTTATATTATGGCCATTGGCTAGTGCTTCTTATTGGCTAGCTCTCTTAATTATTAACCCATTTCTATTAACCTATGTATTTCCACATTGTCTTGGGTTACTGGAGAACGCACAGACCTGCTTCTTCTCTGGTGGCTTACTTACATGGTGACCCCGTGGCAGGCCCTTCTGCCTACCTTTCCCAGAATTCTCCTAATCTCCTAGTCTGGTAGCCCTATCTTTCTGCCTGGCCAATCAGTGTTTTATTCATCAGTAAGAGAAACATATATACAGAAGAACATTCCCATCACCCTTCTACAGTGATGGCCTTAAGGCCTGATGAGATTCAGAAGGCCCACTGCTACAGTGGAGAATGGGGCAATCCTTTGTGCCAGGCCCTTTGTATTGTCAAATCATTTCTTTGACTAAAAGTGGTCACATAGCTTTCTAGGAACATGCAGAAAACTAGTTTCTACTTTTTTTCTTGGAAGAAGGCTCCCCCGCCTCAGAAGATATTAAAGGAGTAGTAGGTACAAAAAAGCAGAGATGCTAGATTCTCCTTGCCTCTGCTCACTTCCTGATAGTCCAGCTGGGCTGTACTTCATTGCTCTCTGCTTCCTGATGTGGTCAGTACGATGACTGTGGCCTGAAACTTAAGTTGAGGACTGCCCTTAATCCAGGTGAGGACTTTGTACTAGCATCTGTGACTAAATCTTATTAAGTTGATGAGGCTGTGTGTGTGTGTGTGGGGGGGGTGTCAATGCCATCTTTTGTCCATTGGGAAAAGGAACATCCAGGTAGTCTGAAAAGGCTCTCGAAAACTTTAAGCATGAAGTAGTGGGGGGAAGGGTATAAAGAAGAAACATCTCAAAAAGTTAATAACAGACATGGAAAAACAGGAGCAAAACAGTATGAAAGGTCAGTGAGGGGTGTGTGTGTCTTAACATCTGAGCAGTTGTAGTTCCATAGAAAAACAATCCCTATGGAATCCAAGGTAGTAGGGAGGCACTTAAAATAAGCAATAGGAGCTGGAGCGATGGCTCAGTGGTTAAAAACACTGGCTGCTCTTGTAAGACCTGGGTTCAGTTGCTAGCACCCAGACAGCAGCTCAAATCATCTCTAACTTTAGATCCATGGAATTGGACGCCCTCATCTGACCTCAATACAAACATGATGCGCACGCGCGTGTGCGCGCACACACACACACACACACACACACACGCACGCACGCACGCACGCACGCAAACATTCATACACATCCATAAGCATTTCCCAGGATCAAAAAGTGTTAAATTTTAGAAGTGTTCAAAGGCCCAAACTGAAACATAATACAATGTACACCATCACAGACTGTTAGAGTGCCCAGAGCTACAGGAGAGAAGAAGAACCTCTACACACAAATGGCCACTAGAGCACAAGCCAACATTTTGGACAATCTGATCAAGAATGTTGTCTGGATGTGCACTTTTAAAAGATCAGCAACCAAAGACACTTTCAAGCATTTAACATCTTGGTAATTTTGCCTCATCTTATTTCTAAGGAACTTACACAAATAAGCCTAGCACCCAAACAAGAGAAATAAAAGGGGTCACACAGGACATAGACAACTGGAAATCCAGTCTAAGAGACAAAAGGAGAACCAAAGGACAGGACTACCCACCAGGCATGTCAGTCCAGACCCAGGCAGGGTAAGGATCTACAGCTGAGCCGGCTTTCTTCACCTCATGAGCCTTTTTGCCATTTTCCTTTCCTCTGACTTGTGTATGTGTAAGTAATGTTTGCTCACATGTTAACAAAATAGATCACCATTTAAAAAGCGGGATGAAAAATACCAAAGCACCACACACTGTATGAATATATAAATTACAAGGCTGCAATTAACAGGCATACGTTAATATATTAACATGCTCACTATAAATAAATGTTTAAGGCACTATGATAAAAAAGAATTTTGTTTTCTTTTTTGGCTTTTTGAAACAGGGTAAAAAAAAAAAAAAAGAATTTTTTTCCTAGTATTTCTTTTCTTGGATTTGAGAGCCAAGTCCAAGGCTTTGTAAATGTTGGCTGAGTACTCTACCACAAAACTATACCCCAGCCCTGAAAAATGTTTACCAAGCTACAAATTAGTTTGAAGGTCATTAACAAAGTAATTCTGTAAGAAAATTCTTGCAGTAGATTTATCCTCACACAGTAGAAATGCCACAGATTTGGGACATACCCACCTGTGTCAAGACCCAGGTAGGGGTCTTGAGCACATCTATTTTAGGTTCCTTATTAGCCACAATGCTTTGGGGCCTCTGAGTAACTGAGAATTTCATGCTTTGTATGGGCACACTATCTCTGGGGAAACTATGAAATAATACAGATGACAAAACATTTTTTTCCCAAGGAGTCTATTTTAAAAAAATTATTATGTATACAGTGTTGTGCCTCCATGTATCCCTGAAGGCCAGAAGAGGGCACCAGATCTCATCACACATGCTTGTAAGCCACCATGTGGTTGCTGGGAATTGAACTCAGGTTCTCTGGAAGAGCAACCAGTGCTCGTAACTGCTGAGCCATCTCTCCAGCCCAGATGACAAAACATTTTGTCTGTTTAATTTTAAAGAATTCTAGCAACCTAAGAAGCATTAGTAATATCATTAGCCTATTCAAATACTTTTACTATCTATATAACACTCCACTCAGAAGGTAGAGCATCAGAGCTCTTTCCTGAGGAAGATATAAACAGACTAAGATATCACGTGCCGAACTGACTGGGACACGCTATGAAGACAAGTTTACATGTATTTTCCCTACATTACTTGTGCTGAGGAACTGCTCACATCTTAGGAGTGATAACCCTTCAGTTAGCATAGTAAAGATGACCTGACATATGTGTTTTCTACTAGTGGGAGGGCTAGAAGGATGAGACCTCAGTGTGACTACAACAATCACAGACATAATTATTTTTGACCAAATTCTCAACTCGACAATTTTTAGATAGGTACATTTTAGTCAAGTTCATATGGGCACTATACATAGAACATTTTACTACTTCACAGCAGCCATACTTCGGAACAGTCAAGGAAGGACACAATAATGTTTTAAAGAACTAAGAGTGAGAAGCAAACACAAGAGGACATTTGCCCAGTAAAACACATTGGTTCACCAACAAACAAACACACAAAACAAGAGGACATTTATACAAGCACAGAATCTAGTTGTTATGAATAGACATAGAACAATGGTTATTAGTTTTACCGGTAGGCAGAACCTAAAATGTGATTGTCTCACTCTTGATGTTAAACCTATACATTCCTCAATGTAGTCTAGTATTTCCCATTAGTGCTGTCTTGTAATTCTTTAAAACCCACTCAAACCAACTCAATATTTATTTCATTAATTTTCTTTTATTAGATACCCATTCCAATTCTGGTTATAAAATCATGAGACTGGCCAGTCTAACAGCCTGGGGGAAATTCCTGGTTGCCAATGTTGCCATGGAACACTACTCAAGCTCCAAGTGAGCACTTGAGAATCTGAGACACAGTGCTTCCTCAAACTAAGGAAAATAAATTTACTACAGAGGTACTGTGAGAGCCACTCAAGTAGATTTTCTTTCTTCCCCCTTTCTCCCTTCCTCTCTCCCTTCCTTTCTTTCTCCCTTCCTTCCTTCCTTTTTTTTTTTTTTTTTTTGAGACAGGTTCTCACTATGTAGCCTTGAGCTCACAGATCCACCTGCCTTTGCTGACTGAGTGCTGGGATTAAAGGTGTGTACCACATCTGGCTTTCAATACCTACTTTCTCTACCAGTTTGGTCACTTTGGGGAAATAATGATCAGAGAACAGACCAGTAGGGAGACTGCCTGGTCAGAACACATGGAGGCAATTCTCTGCTTGAGAATGCAAATGACTTTTGGTGTCACATGACCAGCATTTAACCTAAACAAAACATCTAGTCCTCTCCACTGTGTGCCCGAAAAAAGGTAGTTTTTACTCTGAATAAAGACTATGGAAGCCACAAGCTCACTCCAAAAGTATGAAAATAGAGCACCATGGGTTGATTTTTAATAGTTTTTTTTTTTTCCAAATTATAACAATCTGTCATGTTCACACCACAGAAAATTCAGTCCTTCAAAAATCATGCAGAAAAATTAGATAATAGATAAGAACATACACATTGAAAGTAGGCAAAATATTTTAACAAAAAAATTGTCTAAAATATGCAAAATTTCACTATGAAATGTTTTAACTTGTATGATTTAGTACTTATACCAACCTGATTTAGTTGCTTGAATCTCTATTTTAGAATATCTATTTTTTTAATAAAATATCTATTTCTATGCTGTAAGCCAGTACCTGCATACCCACATGTAAGCTATCTTGCCTTTCTTCAAGTTTTCTGGACTACAGATTTAAAACCTGGATTTCAGATATGAATGCAAGCCTATGGTTATCAGCAGCAGCAGGGTTGGGAGGATCGTCACAGCATGGCAGTGAATCCTCACTCACATTCTTAGAACTGAACCAAATACACAGAATGCCTTGGCGTGCATCAGTTCTAACCCTGTAAACTGGCTCTGCATTTGGTTGCTGTGTTCTTCTGTGTGTTACACAGACATGCTGACTTTGCAATCTATGCTTTGTAAGAGAGCAGGTAATTCTAGCACAGAAGAAACCATATAGTGAGGCATGGGGGATGATGTCAGAGGCACCCTTCCACTCTTGTTTATCCAGACTGTGGCTTTCAGTCCTGCATTGAGGCCTCCTTGTATATCGGTTTCTAGTGTGTCACCAACCATCACGCAGTCTCCTGGCTGCACTCCAAGGAGATCACAGCAGTGATAAAATATGGAAGGTGCTGGTTTCTCCTCTTTCTGCTCTCCTCCTACAACAATAGCATCAAAGTAAGACTGGCAAGCACAAGCCTCGATCTTCTCCCTCTGTGTCTGTCTGTCACCGTTTGTTAACAAGAGTAGGCGGACCTCTTTGCGAAGTTCAGTGAGCATGGCTTTGACATCTTCTGCTAGGGTCATATGCTGTAAACGTGTAGATTTCCACAGAAAGTAACATTCTTCTGCCAATTTCCTATTGTCAGCACCACCTCTGGTTTCCTGGATTGCTTCTTCCCAGTGTGAAGTCCTCACATCTGTAATGCATGTACTGTATGGATGAAAGCACTCCTTGCTGAGTTTAACTTGAACTTTATCACAGATGATTTCCGCCTCTTCTTTGTAGTGGTATTTTGATTGTAAGAGCTTTATTACCTAGGCAAGGAAAATAACTTGGTCAGCATACCTGTCTTCACCAATCATGTCTTGAGAAGCAGAGACTTCTTCCCATTACCACACCATCTCTAGAGGGAACTGTCCTTAATTTTAGAGGACTCTCCACTCCCAGAGACAATCAATCATACACATATCATCTGTCTGCCCCCCTCACCCCCGCCATGTCTGTCTCTGTCTCGAATTCCCATGTTTAAAAACCAGCATCTATTTTACGATGATTCTTCACATAAAGCCAAAAACAAGCTTTCATTGGTTTGGTAGCCTACCATGTTTCATACTGGTCACGAAGACACAAAAATAAGAATTTTGCTTAAATCTAGTGAACATTTTAGTAATTTCTGAAAAGCACTGCTATAACACACACACACACACACACACACACACACACACACACACACACACACACACTCTACTGGGGATGGAACCAAGGGCCTTGTCTACATTAGGTACACTACTACCAAGCTACAATCCCAGTCTTATTAAACCACAGTTACCCATTTGGTCTATCTTAACATTTACCAGGCACTGAAATGGGGCTAGCTTTATGGTTACATCAGTACATACCTTCTTAACATTTGCTATAACTCTACAATTCCCCTTTCAAGACAAGGCAGTGGAAGTTCAGAACTGTTAAAAATTTTCCTGAGTTAGGATTTGAATCCATACTTGCTTGCTTCCACAGCAGACATGCTGGCCTGATAGTAGGCACTGATTCTTGGAGACAGGGTTCCCTTGTCCGTTGGGCATCACCATAGGAAAAGGAGGCAGACCCATTGCCATTATTGACTGATGCTGGTTGGACATCTGACAGTTAAATGGGCAAGAACTATAGAAATAAAACTGAGTTCATTCCTTTTTGTTTTTGTTTTTTTGAGACAGGGGTTCTTTGTTTAGGTCTGGCTGTCCTGCAACTAGCTCTGTAGACCAGGATGGCCTCAAACTTATAGAGATCCCACCTGCCTCTGCCTCTCAAGTGCTAGGATTAAAGGTGTGTGCCATTCTTTTTTTTTTTTTTTTTCCTTCTCACATCAATAATTAAGAGCATGCACCATTCTTAACAATAGTTGAATGAGGCTTAGCAGAAGTCATACCTAAAACAAGAGTTGATGAGCAGATAACAGGGACAAGGGAGGTTTAAGTCATTCCACACAGAAGCAAAAAGGCATGGAATACTGACCCCAAAGGGGCAAGCTGACCTGAACCAAAATGGAAGGCACAAGGAGACAAGGATACGCTGGAGGACCCTTGAACAGATGCTGCCCAAATCCCTTCCACACCCACTTTCCCCAAAGTTTCAAGTTTGTGACTTCTCTACTTGCAGGCTTATCCAGCTGCATCCAGCATGCCTGGGGCTCAAGTGTTGCTCTAGAAGCACCATTCAACCAACAAGAGGCAGAAACTGTGGCTAAACATCACACCTTTAATGCTTTCTTGTGACAACCGAAGCACGTTCTACAGTGTCATCCCAGTAGTCACCTGATCATTGATTATACTTCATAATAGCACCCCTACTCTTACCTCCCACACCCTTCCAACGAACTGCCTATACAGAAGGGCATGCTTCTAAAGTCAGCCATACCAAGGCAAATATTGATCTTCAGAAATGAGTGCAAGGCATTGTGCTATGATGGCTGTGAGTGCTGCTCATGACCATGGGCCTAGCACGCAGAAGGCCCTTTCCTGCACCACCATCAAAAACCATGTCTGTTGAAACAAAGCAGTCCAGTAAGTAAAAATGATGCAAGGAGAAAGCGGCATACTACTCACTCCAAAACTCTGAGAACTGAAAAGGAGCAAGGTATTAATAAAACAGTCTCTCTTCTTAAGAATATAAGCATTCCTTCTAATAGAGGAAAAAGAAGTATTTCAGGCTATTTGTGTAAATCAGCTATCTTACTCTGTAGCCCAGGCTGATCTTGAACTTACAGTGATCCTCCTGCCCCAGTTTCCAAGAAGAAAAGTCTCATTGATCAAGAAAAAATACATCAGTCCTAAAAATTTAAGGCAAAAGCAAAACAGAAAACTAGCCTTTTCAACTCCATGGGATTGTGCCACTACCTTAAAAAACAGAACAATAGCCAGGCATTGGTGGCACACGCCTTAATCCCAGCACTCCGGAGGCAGAGCCAGGTGGATCTCTGTGAGTTCGAGGCCAGCCTGGTCTCCAGAGTGAATACCAGGATAGGCTCCAAAGCTACTCTAAGTTTCAGCAACCCACTGCTACTTGGTAGAGTGAAACAGGATTGGTTGACAGAGAATAGGAAGTAAGGGCTAGCTGGGGTGGAGGTGGGGGGTGGGAGGGCAACTAAGCATTCAAATGTGGGGGGGGCGCTATTCTTATTCTAACTGCCATAATCTTGAGCTGAGTGTGTAAAATTTTGTACTGGGGTAAGACAGCTTGGAAAGAATTGAGGTAATGAATGCCCCAGGTAACTGCAGGCATGAATACAGGAGTCCTGTAACAGTGAGAGAGCAAGCATCAGTCTAGATTAAAACATTCACTTCAAAACTCTAACACTCTGAACATCTATGAAAAGATCTTTTCTACCTTCCACTCCCTGGACCTGGAACTAAAGTCACTGTCACAAGTAAGAGGTAAGCCAACTGTGATTTTACACACACACACACCAGCTAAACAGCCCAGAAATTTAAAATGACCTTCATTATTATTTTTTAAGATTTATTTTTTTAAATTTGCCACATGTGTGGGGCTGCCCACAGAGAACAGAAAGCATCAGATCCCCTGAAGCTGGAGTTACAAGTGGCTGTGAGCCATCCAACATGGGTGCTGGGATGGTGACTTAGGTCCTCTGGAGGAGCAGCCAGTGTTAACCCTTAAGCCATCCCTCCAGCCCCCTCCACCTGGTTTTGTTTTTCTTTTTCCTTTTTTTTTTTTTTTGTTTTTTTTTTTTTTGTTTTTTTTTTTTACATTTTAGAGACAGGCTGGTCTCAAACTCTTTGTATCAGAGGGATGACCTTGAATTTGATTCTTCTGCCTCTATCTCATGAATATTGGGAATCCAGGTATGTACCACCATGCCTTGTTTTTTGCTTGCTTGCTTGTTTGTTTTGTTTTCCAAGACAGGGTTTCTCTGTGTAGCTTTGGAGTCAGTCCTGGCACTCACTCTGTATATTAGGCTGGCCTTGAACTCACATAGATACACCTGCCTCTGCCTCCCAAGTGCTGGGATTAAAGATGTGCACCGCTGCTACCACCACCACCAGGTTCATGCCTAGTTTTATATGATTCTGGGGACCGAGACCAGTGATTTGTGCAAATTAGGCAAGCACTCTACCAAATGAACTATATCCACAGCTCAGATGGTCCTTTTTATGTCTAGCTAAGTCAGACATCACCTACTAAGGCCAAATATGATGAATCTACTTTTTCTAACATACTTTGTAAATGCATTTATCATGTTCACAGCTATTTCTATCAGACCTTTAATTTACAAATGATGTTTTTGATCTGTTCAATAAAAAAATACATGTAGGTTTCCTCTTGACTATGAGAGTATGCTGTTGTGGTATGATCAAGAATGGCCCCAATAGGCTCATGTATTTGAAAGTCTGATTCCTAATTGATGGACCATTCAGGAAGGATTAGGAGGTGTGGCCTAGTTGGAGGAGGGGTACCCTTGGGGTGGGCTTTTGAGTTTTCAAAAGCCAGGCCCAGTCTTGCTCTATGCCTCCAACATGGAGGTCAGATATGAACTGTCAGCTACTGCTCCAGCACCATGCCTGCCTACCACCACGTTCCCCGCCATGGTGATCAGAGAGACGAACCTTCTAAGTGGGGTAAGCCCCCACTTACAGGCTTTCTCTTGTAAGCTGCATTGGTCATGGTTTTGTCAAAGCAATACAACAGTAACTGGGACATATGCCTAAAGAGATTACAAACGATTCTTTTAAAAGCACAGTTGAAATGCTCCTTCCCAAGTCAGGTGTTTTCTTAGCCCCTCCTAAGTCATTCAGAATGGCTTATGACAGCTGGCACGTTATTTTGGAATAGGTAGAAATTTAAAAGGAATGCTGCATCCTTACAAGGCAGCCTTCACAATATTTAATTTTGCTAATTTCATAGACCATTTGTAAATAAAGGAGGTGGTAAAAGAACCAAGACTGGAGATCTGAATTCTTGTCCACCATCCAGTATTCATTCAGCATTTACTACGTATCAAACACAAATAATTAAGACAGCATATTCTCTTTTAGGAAACTCAGGATTCAGCCATAGGCACGAGTTGCAAAAATTAACGATAACATCCTGACAGGTGCCGTAAGAGACAACAAAATGGAATAATATTGTGATCTGGTGGTGTGACTTTGAGATAGGAGTCTATGTTGCCTAGACTGATTTCGAATTCTGGAGCTCAAGTGACAACGGTCTTGCATTAGCCTCCGAAGTAAATTTTTGTTTTAAAAAACAACAACAACAAAAGAAACCAAAGCTCAACGTGGCAGGAATGTGGAGGATGAATTGGATGTGATCAGCCTGGAGACAAGATCACAGCAAAAATCTACATAGTTTGAGCCGTTCTGTAATTGAGGCAAAGGTAAGGGGGCCTGAGAGACAAGAGTAGATGAGGACATAGTTCACTGAGTGCGCATCGGGTGCTACATTCTTCCCATGTATTTTATTAAAACTATCTGACAGTGTTTCACAGGCTAATACTCAAATTTTACAAGGATTTGAGGCAGGGGACCTGCTGAGGCACTTGGTACTGGAAGAACTGTGGTTCAAACTAAATGTAAGGTTTTAGAGGCCTATAACAAGAAACAGCCTAAAACAAAAACTGAGTTTCAAAACAGTGGGCTTAGCTGAGTAAGAACACGGGGTTAAGTATGCACCGTCTGCAGGTAGATAATGGAGAGGGTGTCAAAACGTAAGAGGCAACAGTGTGGACTGTTTCCAAGTGTGGGGAGAAGTAGCTCAATGGAAAACTCTTGTTTAGGATGGCAAGGCCATCAGTTTAAACCTCAGAACCAAGAAAACACATACACACACACACACAGATCCAAAACCAATTCAAAATTCCTAGTGACGCTGGCACTTTGGGAGCGGCCTAACCACTTGGCAAGCCTATTGTATTCTAGTGGTGGAAACATAAGCTACCTGCTAATGGATTTGTAAATACATAGATTGAGATAATACATAGATGGTGTGCAGATTTTCCTAAAAACATAGCTGTGCAGAAAAGCACAGTCCAAGAGAGGTGCTGTGTTTAAAACAAAACAAAACAAAACAAAAAAAGTATGAGATAGACACGAACTGCATGTGTGAAATGCGGCAAGAAATGGGAACGGTTTAAGATCCGGATAAACAAAAACTTCCTCGTTGAAGCAAAGGACCTTTAGTATTGAAACGGCTGGCTTTTGTAAGTGTTTTTCCGCAACTGATACTCCTTCGGTTTCTCCTTGAAGGACGAGGAAGATGTCCCACAGCATCTGCAGCTACAGGAAGGAGGATGCGGACCAGCCAAGCCTCATCAAAAGAATGCCCACTGAGCATTTTACGTCCCGAGGGTCTCAACACCAGGAAGCCCGGAAGGCCAGAGAGAGGCCTGCAGGGGGGGAAAAAATACTCTGATGTAGGTTAAGTCCAGGCCCGCCTCTCAGAGTTATGTAACTTCCTGGGCCAAAACCTCGTCTGAGCCTCTCTCCCCAAA
This sequence comes from Cricetulus griseus, assembly GCF_003668045.3. Taxonomy (NCBI): domain Eukaryota; kingdom Metazoa; phylum Chordata; class Mammalia; order Rodentia; family Cricetidae; genus Cricetulus; species Cricetulus griseus. The sequence goes on along the minus strand of NC_048599.1, from coordinate 28,658,020 downwards.
CCCACGGCAGCCCATCCCGCGCGGGCTGCAGCGGGAGGAGGGCGCGCGGTCTCGTCCCGCGCCGTCCGAGCCCGGGTGACCGCAGGTGGCGACGACTCTGCAGTCGTGGCAGTTCAGAGTCCAGCGCCCGGCCCCGCGCGCGGGAAGGCAGCTCCTCCATGGGCACGCGGCGGGGGAGGGCGACGGCGCGGGGACGTTACCTCCAACATGCCTCTCCTGCTCGCCCCGGCCGTGTCGATGAGCGTGTTGTCCAGGTCAAAGAAGACCGCGCGCACCCGACTCAGCCCCATAGCCTCGGCCGCTCAAGCCGCGCGCGAGCCGCCTCCGCCGCACCGCGCATGCGCGACGACGGCCAGGAGCCGTCGGGCGGAGTCGCAGGGTCACCTGACCCTCCCGAAGCGCCGGGGACCGTGGGGAACTACCGCGAGATGGGCTCGGCACCTGAGCGTGTGAGCCGAGGAATTACGCGAGACTCGGACGCTATACATTATGTAGAAGGTGCCCGTGCGCGAGATAGGCGAAGCGTGGCTTGGAGGGCTCGCTTTCCTGACCTTGCTCTGTGGTGCGGGTTAAGAAGGATGTCCGAACCGCGCTGGAGGAACTCTCCACGCACTTGGCTGTCTTTGGTGGCTGCACAGTCACCATCACGAGCTGGAGCAAGGAAACTAGACAGTCTGTAAAGGCCTCCCTCGTCCAGAATCCGGGCAATAACACAGTCTGCCTTGTGTTAGTTGAAATTAACCTCTAATCCTTTGTGATTAATGAAATTTGGACCACCATCAGTTACCAGAAATTGTTTATTGGGTCCGTCAATGCCACAGACTTGATTTTGTTGAGTTTGCAAACTAGGGGAGGTTCTTACATTCTAATTTGTTCAAAGAATCCAAAAAGTATTTCATGACGTGAAAATTGATGAAATTCAAATTTAATTGTCCATAATTTTAGTGTGTTGAATTAACTTTATTTCCTTTTGTCTTTTGAGACAATGTCTTCTTGTGCAACTGGCTGGCCTGAAGCTAGCTATGTAGACCAAGCTGACCTCAAATTTACGGTGAACCACTTGTTTTTGTCTTCCAAGTGCTAGTTCTAAAGGCATATACACAATCTGGCTTGAATTAACTTTGACTAAGATCTATGTCTATAATGGAATGATACCATCTCAAAGTGGCTTCTGTTCATAGTGAACCCTATCCTACCTGAGTAATACATACAAAAAAATGTGACAAAACAGCTGAGCCTCCAGCCAATCAGACCAAAATGGCCAGAATATAACTGTAAAAGGTTAATACTGACTTCAGCCAATCAGATTGTTCTTGTATACCATTGTCTTTTCATTGGCTATAAATTTAACTTTGAGCTGTATTGTATACATAAGGAACTCATTAAACCAACTTTCATCTGAAGTTTTTTGCCTGGCCATAGAACCTCCTTTGTTGAAATAAATTTAACTCATCTTGGGTTTGGAATGCAGCATACTTGTTTGTTTCTGTGTAGTATATTTCTGCTTTTGCCTTACAATGACAGAGTTGAATAACATGACTTTGAGGTCTAAAATAATTAGCTCTGTACAGAAAAAAAATTGCTCCCATAACCTGAGGTACACAGACAGTCACAAATGGATTTCTAATGCGCAGTAGAAAGAGATGAATGACAGACTACCAAAAGTATGCCTCCTCCAGCAGACTGCCTTCCATGGGTACAGTGGTAGCAAATCACTTGTGTTCTCTTAGGCTAGCAGTCAGCCAAAATTATGAATGCATTATTTTGAATTATTTTTTGTAGTTGTGTCAAATGTCATAATAAATGTAGACAAAGCTGCTAATGGGCACATGAATCTTACTAGCTAGAGCAGGTCTTCTGATGTGCATATAGAGTGTTGCTTGATTCAATGGCAGATCTACACTTAGACAAAGTATAGCAACCTATGTAATCAATCCTAACAGACAGGTTTGTTTCCCGTTATGATACCTTGAATTGGTTGGTACATTCGTGAGAGTTTCTGTTGCTGTGAAGAGGCACTATGACCATGGCAACTCTTATAAAGAAAAACATTTAATTGGGTGGCTTACAATTCAGATATTTAGTCCATTATCATCATTGATGGGACATGGTGGTGTGCAGGCAGACATTATTGCTGAAGAAGGAGCTGAGAATTCTACATCTTTAATCCACAGGCAACAGGAAGTGAACTGAGACACTGGGTGTGGCTTGAGCATATATGAGACCTCAAAGCCTACTCCCACAGTGACACACTTCCTCTAACAAGACCATAGCTACTCCAACAAGCCACATCTCCTAATAGTGCCCCTCCCTATGAGCTTTTGGGGACCAATTACATTCAAATTGCCACAGTTGATACTCAAACATGGGTCTTTACAGCCTGGGTTCCTTTTAAAATTATATGTCTGGAAGTTTTCCTATGGAAATTAAGCAGTGAGATGCAAAATGATTTTAAAAAATACTGTGAACATCAGCTAATGAATAGCTGAAAGGTGCTGGTTAGCTTATTTATTGTCAACCTCAATAGAAAAATTGCTCAGATCAGACTGGCTTATGGCTATGACTGTAAGAGGTTGTCTTGATTTATGACTAATTTGGGAGGGCCTAGCCCACTGTGGGCCTAGCCCATTCTTAGGCAGGTAGGTCAGAGCTATAAAAGAAAAAACGGCAAGCAACATGCCTCCATGGTATCTGTTTCTGGTTCTTGCTTAAGTTCCTGCTCTGGCTTCCCTTAGTGATGGATTGTGACCGAAAAGCATTACCCAAATAAACCTTTTCCTTCCCAAGCTGCTTTGAACAAAATATTTTATCACAGAACAGGAAGCAAGCTAGAACAAAGGTCAAGCCCATTAATAATTAAGAAATGTAAATCTAAGTTATAAATAAAGATAACATATTTAGCCATGATAATGGTCCACATCTTTAGTCCCAGTACTCTGGCAGCAGAGGGAGGCAAATCTCCAAGAGTTCCAAGTCAGACTGGTTTACATAGTGAGTTCCAGGCCAGCCAAGGCTACTTAGTGAAACCCTGTTTCAAAAATATATATTGCGTATGAATGTAATAAAAGTTAAATATTTGGTGGCTGGAGAAATGACTCAGTGGTTAAGAGCAGTGGCTGTTCTTCCAGAGACCTGGATTTGATTCCAGGCACCCACATGATGGCTCACAGTCGTCTGTAACTCCAGTTCTAGGGACAGCTGACACCTTCTTCTTGCCTCCACAAGTAATGATACATAAACATACGTGCATGGCCAAACACCCATACACATCAAATAGAATAAATTTTAAAAAGAAAGCATCTGAGTATTTGGAAACAGAAAACTAGAAGCCAAGAAAACATTTTTTGTTTTTAAAAATATTTTATTTATTATATATACAGTGTTCTACCTGCTTGTATGCCTGCAGGCCAGAAGAGGGAACCAGATCTCATTATAGATGCTTGTGAATCACCATGTGGTTGCTGGGAATTGAACTCATGACCTCTGGAAGAACAAACAGCCAGTGCTCTTAACCTCTGAGCCATTTCTCCAACCCCAAGAAACTTTTTTTAAGTTAAATATTTAACAGCGAAACCTGGCAACCACACAGGAAAATGGATGTTTATATACTGGTTGAGGAATTGTAAATTGGTACACTTTTGAGAATAATTTAGCAATGAATGTCTGTCATTGGCCAGTCATTCATACTGTTAGGAATTTACCCCTGTACATATTTTCAAAACGTTCTCTTCTTACAGGTACTAGATTGTTTCTGGCAGCATTGTAAACAAACAAACAAAAAAGATGGGTCTAACTCTTAACTGCTGTCAGTTTGTGCCTCAGATTCCTGTAGGAAGCTTTGCCCCAAGTGTGATAGTGAATTGATAGAACTAGAGTGGCCGGGGACCTGCTGAAAGGTAATTAGGCCACTGGACTCCACCCTCTTGATGGAATAATGCTGCCTGGGTGGAAGGGCAAGGCCCACAGGACTGAGTTCTTAGGCATACAAATTTCCATTCTGAATGAGAAATAAGAGCTTTTAAGGAAATAAGATCTGGGCATGGTGGCACCTACCTGCAATCCCAGCACTCAGAGGCTGAGACAGGAGGATTCCAGATTTAATGGCATCCTCAGCTATACAGAAGAGCTTGTTTCAAAACGATGAGATAAGTTATGTTTAACTTTATTAAACATTACACAGTGTAGACATTTAAGGTGTCCTTTGGGTTAGAAGTGATCAAAGTTTCTTAGTGATCCATTATAATGGATTTATCTTAGTTATGGTTTCTATTACTGTTATGAAACACCATGACTTTAAAATATTGTGGAGGAATAGGTGGTTTTTTTTTTTTTTTTTTTTTTTTTTTTTTTGGTTTGCAATTTCACCTTGTAGCCCATCATTGGAGGAATTCAGGAGAACTCAAACAAGGCAGGAACCTGGAGGCAGGAGCTGATGCAGAGGCCAGGGTGCTGCTTACAAGCTTGCTCCACATGGCTATCTCAGCCTACTTTCTTATAGAACCGAGGACCCTACAATGGGTTGGGTCCTTCCATATGAGTCTCTAATTAAGAAGGTGCCCTGCAGGCTTGTCTGCATCCTGGTCTTTTTTGGTTTTTCAAGACAGGGTTTCTCTGTGTAGCTTTGGAGCCTATCCTGGCACTCGCTCTGGAGACCAGGCTGGCCTCGAACTCACAGACATCCGACTGCCTCTGCCTCCCGAGTGCTGGGATTAAAGGCGTGCGCCACCAACGCCCAGCCTGCATCCTGGTCTTATGGAGGCATTTTCTCAGTTGAAGCTTCTATGGCGGTTTGATAGAAAATGGCCCCCGGAGGGAATGGCACTATTAGGAGGTGCAGTCTTGTTAGAGTAGGTATGGTCTTACTGGAGGAAGTGTGTCACTGTGGGAGTGGGCTTTGAGGGTTCGTTTTCTCAAGCTTTGCTCCATGTGATTGTCAGTCAACTTCCTGGTGTCTGCAGGATGTAGGACATTTGGCCTTTTCTCCAGCACCATGCCTGCCTGCATGCCACTATGCTCCCTGCCATGATGGCCTGAGCCGCTGAACTCTAAGTGAGCCCCTTCAATTAAATGCTTTCTTTATAAGAATTGCCATGGCCATGGTATCTCTCCACAGCAATAGTAAATCCTAACTAAGACAGCTTCCTCCTTTCATATGACTCTAGTTTGTGTCAGTTTGACATAAAACTAGACAGCACACTATTTTAGACTTCTTTCTTTTGCTCAAAAATTTTAAGTTGTTGACAAATATAATCGTATGTATTGTACAAAACAGTGTTTTGAAATTTGTAAATATAGGGGAGTGGCTAAATCAAGTTAATATATATTGCCTTTGTCATTAGTCATGGGCTGTGTTGTACAACATATGCCCTGAACTCTTCCACTAAAAATCTGTATTCTCTGACCAACATTCCTTTAACATACCTTCCCTCACCCATCTCCCAGTGTGGTGGCTTGAAAGAAAATGGCCCCCAAAAGGAGTGGTTCCCCTGAACCGGTTTCTCTCCCACTTAGGGTCCCTGAAGCTGCTCATGAAATAATCACTCAGAGGCTAATATTAAATATAATTGTTTGGCCAATGGCTCAGGCTTATTACTGGCTAGCTCTCTTTTATAAATTAACCCATTTTTAATGATCCTACTGTGCTTCTATGCCCTACCCTGTGGAGTCCCTATAGGTACTAACTCCCTGAATTCTTGCTCCAGTATCTCAGTAGTACACAGGATTCCCCAGATGACTTTTCCAAGGTGATTTCCATTGATATAAGGTCAGTTGAGTCAGTACCATTAGGGACTTTGTGCTGGATAGTTTTATGTCAACTTGGTACAAACTAAAGTCACCCTAGAGGAGGGAACCCCAGTTAAGTAAATGCCTAAATACACATTCATACCACAAGGACATTTACTCAACTATGTTCATAGCAACATTATTTGTAATAGTCAGATCTTGGAAACAGTCTAGATGCCCCTCAATTGAAGAATGTATAAAGTAAATGTATATTTACACAATGGAGTATTACTCAGTGGTAAGAAACAATGACATCCTAAAATTCGCAGGGAAATTGACAGAACTAGAAAAAAAAAAACATTCTAAGTGAGGTAACCCCAAACCAGAAAGACAAATAAAGTATGTATTCACTCAGAAGTGGATACCAGAAATAAAGCAAAAGGTACCCAGCCTATAATTCATAACCCCAGAGAAGCTTGAACCCTCTTCAAGAAACAGATGGAAGCAGATGCAGACATCCACAACTAACCAATGGGCCAAGCTCCTGGAGTACAATCAAAGTGAGGCAGGAGTGATAATATGAACAAAGGAGTCAAGACCATGATGGGGAAACCCACAGAATCAGCTGACCCATGCTACTGAGAGATTGCTGACTTGGGTCTGACAAATGGGGAATTTGCATAAGACCAAACTAGACACCCTTAATATAGGTGACAACGGTGTGACTGGGACAATATATGAGATCACTGGCAGTGGGTCCAAGGCCTAACACTAACGTAAAAACTGACTTAGTGGAGCCCATTCTATATGGAGAGATACCTTGCCCAGCCTAGACACGGAGAGGTGCCTTGGTCCTGCCTCAACTAGATGATGGGACAGACTTAGCAGACTTCCTTGGGGAGGCCTTACTGTCTCCATGGAGCAGATGGGAGGAGGGGGGGGTAGGAGACAAGGAGGTAGGGGGGAACTGGGATTAGAATATAAAAAATAAATTAATAAAAAAGAAGAAAATGACTAGATAAGACTGGGCTGTAGGAAAGTCAACTGAGCAAGCCATGAGGAGCAAGCCGGTAAGCAGAGGCTGCTCCATGGCCTCTGTGTCAGCTCCTGCCTCCAGGTTCCTGCCCTGCTTGAGTTCTTGTCCTGACTTCTTTGACAATGAACTGTGGTACAGAAGCATAAGCTGAATGAACCCTCTCCTCCCCAAGTTGCTTTGGTCATGGTGTTTTATCACAGCAATAGTAACCCTAACTAAGACAGGTCTGCAAATTCGAGTGCGACAGGCCTCATATGCTGCTTGCACCCCACCCCATGCAGGAGAGGGAGGTTGGGATCCCACCAGAGGCCATAGTATTGGCCCTTCCAATGAGCAAAGAGTAGCGCTAGGAGGACCCAGGTTTGTCTCACTGGATGCAAGATCCTGGATCTCAGGGCTCCTCACTAGTCTGTGTTTCTATGCCCAAGGCATATACAGAGACAGTTCCAGCAGGCATGGACATGGATTGCATATCCTGGAATATTGGGGGCCTGAGAACAGGCCAGAATGTGTTCATGTGAGTGCTGGAGAATGTGGGATTCAGGGTGGGAGCATCACTTGTTCCTGAGGCCCAGCTAGTTCTGAGAGTAGGCCCTGCTTTGCTGTGGCACTCGGGCTACCCCTCTGCCCTTCAGCCTCTGACTCTTGTCTATATTGGGCAGGTCTGTCTCTCAGCTGAGTTGGAGGAGAGATCCTTGTGGTCACAGGAGGTGTGGGCCAGGGCATATGGGAATCTTGATATTAGGGGTCACAGGATCCATTTATGACATTTTGCCAAAGGTGATTTAATCCCAGGCTGTGAAGAATACTACCTGAAACCAGGCAAGTGAGAGAAAATTCCAGCTGCCATCCTCACTGGCCAGGGACTCTGATCCACTTTCCCCATCTGACACACAGGACAGAAGTCTGGGTTTACCAATGGCTTTGAGAATTATGCAGTTTATACAGATGTCACTAGTTGGCAACTGGGCTATGACTCATTGGTTTTACCATTATTGTATTGACCTTTGATAGTTTTCCATTTTTCAGAACAGAGGGGATGCCTCCTATGCCTTTACAATGGGCTGTAAGTTGAAATTGGACTGTGATCTTTGCAGGAAGCATCCATCACACCGAGGAAATGAAATGGAACAACATGTTGCTTTTATGATAGAACAGAGACAACATAGCCATGTATGAACAATGCACAGAAAGACAAACAAGTCAGACAAACAAGCTGACTGAAGAGGAGTTTCCAAAGAGCCGCACGGGCTTCAAAAATTCTCCTTCAGCTCCAGAAACAAGTGAAAAGGAAACCAAGAAGAACCATTTTTAACCCAGCTGCGGTTTCACAAAAGGGAAGAGATGGTAACTATGGGGATAGATGGGAGTTTGCTGAACATGTGTATGCCTGACAAAATTGCCCAATTCAGCCTTGTGGCCTCATTTCATGGATGAGAGAACCACGGCTGGGAGAAGGGAGGTGATATACTTGAAGGCACATATCTGCAAAGAGCTGGGGCCAGGGGATTGTGTAGTGTTAATTATACAAAGTAAAAGAATTCTTTATGATATTTCCCTGTGTGAGTGTGGATTTTGACCATAGTCATTCTCTCTATTTCTGTTTGTTTGTTTGGTTTGGTTTGTTTCTCCAGACAGGGTTTCTCTGTAGGTTTGGAACCTGTCCTGGAACTCGCTCTGTAGACCAGGCTGGCCGAAAATTCGCAGATATCTGCCTGCCTCTGCCTCCTGAGTTCTGGGATTAAAGGTGTGAGCCACCACCACTTGTCTCTATTTCTTATTCCCCCTTTTACATCCTGGAAGATCCTTTTCACTTAAAGCATCAATATAAATTTTAAAATGTATCTTTAATAAAACAGTATTTTTAAACAATTATTTTATATAGTTCACAAAATTCTTTCTGGAAAGCATTAAATATGTAAAATATTAAGAATATCTAAGCTATTGTCTTTTTGTATACCTCTGGATTTGTCATTATTTCTACTCATAACGTTTATAGGCAATTTAAAAGTGTTTTCTCTACAAGGACATTCAACAGTGAATGAAAAGAATGACATAAATGGACAGAGAATTGCACTACTAATAATTACTATCATAACAAATAATTAGATTTAGGAGACTATCAGAACAAAAGAGAAACATAATGTTATGTGCATTATTTGATAAAGTGAAAAACAGATGGTCTTTTTATTGACATTTCCATAAAAATACATTTTATTGGCACTAAAATCCATTTAGCAAACATTCCATTAAATCCTCATATAAGGGAAACTCTTTTGCTTTTATTTTTTTAATTCATGCATGTGAACCATGTGTGTATCATTTCCATATTTATGTGTCTCTCCTCTTGAATTCATGGCCTCTTTTTCTTTGTTATTGTTACATATTGCAAGAATATATCTTCTAGGAAGCTCTTGCCTGTGAATTCTCAACAGTATGGTTGCTTAGACAAGATCTGGATGATGAGAATACCGGTTGACAGGGGAACCCTTACAAGATCCCTAGATGAAGAGTTAGAGGCAGCTAATGACTGCCAGAGAGGGAAGACACCAGTGTTCTCCAGGGATGAGCTCTCTAATGGATTATTCAATTCCAAGTGGTTAGCCCCAAAACATACACATGAGTAACACTAAACAGATTCAGCAGCTTGCATTTATTTATATGTATATGTATATGTACATATATATTAATTAAAGAGGGAAACTCTCTTTTAAAAAATGAGTTAGCTTTCCCAGGGCTTACCCTACAGGTGTGAGACATTACCCTAACCACTGTGCATATGAAAACCTCATTGGAGGTAGGTTACATTAGGAGTTATAAAGAAGAACCAGGCAAGACAGGGCAGTTCCCTTGTCTGTGCCCAATATAACTGCTCAGTGGACAACCCAGAATGTCACCCCAGGATTCTGGCCTTGCCGATGTTTGAGTATGCTGTGACAGCAGTCTTTATCTCCAAGTGTTTATCTCTCAATAGTAACAGAGGATTCCAAACCTGTCTATTTATTGTGTAATCGTTAATAATAATGTCTGGATCTTTCTGAGAATAAAGACTCTACCTATTTTGGGAACTACGCTTTCAATAAATTAGATTTTCTTCTAAAGAAAGTGCTGACTGTGCATAATTCATGTGTTCAGCTGTTTATTTGGCCCTAGCACTCAGTGACACTGTGGGAACTTTAGACTTCGTTTTCTGTGCTAGATTGCCAACATTTCATTTTCTATCACACATAAGTGAATTCCCTCTTTAGAACCTAAACAGCTGTGCAACTGACACATCTGGAATTCTGGGGAACCTTAGAATATATAGCTCTTCTTGATGGGGGCATGAACTTTATTAAACCAAGTCACTTGTGCTTTCAGGAAGCCATCATTGCAATTCCACTTGCTCCTCTGGGAAAACTGAGGCTCTCTGTGTGCTCGCTGCCACTTCAAGCTGGAGTGCGTTTCTGCCTGAAGTGATTACATTATTCTTTCCCTCAATGACATCTGGGAGAAATGGACGTGCCTTCCGTCTCTGCTGCTGCCTGGGCTCAAAGGCCTCTGGGTAAAGAAGTGGGCGGGCACTGCACAAGGCAGCAACGGTCTCTGGGTAAAGCAGTTGGTGGGTCTTACATTTGAGTGCAAAGGCCTCTGGGTGAAGCAGTTGACAAGCGTTGCTGTTGCTCTGGCGCAAAGGCCTCTGGATGAAGCAGTTGGTGGGCGGTGCTACCGCTTGGGCATGGAGGACTTAGGTGAAGCTCAAAGCTTTGGGCTCTGGGACGTTGTTATTTCAGGTGAAAGGGGGTTAAATACAGTAAATGTATACAATCTTTAATTATTTTCTACCTAACACAAGTTATTTGCTTCAGGGGACCCTTATTTTATTTATTTTTTAAATGTGACCTTCCCGGATGCACTCCTTAGTTTCTTAAACTAATTGTAGTATACAGTGTAGTTCAGTCTCCTTTACTTACTTGCTTTGTAAAGTAGCTAACAGCTTTGCCTGCCTGCTATATTTTTGTACCTATCTGAAGCAGGTTACCTCACGTTTTTAAAGATCTCTTTAATCCCAACAATTTAATCTCTGGCAGTCATGGTGCTTACCCAGGAGTCATTTCCATGGGAGAAATGTGATGGAGCACAGGGAGGAAGAGAGAGGGTGAGATACCTAGGGCTTCTGTAACAACCTTGGTAGATTAAAACAAATGTGTTGTCTCACAGACTGGCATTTAAGAGTCTAAAATCAAGGTCTTCCCGGTGTTGGGTACTCTGGAAGCTCTTAGTGTGTACCTAGATGTTGGTTGGCAATCCCAGGTGTCTCTTGGTTGGTAGACTCACACCACACCATCTGCCTGTTTTTCCATCAAACCCTGTGTCTGTGTGTCTCTCTTTTTTTACTTTGTATATGAAAGTCACTGGATTAGACGCCACATGAATTCAACATGATTACATCTGCTAAGATCTGTCTTATGGTTTGAATCTTTGAAATGTCCCCCATAGACCCATGCTTTGAATTCTTGTTTGGTCTTCTCTCCAGCCTTACTATTTTGGGAGATTCTGGAACCTTCCAGACAAGGGAGGGTGGCTCTTATTGCTTATGACCCATGAAAATATCTTATAGACTGCCCCTGCTTCTTATTGTCTTCTACACTCTGCTGCCACCATGACCTTGTGATCAAGTAAGTGTGAACACCGACTGATAGGAAGTCGAAACAATTAAGTCATCTCTTTTGATATTTTTATCAGGAATTTGGTCCAACTATGCAAAATAACTAGTACAACCCTAATTCCCAAACAAGGTTGCATTAGGGTTTAACACATATTTTTTAGAAGCATGCAATTCAACTCACAAAAAATGATATAGCTGTAATAGCTTTCCTTATAAAAATACTTTGGACCTATGTAAGTTAATAAAATGCTCTTCGTTTCCAGAATAATGAAGACCTGAGTCTGATCCCCAGCATCTATGAAAAAGACTGGGTGTTGTAGTTTGTGCTGGTTATCCTGGTCCTGGGGGAGAGGGAGACTGTCTTCCCTGGAGCCATCTGGCAAGTCAGTCTAGCTGAGTTAGTGATCTCCAGGTGCCACAGAAGACAAGGTGGGACAATAACAAGGTGAGTGGCTCCTGGAAAACAACATCCAAGGCTGACCTTTGGTCTTTGCCCGTGCACATGCCTGCAAACTTCCTGCTTGCCAGTACTTTCCTTTATGCTCAGCTCACATCTGACTTTAAATCCCATGATGTATTTACTTTCTTTTTCTGTTTTTTAAATTTTAAGTAAATTTATTTTACATCCTGGAACACTTTCTTCTCCCTCATCTCCTCCCAGCTACTCCCGGACCTCTCTCTCTCTCCCCCCCCCCCCAATTTACTCCTCCTCCATTTCTGTTTAGGAAAGGGCAGGTCTCCCATGAGTACCAACAAAACATGGCATATCAAGTTGCAGTAAGACTAAGCACATCTCGCAACAGAGCAGAGGCTACCTTAAATGCCCTCCCCTGATAATGAGATTGATGACTGTCTTATATGCCATCCTATAGCCTTCATCCAGCAGCTGGTGGAAGTAGAAGCAGACACCACAGCTAATCACTGAACTGAACTGGAATCCAGTTGCAGAGAAGGACGAGTGAAGAGCAAAGGGGTCCAGACCAGGCTGGTGAAACCCACAGAAACAGCTGACCTGAACAACGGGGAGCTCTTGGTTCCCAGACTGATAGCTGGAAAACCAGCATGGGTCTGATCCAGAACCCAGGAACATGGGTTTCAGTGAGGACACCTCGGAAATCTACGGGACCTTCTGTAGTAGTTCAGTACTTTATCCCTAGCATAGGTGTGGACTTTGGGAGCCCATTCCACATAGAGGATGCTCCCTGAGCCAAGACACATGGGGGTGGGCCTAGGCCCTATCCTAAAGGATGGGAGGCCTCACCCTCCCTGGAGAGCAGAAAGCATATGTGATAGTTAGGGTCTTAGTTGGGGGTGGTCTTGTTTCTATTTCAAATAAAAAAATCTGCAAAAAAAATCAAATCCACTGAATCTCCTAAATGTGATTTGATCCCTAGTAATAAAAATAACTAATATGAATGTTCAAAAAAAAGACTAAGCACATCTCTATATATTAAGGTTGGGCAGAGCCACCCAGTATGAATAAACCCCCAAAGCCAGTAAAAGAATCAGAGATAGCCCCTGATCCCACTGTTAGGAGACCTATAAGAGGACCAACTGCACAACTATAACATATATGCAGGGTGCCTGGGTCAGGCCAATGCAGGCTCCCTGGTTGTAGGTTCAGCCTTTGAGCCCCTATGAACCCAGGTTAGTTGATTCTGTGAATTTTCTTGTGGTGTCCTTGACCCCTCTGGCTCCTACAGTCCTTTCTCCTCTTCTTCTGCAGAATTCCCTGACCTCCACCTAATGCTTGACTGTGGGTCACTGCATCTGTTTCCATCAGTTTCTGGATGAAGGCTCCCTGATGACCATTGACCTAGGCACCAATCTATGTGTGTAGAAGAATAATGTTAGACATCATTACATTGACATTTTTTTTTTCCCTCTAGTCATGTTTGGTTCTATCAAATGTCTCTGGGCCATCCAGCCTGTGGGTACTGATGCTCCAGGCAGTGTCAAGGGTGGGCTTACTCTCCTGGCATGGGTTTTAGGCTAAACCAATCATTGGTTGGCCACTCCCTCAATCTCTAGGCTGCCATTACCCAAGCACATTCCATAGGCAGGATAGACTGCAGGTCAAAGGTTATGTGGCTGGGTTGGTTTCTCACTCCTTCCACTTGATGTCTTCTCTGGTCACAGGAGATGGCCATTTCAGGCTACCTAGCTGCTATTGCTAAGAGTCTTAGCTGGGGCCATCCTTGTTTATTCCTGGGAGAGTCCCTTGCACCAGGTTTTTACCTGAGCGGGAAGTGCACCCCCTCATTTTCAGTACTCTCTTTCTCCATCCCCTGTCCCAACCTGATATATATATATATATATATATATATATATATATATATATTAATTAAAACAATGATTTTGTGTGGAGGTATTTTGTCTGCATGTACATATATGCACCACAATGTGCTTAGTGTCTACAGAGGTCGGATCCCCTGGAACTGGAGTCACAGATGATTGTGAGTTACTGTGTGGGTGCTGAGAACTGAACCCTAGTCCTCTGCAAGAGCAGCAAGTGCTCCTAACTGCTGCGGAGCCATTTCTGTAGACCCTAGTACTGTTTTTAATATAATCATTGAGTGTAATTAGTGCTGTCTGCATATGCATGAGTGTGGGGCCATCCCCTGGAGTATGCTCAACCTACCATGGGCCACACACCTAAAGAAAACTGACTCCCTGTCTCCTAGCAGGTAATCAACTGTAAATTGCTCCTCAGGGTGGAGGTTCATGTGCCCCATCTGTGCCTGTGTGTGAGTTTATGTGTATGTATTCAAATGAGTTTCTTAAAGAAACATAAGTAAGAGGCTAATATAACCTTGGGCACCTTAAATAGTAGTTACACCACTGAAGAAAATGTATTTCCCTCTCCTAGAACCACTAACTGCCTATAAATCCTCAGGGCCTGTTGTGGCCTCCTGAGCCCTTCCCTTTAGCAACTATTAATTGCCAATGAATCTTCAGGAAGAAGTAGGGAATTGTCTCTCCATGATAGGATGTTGGTGTGTTCAACTATGTGCATGTCATTACAGTTGCTATGAGTTCAACAGTGCCACAACCATGTTATACCTGGAAGACAGTTTTGCACAACACTCAACTCAGTCCCCTGTCAATTTCTTAAAAATGTTTTCAATAATGTTTCCTTCATGTTGAAATTCCTCCAGAGTTAGTTTTGTGACTCACCATCTTCATAGCAATAATTCATCCATAATTTTAATCTGAAATCTTTTTCATTATTTCCCCTTTCACATATACAAAATTTGTGTATGTCCTATAGTACATATATCAACACTTGAAAACCAAACAATGTGGTAAAAAATAAGATTTGTAGGTGTGTTAAAATTCCATCTTTAACCTTAACCCTTACTAGCTGGCTGCCTGACTTCTGTAGATGTTATTTAATCACAATAAGATGGAAATATATAAAAGGGCATAATTAGATGAAAATAGATGGATCTTTTGATATTCTGGTTATCATTCTTAGAATTAAATAACTTGGTATAATTTTCATTGTTTTAAATAAATGCAAATCAAAATAACCAAAAGCATAATCATAGCCTCAAGAAATCATTTGATGTACTCTGAACAAATTGCTGAGTTATCAAAACAATCCAAAGTTACAGTATGTAAATTTAATCAGAATGGCATCTTTGTGGACTAATTAAATAGTATAGGGTTTTCTTTTGAGCCTTTCAATATTTTATTTGCAGAGAGATTAAACTTTTCATCTATAATTTGGAAGCAAAGTTCATCACAAAATGATAAAACATGTATCACTCACTAGCAATCACTTTAGGAGAAGACGAGAGCAATTGTCCTAACATCTGGACCCACTGGAGAACTCACTGACTGTTGTGCTTTCCCGCGATCTCTAGGGAGACAGAGGAAGAAATGACAGAAGTGAAATAACTGGAAGATGACAAGTTCCTGAAGACGGTGAGACACCAGGTGGTTCCCGTGCTGCAAGAATTCTCACACTGGTACCAGATCTGCTGATTCTGTAGCAGCTACACAGGATTCAGTACATAGTTACACCTGAATAGGATTTATTACAGAAGACTGGAGGGGGGGTACATCTGAGGGAAGGAGAGCCAAGCCTACGGGGACT
Organism: Cricetulus griseus; assembly: GCF_003668045.3. Lineage (NCBI taxonomy): Eukaryota > Metazoa > Chordata > Mammalia > Rodentia > Cricetidae > Cricetulus > Cricetulus griseus. The sequence continues at coordinate 28,642,510 of NC_048599.1, read as the reverse complement.
CCTCCAGAGTCACACAGAATTTGTCTAATTTCTCTGACACTGGGTTGTGACAACATATGGTGATATTTGAACCTGTGAAGAACATTAGAAAGAAATGCAGTGCTCCTAGTTTATTGGAAATCTTTCACATAGGTGTCCTGTTCATAGTAGGTCCCAATAATTCAGACTCACACATAAGCCTGTGTTCAGCATAAGTCACATTGATTGTGCACATAGTTTAAGGTGTGAACCACTTTTTTTTTTTTTTTGGTTTTTCGAGACAGGGTTTCTCTATGGCTTTGGAGGCTGTCCTGGAACTAGCTCTAGCTCTTGTAGACCAGGCTAGTCTTGAACTCACAGAGATCCACCTGCCTCTGCCTCCCCAGTGCTGTGATTAAAGGCGTGTGCCAGCAATGCCTGGCCGTGAACCACTCTTATGAGTTAATGGTTGGAACCTTCCTGAAAACCAGTTTCTCAGGTGCCAGGTCTTAGGCCAGCTTTGTAACAGCCAAACTTTGGGGGGGAGATGTAGTAAGTGCTTTGAGCATTCGTGGACAAAAAGGGTAGTCCTGAGTATCCCCTCATTGCTAGGAAATGGGTGAAAATCACTGTCCTTGGCATCTTCTTCTGATAAATGATCAGCAAGAGATGGAAGCTTGTTTACGGTGCTGGCAGAATAAGTCTGACTGCTAACTAGTCATGGCATATTAGTCATGGCAGAGTGGTTTACATTTAGATTTTAAGTATAATTTCAAACTATGAATTCATTTCATTTGCTTTGCTCTCTTTCAAAGGTTTCTCTGGCAGAAGAAAGCATGGATTTAGCAGTGAAAATGGAGACAAATCATGAAGCTTTGCTTTCTCATCTGTAAGTATTTTAAGCCTAATGCAGAATGAAATGAAGATGTGTGTGATGTCCTTTTTGAGCTGGGAATACAGTCAGACTGGACTTCTAACCATGGAAATGATTCCCTTAGGAAGCTAACCAGCTCCTTTGTCTATCCTCTGCCAACACTTACCTCAAGCGTTGAATTGAGGCATGTCTATGTCAGAGTGTCTGTGTGTACAGTAGAAAAACATTTTATTTTACATGGATGGAAAAAGCTACAGTAAGATCTGTAAAAGGTGTCTATATAATATTGTCTCTGTAGAAAAATTCAAATGTGAAGAGCAACAAATAAAAGGTACACACTTTCCTACTTAGCAGGGTAATTAATTCACATTATAGCAGAGGTTAAGTCTATTGTAACAAAACCAAAACAAGTGTTTCTTCATTATAATCTGTAAGCTGAGAATTACAGGGTAAAGATCATTTCAGGTTTAATAAGTACATAATCGATACAGAATAGCCTAAGACAAGGGGACCTAGTTATCAGCTGTTGAGGGCTCCCATACTGTTTACAACCAATTACAAACTAATGAGTTGACATACCTATAAATAAAATATATTTAGTTTATATGGTAAAAAGTATTCACTATAAAGTGAGCAAACAGTTAAGTCAAAAAAACAGATTTGTTAAAATGACTACAGTTTACACAACAGTCACAATATTTTGAGTATTGTGAGTAAAATATCTGGTTTCAGCAAGGAAAAAAATGTGGGTTTCAGCTATATAACAGATCTTGTAAACTGAAGTAGCCTGTGTCCAAGTTTCCCCATAACATAATAAATGTATATGAAATTATAAGGGTCCTCATCCCAGTCTGAAGGACATTTTGTTTTTATCTTGGCTCAGAAACACATTTTTTTAAGATTTGTTTTATTTTTAATTATGTGTTTACTTGTGGATATGTGCAGTTGTCCAAGAAGGCCAGGAGACGTCAGGGATCCCCTGGAGCTGGAGTTCTAGGCACTGTGAGCCTCCTGATGTAGATTCTGGGACTCAAACTCAGGTCCTCTAAAAAAGCAGCAAGTGCTCAACTGCTGAGCCGTTTCTCCAGCTCCTGGTGGCTCATTCAAAGTGGGTGAAAGTTCATGGTACAGTGAAATGTTAAACAACTCAGTGGTAAATTTTTATTATGAAAGTGATCCTTGGTGGTTTATAGGGGGAGTCTGGTAAAGAAGACCCTGCATTGACACCTGCTGTCAGAAGCCCCACAGGATTTGCTCCCCAGAGGAAGCCTGAAATGGGATTTTTTTAGTCATTTACAAGTATTCAAACCTATTCCTTTTTTTTTTCCCAGTCTGTTTTGTGTTTTATTGAGTATCACCTTCGGCCCTGACAGTGTCCTTGTGCAGTGCGCACAGTGCTCCTATTGCAGCTGCTGCTTGTCTTTAGCTCTATGGTGGGTGTAGAGAGAGGGTCAGTGCAGAGCTTTTATCCTCCAGGGCTGCAGCATCCCCCTCCCCCAAGCCTTGCACTTCTTGCCATTGTAGAATTTCCCTCTGGGTCAGTGTGGTAGTTTGAATGTAACTGGCCCCTATAAGCTCATATGAGGTGGTGCTATTAGGAGGAGGGACTTTGTTGGAATACGTATGGCCTTGTTGGAGGAAGTATGTCACTGTGGGGGTGGACTTTGAGGTCCAAGTCATGCCCAGTCCACTCCTTGTTGCCTTCTGATGAAGATGTAGCCAGCACCATGTTTTCCATGCTCCACGCCATGATGATAATGGACTGAACCTCTGAACTGTAAGCTGCCACCTCAATGAAATGTTTTCCTTACAAGAGTTGCTGTGGTCATGGTGTCTCTTCACAGCAATAGAAACTCTAACGAAGACAGTTGGGTTAACATGGGAAATAGGTTTGCTGACATCTTGGATCTTGGAGAGATTGGCAGGGGCCTTTGTCACTTTATCAGTTGTCAGCCAGAGCTCTACTATTAGGTCCTCCAGCTGTTTCAGCCAGTTCTCCTGGCTCTGAATGTCTGCTGCTTACCCCTGTGGCTGCCTAGTTGCAGGGCAAGAACCAAACCTAAACTTTTAGGGGATAGAGCAGAGAGGAAGGGTTTAGTTTATAGCTCATAGCCCATTGTGAAGGGAAGTCAGGGCAGAACTCACAGCAGGACCCTGGAGGCAGGAACTGATGCAGAAATCATGGAGGAACGCTGCTTACAGCTTTGCTCCCCGTGGCTTGCTCAGTTTGCTTTGTTTTTTTGCCTTTTGAAATTAAAATATAATTATATCATTTCACCCTTCCTTTTCCTATCTCCAGTCCCTCCCATGTACCCACCTTGTTCTGTCTTAAAGTCATGGACACTTTTCCTTAATTGTTGTACAATCTATTCCTAAATATATAAGTACAGCCCACGCTGTTTATATGATGTTGCTTGTATGTCTATGTTTTCAGGGATGCCCACTTGCTATTAGATAACCAATTGGGGAACTCTTTCCCTGAGGACAGCTGTCTCTTCTGCTCTCAGCATTCCTTGTTACCGGCAGTTCTTTGCATATGAGTGAGGCCCTGTGAGATCTCCCCTCTCCATGTTAGTATGTCTATTAGTATGGTCTTTCTTCAGGTGTTGTTTAGGCAGCCATGCTTTGTTGAAACGTTATAGGTAGACATGGTGCTGGAGAGGTATCTGAGAGTTCTACATATGAATCAGCAGGCAGCGGGAAGGGAAAGTGACAGTGGGACTGGCTTAAGCTTCTGAAATCTCAAAGCTCACCCCTAGTGACACACTTCCTCCAACAAGGCCACACCTCCAATAATGTCTCTCCCTATGAATCCATGGGGCCATTTTCATTCAGACTAACACACTTAGTCATGGTATTTTATCAGAGCAAGAGAAAAGTAACTAATAAAGTAGACAAGCATTTTGTTGTTTGTTTTTTGAGACAGAGTTTCTCTGTGTAACAGCCTTGGCTGTCCAGCAGAGCAGACTGGTCTGGAACTCACAGAGATCTGCCTGCCTCTGCCTCTCAAGTGCTGGGATTAAAGGCATGTGCCGCCACTTCCCAGCTGACAAATATTTTTTTTAAAAAAAATTTAAATGTATTTTTAATATTTCTATTATACTATTGATTACTTATTCAATCTTGTCACTCATTATTGTCTGTTTAGGGTTTCAAAGTGTTCATGGCTCAAATATGGTAGTTTATATGTTAAGAAATTTACAGTTTGTAGTTTCTAGAGGCTCAGTATACAAACACTTGGCATGCCCCATGGAAGTCAAAGTCACTTTTCCTAGGTGGCCCCTCCGGCCAGTTGAGCACCTCAGATGAAAGCTGCTCACGGGCTATCACCTTCATCTTTGCCTCCCACAGCAGCTTCACCATCTGCAGCTGGCTCACCTGATGTTGTGTCCTGGCATCCAGGCCTGATGGCTCAGATGGCAACCACTGCAGTAGGTGTGACTGCTGTGGTCTCTGTGGTGGGTGGTAAACACTGGATCATGCCCTCACTGGAGCCTTCATTTGAGGTGGTAATGCTGAGCCCACAAAGCTTGACATCACTTACACAGGAGCCTTGAGAGCCCAGCTGCTGGAGAAGCAGTCTGGTGGTTCTTACTTTCTTGAGATTCAGCATTGTCTGGAGCACACTCAGAACAATGATGAGTTTGAGTGAGGTGCTGAGGCAGTACAGGCTGCAAATGGATCAACCTAATTCAGAAGTTCAAACTGAAGAAATGGGAAACTGGCTGTAATAATTAATGACTTTGGTATAAAAATATAACTGAGGTACCAGTGTGAGCGCTGGAGTAAACTTGGTATCATTAATAGCTCCACTGCTTCAGAATGGCCATGAAACAAAGTCCTGTCCATCTAGAAGTTCACTGATGTGCATTGCAGAGGCTGGGCAAGTGTTTGGTTTCCATGTACCAGCTGTATTATTTGTGAATTAATTTAAAAGGATGGGATGCCCATTGTGGACATACCAACAGTTGAGAGTACAATGCCACCAATTTAGTCATGACATTTCCCTAATAACTGTAGGCTTGAGATCAGCTGTAGGGAGGCCTTTATCACTTGCAGCCCTGGGAACTGCAGGCACCTGAAACACCTGCCCATAGAGCAGGTAGTGGCAGAAGTCCACACTCAGCAAAGACTGAGACAGCAGTGAGAATCATAGTGTCCCTTCTGTGGCCCTGGGTCAGAGTGTTGATAGTGGTATACCCCAGCATGGCATAGAGGAAGAATGTTGGCAAGGACTGCATGGTCGCCTATTGTTAATCCTAACACTGACACCAAACTGATTAGATTGCCACACATCCATGCTAACAGGGAACCATGTCCTCATCTCTGACGGCTCTTCTGCACCCCCTTTTTTTTCCAGAACTGGAGGCATCATCTGCTACAGTCCTCATAGCTCTGCTCCTCAGCTTCTCGGTACTGTGGATGGTTGCTGTCTCTGCTGTCTGTGTCCACAGGAGGCAGAAGATCTGACTGTAGGTTTGAGGGAGGGTAGTCCAAGGACTGTCATAGAAGGGGCAAGGCCAGCCGGAGGGTCAGGTAATGTCACACAGCATCAGGTTTATGGAGTCTGGAGGAGGTGATCACACACTGCTCTGTATACTCAGGAGACTCGTGAAACCCTGGGTAGTTCCCACCCCCGGGAGGTATGTGTGTGATATGCAGAAGGGGATATGCCAAGGGTTTGTCAACAGTATTCACAGCATCTTTGATGATCTGAAGGAGGTGGACCAAGGGGTGACAGAAGGAGCTGATTTTCATGGTCTCCTTGGAGACCATCTTTAGATTAATAGATGGCTAGAGGGTCTGTGGGCAAAAAAAAATTTACATTTCTAGGAGTTATAGATGGTCTGCTCTTAGGGATGTTTCTATTGCTTGTGACCAAGAAGTAACAAGGAAAGATGGTCATGACTTGGGAAGGAGGCAGAAGTGATAATTCTGTGGCATGGGGTTCTCATCTACCGAGGACATGCATACCAGGAGGAGAGCAGCATTAGGGATGTCATAGAAATTGAGGGATAATCCACAATGATAAGAAAATTATTAAGTGGGACACATTTCCTTATTTCTCTCTCCTTCCTCTGTCACATTGGACCTTTAATTTCTGTTATCTCCTAATGCCTTCCCTCTCAGGACAGCGACTAGCCCATAATATCTGGTTGTTCCTCTGCATAGGCCATGATGTCCCAGAGCTGGGTTTGGATCCATGGTACTGAACAGGTGCCTGGGAAAGGGTTCTGGGCCCCGACTCTGGACCCTCCCTAGAATGTGAGGGATAAACCCAATCTGAGCATATCTGGGTGTCTCTTTACCCTCACCATGGGGTTGACTGTGGCTAAATACACTAGTCATGCTCTCCATAGCTACACCATTTTCTGGATTTCTGGCTAATCAAACTCTCAAACCATATTGATGTTTTCAAATAAGCCCTAGCCTAACTTAGAAATAAAAGTTATTTTCTTTTCTCTTTATACAAGTGGGTCTAGTCCCAGACCCACTTCACAAAAGACTGCCCTACCCTCTCTGCGACGTCAGCTCTTCTGGCGCCTACATTCTTCTTGTCCCTATCGTCCATCGTGCCAGTGGTGGGACAGGACAGTTCAGTCTTGCTTTCTCTCTTTTCTCCCCCATTATAATCAAGACTGAAATTGCTTATATCCATTGATGAAATGGTAACTCTTCCAAATCTGAGTCTAAAATGAGGGAAAAAAATGATTTGTAATGCTTGTGTTATTCTCATATAGATTCTCTCACTGTGGTTAATTTGGGGCTACTAACAGTTGAAACACAAGATTTCTCAGTCCAACCCACTCCCAACACAACACTGTGTTGTGTCTACAGTCTGTCTCCCCTAGGCTCAGCCATATCACATCCCATCACACCCCCTGGACCATTGTCTAGCCTCTACCCACTCCAGTTTCTGTGTTTCTGAGATTTAGGCAGTCCTTGCTCTGTATTGAAAAGCAGGGTTGTTAGAAACTGAAACTGGTAGAATCCATCTGTGGATTCCTTTGAGGGAAATGTGATTGTGAGGTTGTTTTTATTTAATATTTATATGTATTTGTGTGTGTGTGTATGTGTTTATATATGTGAGTTTAGGAATGTGTTGTTCATATGCCATGGTGCATGTGTGAAGGGCACCTTTGGGTGTTGGTCCTTTCCTTGAGCCTTGCTCAAGACAGGGTTTCCTGTTTCAGACTACATATAGTAGGCTATCTGGCCTGCTCTCTTCCAGGGATTCTCTGGTCCCTACCTCCAATTTTGCTGGAGGAACACTGGGCTTACAGACTCATACTCTCATGACCTGTTTATGTAAGTTCTGGTGACACCAACTCAGGTCCTCACACTTATCCATCAGGCCCTTTACCCACTGAATCATCTCATCCCCTTGTGAACCTTATGAGGTTTTACAGACATTAAAAACCTTCAAGGCTGGGGACATGGCTCAGCAGTTAAAAATTATACTGTTCTTGAAAAGGACCTGAGTTCAGTTCCCAGCACCTACTTCCAGATGATTTACAACCGTCTGTACCTCCAACTCCAGGGATCCACTCCCTCTACTGGCCTCCCTGTGCACCTACACACACACACACACACACACACACACACACACACACACACACAGAGAGAGAGAGAGAGAGAGAGAGAGAGAGAGAGAGAGAAAGAGAAAGAGAGAGACTTGCACATAATATAGATATAAATAAAATTGTTTAAATAAAAAGCAATATTTAAAAAACCTTCATACTGAGCCGTGTGGTGGTGGCACACGCCTTTAATCCCAGCACTCGGGAGGCAGAGTTTGTGAGTTCAAGACCAGCCTGGTCTACAAGAATTAGTTTCAGGACAGCCTCCAAAGCTACACAGAGAAACCCTGTCTTGAAAAACCAAAAAAACAAAAACAAAAAACAAAAAAAAAAAAACAAAAAAACCCCTTCATACTGTTAGTAATTAAATGTGTAAGTAAAGAATAATACAAAAATTATTCTTAGTACTATGCAATTTGAAATCTTAGACATTGTGAGTTTTGTCTTTTGTTTTTGAGAAAAGCATGTAAAGAATACTTTGAACAGTGATTGACTTCTTATACAATTTCTCTGTATGGCAGGCATCTTTTCTATCTTGTAAATCATCATCCTCTGTGTTTTGGATCAGCAGCCAACACTTAATCCTTTGTACTTTTGGTGCTGGGAGATCTCTCCAATAGTTTCTTTACTGTGAAGTTTTAGACAGTACCATCTTTCTTCTTTTGCTACTACCACATTCCTCATGAAATTCTTTGGCTGCCCAAGTAGAGTCTCTCAAACGGGGCCAGTGCCAACACGCTACAGCACCTGCTTATCCTTCCCTAACTCCATTCTGGTTGAGATTGCATCTTACGCCAGCAGTAACTCTTCCTGGTTCTTCTCTGAACTTTTATCCTTTTTGTTTTTGCCAATTCCATTACAAATTGTTTACTATGTAAATACTGTGAGGGCTCATTACCGAGTGACAAGGAGGGAATACAATTATCAACTTCCTGGGCATGCAAATATTGAGAAAGATGCCCACTGGGACCAGCCTATTACAAGCAGCACTAAAGGAAATGATATGATTGGTGACTGATAGTAATAGCATTCTAAATTGGTATGTTGATCTGTGAAGTAAAGGGCCAGCACTCAAGTTTGCACATTGTGCAAGTCCTTAAGCTACATTTGTGAGGTATCTGCCAGAGAAGATCACTTAGGCATGGTTCAAGCCAAAAGGAATTCTTTATTAGCCTGGTATCAATTACACTAGGTGTTTGGGATCTAAGTGCAGTCCTAAGCCTTTCTCAGGGTGAGCTTTTAAGGACAAAAAAAAAACCCACATCCTGGATGACACACCACCATTAGCAAGAAACTTTAGCCAGAAGCCAAACTCTAGAAGCCAAAAAGCAAGATTAGTACATTTGGGGACTTTCCCAAAACTAACTATGGACTTTGATAGATTAGGTCTTTGCTCTCATTTTGGCAAACGTTGTTGCCTACGTGCTGGGTTCCAAGGCCTGTATGGTACTTCTGTCATGGCATCAGTTGTGCTAATGTCTGAGGAACTGCAAAGGTCTGGAAGCCTACAACACTACATCTACTATGTGAAGGGAAAATTGAGCCTTTTAAATGTTATACCAATGTTATTCAAACTCTGGCAACTAATTCATGAATTCCTACACCAAAGTGAGAACCCTTTGTCTTCCTTAAACACAATTCCAATTAAAATAGGAAAGGGGCTGTATGTAGCCTCAGTTTTCAGAATAGGGACTTTGATAAAATACACGTGAAACAATATTTTTCTGAGACAGGGCTTCTCTGTGTAACAGCCCGCGCTGTCCTGGAACTCGCTTTGTAGACCAGGCTGGCCTCAAACTCAGAGAGATCCACCTGCCTCTGCCTCCTGAGTGCTGGGATTAAAGGTGTGAGCCACTACCACCCAGCCATGAAACAATTTTTTAAATAATGGTTATGTCATTGATGATACTGGTTTCTTTTTAACTGTTATACTTCTAAACTTTTCTTCACTTTCCCACCATTCCCCAGATCTTTCTTTTAAAGTTATTTTACTGTCTTTGAATTTAAAAAACAAACATAAAAATTCTTCCTTCTTCAGTCATCTTTTGATCTCTGGCAAAATACAGAATGGGTAGCAGAGGAAGACAGTAATACTAGACTTGACTTCTTAACACCCAGTGACCTTAGAAACAACCTGTGTGCCTCAGTTACCTCCTGGGAAGTTGTGTGGAAGCAATGGGAGCTTCAATAATATATAGCTTCCACAATAATATAGTCCAACAATGACAGTCTACCAATAGAAGTTCTAAGAATCCCACAGTTGTTCAGTCCATGAGGCTGGGTCTTTAGTGTACATCAGAATCCCAAAGAAGTAGGCTCTAATTCCAGTGGCGGAATGGACTTGCCAGTGAGACTGAGAGCAAGCAGGCAAAGAGCAAAAGCTTCCTCCTTCCATGTCTTTATAAAGGCTGCCAGAGGTGCAGCACCCTAAAAAGATCTGGATTTAAAGGTGTATCCTTTCACCTCGGGAGGTCTTATTAAAAATGCATCTTCTGACTTTATTTATTTATTTATTTATTTACTTATTTATTTAGGTCTTTTGAGATAGGGTTTCTCTGTGTAGCTTTGGAGCCTATCCTGGCACTCGCTCTGGAGACCAGGCTGGCCTTGAACTCAGAGATCCTCCTGCCTCTGCCTCCCAAGTGCTGGGATTAAAGGCGTGCGCCACCAACGCCTGGCACATCTTCTGACTTTAAATGATTTAATTAAGAAAAAAATTGCTTACAAGTATATCCAGCCACTTGGGTTTTAGTTAATTCCAGATACAGTCAAGTTGACAATCAAGAATAGCCATCACAGATAGTAAGACAAATTCTGATGGTGAGAGAGGTATCTTTCCTCTCATTGGGAGACTGCTCTTTCCCGAGGTGGCAGAAGTATCCTCCCTTAGTGGTGATGCGTCTTGCCTCCTGTCCATCCTAGGAAAGCTTTCATGGCTTCTCTAAGGCAACCCCAAGCAAGGCAGTGCTGACTGTGCTCAAGAAGCACCTTTGTCATCTTGCTTTGCTTCTAGGTGGATAGCAGAAGTCTAAGCAGGTCACTGAATATGAGATATTTTGCCAAGTGACTAAAGTAATGTGTACTTGACACCAAAATTTCAATTGAAATTTCTAATTGATAGAGACAGAACTCTGGAGAATGTGTGTGGGTAGGGATAATGGTCATGATGGCAGAAAAAAAACACAGATCAGCTTGATTTGCTGGTATGTGCTCACTAGATAGAGACCTGGCATTTAATAAGAAAATGCTCTAACAATTTGTTAGGTTGGTTGAAACACAGACCATAAGAATGGTCCTTGGTCAGTGAGTTGGAAATGCTTGCTATGTTGTCGTTTAAGGGTTCAAAGACTCAGGGAGAGAGTTGTATAAGGGGGACTGTCATTTAAGACTCACCCACATAAAGGGTCTGAAAGATATAACTTTCACCACTGTTATAGGAATGACTTGTAAGGGGAGTCCCAGCATCCATGGAGAGTACTGTCACTATTCTCTGTAAGACAGACTTTACAGTAGGGAGGCATCCACGTAGTTTGCTAACTTGACACATACAACACCACTCCCTTCTGTCTCATATCCTCATGTCACAAAGGAAGAGAGTACTGCGTTTTGTCCACAAGTAGTTCTGTGTGACAAAACAGTCAGGCACCACAAAAAAGTAGTCAGTTGCAGATTTACAGCCAATTTGTGGAATTCTCTTTTTCTAGAACATCTGCTTTTTGGGACACCTCCTTCCTGGGATATTCTTCCCTCACAGTAGACAACCTGGTTTGCAACTGACTTGTAAGGAGAAATGAACAAATTCATGAGCTCTGGAGGGTCAGCGACTCCAACACATGAACATAATGTAGATTACAAGGAAATTTTTAACAGGATATTTTTTATTCTTCAGAAATTTCATACATGTATGCCATGCATCTTCATCATATGCACCTCAGCTACCTTCTCTTACTTCCCCGCCACTCCCAACACCCTCCTTCCCTGCTTTCATGTCCTCTCTTTTGTTGCCTAACAACCCACAGGGGCTGATTAGTGCTGCCTATCGCTATGGTGACAGATCTTATTGACATGGGTCATGCAAATGAGCTCACCAATAGAAAGGTAGAGTGCCCTAAAGGTAGATAGCATTTCACAGCACTATTCTCTATCCTATGGCTCTTTCTTCCCTTCTTCTGTGATGTTCCCTGCGCCTTGAAGGTAGGGGAGGGATTGATATAAATGGCTCCTTTAGGGATGAACACTCAATAGACACTTTTTCTCGGCATTTTGACCAGTTACGAGTTTCTGTACTAACTGCTGACCACTGCGGAGGAGCCCGTCTGGCTAAAGGAGGGCAGCACTAATTTTGACAATATATTGTTTAATAAAACAACAGCAGTAGGTCCAGCCATTATCATATACTCACAAACCATGGGCTTTTGCATAAGTTATAGCACCAAGCTTGGATTCCTTTCTGTGGAGCAGATCTCAAATCCAATCTAAGTCATTGGTTAACCTGTAAAACCTTTGTGCTACTACTGAACCAGTGGGCCCATCTTGCCTGGCAGATGGGTATTGTAGCTATGCAGGGCTAGCTGTGAGGAGGCCATTGATTTTTTTTTCTTCCCTTGGTGGCCTGCATTGTACCTTCTGGCACCATGAAAACTGGTCTGCTGTGAGGAAGTTTTTAGGTCTGTTTCATCTTGATTTCTGTATGCATGATAAGAAAATTTGAGGAAGAGATGCTGTATAGACCTCTCTGAATGACAAATGATATAAAATTACTTGTGTCCCCTATGAATGGTCTCCACAAAGGTGGCCTTAGTAGAGAGAAGAGGAATTTAATAATTGAGTGTGTTGAATGATTTGACATGTAGTTACTAGTCAGCTTTCTATTCCTGCCACCCACCATGTCATTACACACATGAGTTCATGAGCACAGTGGCCTGGTGGCAGGGAGAGAGATGATGTTGGGCTCTGCAACAAGGATTTGCACTCTCCAAGGTTTTGGGGGGACTTCTGGTTACTGTTTGGAGAATGCCATCTTCTGAGCATTACTGCCACCACCATCATCAGAACATGAGTGACTGCAAGGGATCTTCAACATCAGGCTTGTGGACTCTATCATTCCCTAATAGAGGGCTTGGTGAGGGTCATGGGACCCTCACTTGAGATTCCAGCTACAACATCCCACATCTCCAAGACATTGTATTTAATGCTTCCTTAATTGCCAGTGTTGTTTGGTATTGCTATGTTGTTTTGTTTTGTGACAGGGTCTTACCCTGTTGCCCAGATTAGCTCAAACTCCTGGACAACAGTGATCCCTCTGCCACAGCCTCCTGACTAGCTGGACTATAGGCCACACTACCGTGCCTAGCTGTACTTCCCATCTTTTTGCTCAAGGTGCCTGAGACTTCAGACAGCTTCCTGTTAAGGTCATTAGGATTGGGTTTTGCACTTTTATATTTTGCTTTTCTGCAAAGGACCCAGCCTGACAGAAGTTTTATAAGGGTCAGCACTAGGAATATGAGTTGTCATGCCTTGGGGATTTGTTGCTTTGGGGGTCTTCACCCAAGTTCTGGCACTGATCTCTTGCCCAGTAGCTTACCTATCAAAAACAAGAGACCTAGAATCCCACAAATGACTCTCTATGTCTCCAAGTCTCTTTGACCACAGCTTCTTTCATAATCCAGGAGGCCTCCAAAGGAGTAGGAGCACAAAGAATTTCTTTTTGTTTTGTTTTTTGTTTTTTTGTTTGTTTGTTTGTTTGTTTTTGAGACAGGGTTTCTCTGTGTGGCTTTGGAGCCTATCCTGGCACTTGCTCTGGAGACCAGGCTGGCCTTGAACTCACAGAGATCCGCCTGCCTCTGCCTCCAGAGTTCTGGGATTAAAGGCGTGTGCCACCAACACCCGGCTTCAAAGAATTTCTGTCCTCACACCCTGCTGGGTGTTATAGATCTATTAAAGCCCGAGGTCACAAACACCAGACCTGACTTCTAGAATCCCTAGAATTCAATCCTGAATCCCACCAGATCATTACCAGACTCAAGCTATGCCCCTTCACCCCAATGCTGCTGCCTGGAACCCTTATCTGGAACCTATAGAAGCCAGGCCAGAACTTACAGGACACTCCTCTCACTGGTTCTGAGGCCCTGTACTTCACCTATGGCCAAGGCCATAACTCAGACTACACTTGGATACCTTGAGCCTTACTGGAACTGGCTGCCCTGTAACACTCTCCCTCCCTAGCTAACCAGACCCACAGGGACACAAAGCTGACCTTATCATTCTCCCCTTTGTGCTTCAGCCACTGGCCAATAGCACACTTTGTGTCCACACACTACTTAGTCTCTACCTTCATGTGATTCATGCCCATGCTGCCACTTGGAAAGGGATTACCAAATACCCCATCAAGAGCCTAATACCATGGCTCTTCTGGAAGCTGTCAGACTCCCAGAGTAAGTGGTGATCATTGCTTGACAGGCTCCCCCAAAAGAAAATGACTCCTTGTCACTCTAAATCACTAAGCTGACTAGACACCAGCCAAGGCAGCAACTGTACTGCCACCTCAGCTATCATCATTCACCTTCCTGTGCCTTACCAGCACAATACCCAGGAAGAGACTGGCATCGGTAGCCAGAAGTTTCACTCATCTCTGTCCCTGCCCTGAGCATGATAAAAGGTGACACGTTGTCAGTTCTTATCGTCCTGGCTTCCCTTTGGGAGATTCTACCCAACCTCCACAGGAGATACCCCCACTCTATACACACACACATTGCCCAGAGCAGCCCTATCATTGAGGGAAATATATTGCAAAAGCTCCCCAGCATCCTCATAAAAAGCATCCAAAAGTATTCCACGCATGTTCTGCTCTCATCCCTGTCGTTTTGCTAACTCATAGTGTGACCCCATGTGGAGCCTGAGCGCAGCTTGGGTCCAAGGACTGCAAGCTATTTTACCTTTTTCAGCCAGCCTTACAGGTCAAGTGCCTACACATGATTACTCTAACTTCGGAGTGACTTGTGATCTTAGTTTTTGATATCCTCCTCCTAATAGGTCTTAACATACTCATTCCTTATATTGTCTGTGTACTGATTGCTAGCCAGTGTGGTAAAAATGACACAGCACCTCCATAAGACACCCCCCCCAATTAGGGAAGCAGCTATATGTGTCTTTCATGCAACTGGGAACCTTAAATGCACCAAAGGTTTTCTAGACTAAAGGACTAAGCAAAGCATTCTGTCATGGATCTCATGAGGCTACAAGTGCTTGTTTTTTCAATAGAGACCACAGGAATGGCTAACACATGTAACAAAGTACAGAAGGTATGGCACACCTAGCTTGTCAATGATTACCAATCACTCCTTGGCCTCAAAAAAAAAAAAAAAAAAACTTGCAGCAACTACAAATAAAGCCATCAATGGCATATCAACCTGCCTTCCAATTATTCCTATAATTTTTTTTGTTAGTTTCAATTTCCTTTTCTCATATACACACAAGTATGAATGATCTCCCATTACTAAGCTCTTCAGCCAGATATGCCTTTATGTCAAGGAAAATTTCTTTAATGATATATATGGTATATTTATTCAGGTCATGAAACCATTGTTTCTCGTTACCAGGGATGAGCTCCACTGAGCCAGGCTGTGGGTGCTGGGCATGTGGAATTACTCCTTCCTGTTTTGTTATTAGGAAGAAGGAACTCATTTCAGAGTTATTATTCCCAGAGATTTTCAAAGCACCCTGAGCAGTTTTCCTGGATTCCCATGAGGAAGGTTCAAGAAGGGAGATGGGTGTCTAGTGAGGGGGTGGTGTACCAGGACTTCTCAGATGGATGTCTCCCATACTCCAGTTACCTACTAGCCATTCTCAAATAAAAACCCCTCCTTCACTTCCAAATTCTGCAGGCAGTCTCAAGACCCCCAAAGAAGTCCTAGAGTCTTGGGAAGGAAGGTCCTGGAATGCCTGTCTATCAGATTAGGTTGCTAACTTCTGAGCTGATGTGGAGCTTGGAATCTGGAGCTGGCTGAGGACTACCATGCAGATGAAGCCTGCCTCAAAGGCTTCTGCCCATCACCAGGCCTGCTGTCAGGCAGCTCTTTGGATAGCTTCCTCCCAGAGTAGCTCAGAAACCAGGCAAATTCTGCAGATCCTGAGACTAACCCATGGTCAGAGTCTCTGATCACACTCATCGCCTGGTTCCCTCTATGTGCTGGTAGGCCAGACCACTGGCACCTATTTTGAAGGATCCAGATTCCACTTCTTCTCTCCCAGATCACCTTCATAGCACCTCAACTCATGGTATCAGGTATCCATTTGCAAGACGTACCAGTTCCTACCATGAGTCTGATGACACCATGAGGCAACCAGATGCAACCACCCAAAGCAGGACTTTTCTACATTATCCTGTGAAATAGCAAAACAAAACAAAACAAAACAAAACAAAACAAAAAAACACAAAAAACAAAAAAAGACAAAAAAAAAACAAAAAAACAAAAACAAAACAAACAAACAAAAAAAAAAACCACCAGAAAACAGAGAAAAGGACGCTTTCCAGGTGCCAGGGTTGAGGTGGGCTGATATCAAGTGGCACACACATGTTTTATTTTATTCATACCATACCACAGTGGAATTGTCTTTTGAATGAACCTGTCTGCCTATCCTTAGTGCTGTGGGGCTTCAACTGAAGCATAATGGGGCTTCCAATATCCTTGTGGTTTAAGGTTGCCAGTACGTGGCCTTATTGTTACATGGATACACTAGAAGTTTCTCTCCCTCTACAATGTGCTTACAGGAGATCTAAATGGCTGTATTTTAAATCTGGCAGGTGACCTTGAGTAGCCTGGAGAAGTGAAGAGTTGGACAAAATTGGGTCAAAGAATTCCCTCAGAGCCTTGGTAAATCAACCTGACCACACAGGCCAGTGTTGCTCTGACCTGGTCACTGGAACAGGTGCCATACATTTTATCTAGGGTGGTTTCGGGCTCATTTCACCTTTTACAATTTGTGGGTTTCAAACACATCCCTAGTGTCATGTTGTCCTGCCTGAGGACATGATTCTGGCCTTGACATGTAGCCATGGAGGTTCTGCTCTATCTTAATAGCGTCATCCAGGGCCAGCTCTCTTGGCTTTCTGATGTATCATTCCAACCTTGTTATTTAAGAAGTTTGAAGGACACAGCAGCCTCTCACCAGTCTAAAGGTAGGAAAAGGAGGCAGTGTCTCTATAGACAGCCTCTCTGTGCCTTCCCTGAGTGGGAACCAATGCCCAGACATCTGCCCAAAGCTCAGTCAGCAGTGCCACTCATCAGTTCACCAGGGATACTGCTCTTGCCTGGGCTAATTGGTTGGCACTCAACATCACTGGCATTGATTCTGCTAACTCCTTACCAGAAGCTTGGCACTTGAAGAATCTTCTGGCCTTAAGAGAGCTAGCTGACTCAAGACTCTAGGCTTGCTTGAGTTTTTGACTACTTGCTCATGGCAGAACATCTCTATAGGCCCATGGCAGCCTCAGAGTTTCCGTAACCCATTTCCTTCAGGTTCCTGTTCTCAGAATGCACTCTTTGCTCTCCTGGAATTCGTTGGCCATGAGTGGGGGTACAGTATCCAAGAGGGTATGTTTGGTGGGGTATTGATGATTATTATTAGATAAGCATTTGCCAGTAAGGCACGGAGATGGGAAAAGGCAGAGAAAACAATATAAGCAAAGGTGTGGTATGCATGTGTCAGGGTGTTCGTTGTTAGAGTACCAGGGCTGCTCTGTGTGGCTGGACTTGGCAGTGGAGCCATTAGGCCCTGGCATAGTGCCCTGGATCTGTGGGCCAGTGGTCAAGCTGGCAGGCGCACTCCAAGGTGGAACAAATGATTGTTTTGGAGACCATTCTGCAGTTCCCTTCAGGACTAGTAGCTGTTTGCATCATATCCACCCCTGTAAGCAGAATGGCCAGTGTCACAAAGGAAACTCCAGAAATGAGTGCTAGACCCCATACAAACACTGGGCATGGAAGACCAGGAGCAGTGCCTGTGTACCTTTGTTGATAAGCTTCCTTGTGCTCATACTGGCTGTGTGGGAAAACTCAGGCCCCCAGGTTGCCAAGACCCTAGGAACAGCAATTCTGGTGCAGACCTGGGAATTACCATCTTAAAAGCTTCTGAGCACCAGGTAGTACTTTATTCACTGCCTGCTTCACTGTCCTGTGCCTCTGACTTGTGTGTCTTCTACTTTCTCTTCATTGTGGCTCAGAGACTCTTCATTTCTTGGAGATGGCATTTCTGCTTCGATGCCCTCCTGTCTGAGGACCCTAATGCTAGTAAGTATAGGACATATCTTTGCCAGAGTGCCTGCAACTCTGGGTGTCATTTATTAGGCTTTATTCTGTCACTAACCACAAATGACTGTATCTTACTCTTTTCTTTCCATCATCTGCTTATGCAGTCTTTGAATGAAGTTTCTAGACTGTAGCTTGAGGGTCTCACTGGTCCTTCTATGAAGTTTCTAGACTGTAGCTTGAGGACCTCACTGGTTCTTGAGCAGTGGCTTCTGTGTGATACTTAGGCATGGATTTTACTCTTCCCTTGCTGGATCACACCTGAGCCGCCACCTCTGGTTTCAAAGTTATCCATTTTAAGTGCTCAGCCACAAGGCTGACTGGCTGGCTAGACTCTCTATCCCGGGACCCTTCTGTTTCCAGCTGGAAGTTCCCCTTACTCAGTCCTTCGCTGACCTCTTTCCATGTTTCCTTATTTAAAAAGGTTTAAGCATTTTCAAAGAAGCTGGATGAGCTGTTCAGTGATGTCCCTATACCTGTGTGTACGCCTACAGTTAACTTCTGCATTTGCTTAGTTACATTTCCATCCCTGAATCTTTTATCTTATTTGCCTTGTCTCAAAATAAGCTCATTCAGGTGGTACTAAATCTCCAACACCCACCTTCCCTGATGACTCCTTGGCTTCTGTTCAAACTCCTGCAGATACTGGGAAATTATAACATGTCCCACTCCCAATTGCATCTACTGTTCCTGGTTCCCATGTGTGCCAGGGATTCAGCAAAGGGTTTATTTCTTGAAGCTTTGACTTCAGGAAGTTGTGTGAGAGCCAGTGTTTTTAATGCAACAGTCCCTTCCGGAAGTCTCATTGCCTCCTAAAGGGAGCCTCATCGTCAGGGCTCGGAACCCAGGTTTTATATCGCCAGTAGAGGCCTTTCAGTTATTAGACACTGCTGCTAACTGCCCATCTCCACAGAGGCGCACTATGAAAACTTCTGAAATAGGTGGACAGTTTCTTGGGGTTACAATTGTCCCTCAGTTGACTGGATAACTTAAAGTGGTAGCCGGAATCCTGAGTATCCTTTAGGATTAGCCCTGACGTACTCTGCTGCTATGAGGATCTAAAGTTGTCTAGGCACCAGGTGCATAGCTACAAACCAGGTGTCTCTCAGGGCAAGTTGCTTACACCCTCTTTCCCTCAGATACTGAGGGCTCTTCAGACATTGGCTCAGGTCTTGCAGTAGCATCTCTGGCTTTTCTCTCTACCTGTGACCCAGAGTCTCCACTGACTGTCAGGGGATTTTTCCCGGTCAGGTTTCTACAGATAGACATTGCCACTAGGATGTGCACAGCTGCTGTTAATTAATCCCACAGATGCAAGGAGAAAGACCACCCACTACAAATTACAGCCAAATCAAAGCAAGCTTTATTTGGTGCATGCCTGAGCCAGGCCGACAGCTCAGGTTCCACCTAAGATAGGGTTCAAGAGAACAGCCCAGAGCCAGTTTCCCGTATCTCTTTTACATGGCAAAATCATAGGGTGGGGGTGCTTTGGCAAGCAAGTAGGGTTACAGAAGTGACACCAGCCACTTAAGGAAATTTTACTGGAACATCTGTTATAGAACATTCTGTGGTCCACAGTCTAATTCTGAGAATCAGAAACTTAAGTTTTACAGTAAATCGAAACTTAACTGAACTAGGGTATCAAAATGGCTCTTCCTAACCCCTCCCCCCACCCTGGTTTGTTTGTTTGTTTGGAGTGTGTTCGTGTGTGTGTGTGTGTGTGTGTGTGTGTGTGTGTGTGTGTGTGTGTGTAGACAGGGTTACACTGTGTAGCCCTGGCTGTCCTGGAACTCACTCTGTAGATCAGGCTGGCCTTGAACTCATAGAGATCCACCTACCTCTACCTCCTGAGTGCTGGGACTAAAAGCATGTGCTGCCACTGCCCAGCTTTCTTCCCTTTTCTTATGTGTCCCTTTCAAATTCTTGATAGGGAACTTCCATTTCTAGTTTTTGTAAGTGCTGATAATGCAGACAGAGGGTATTTTAGCATTTTCTATCTGGCGGGAAACAATTTATGAAATACTGAAAGATGCATGGACCAATTGTGAAGAACTTCATCAGAAGGGTTAGGAGACCCACTGTGGATGAAACAAGCATTAGCTAGAGGGACCAGTTGAACAGTGGTTGATACCAATTGTTTCACTCTTGGTAGTCTAAGTATTTAAATTTTAATATTGCTTCTTACTACGGCCATGGTATCCCTGATTATTCCTGACTGGTTGACATAAAAACAGCTGATTTCTCCTAAGGCTACACATAGTCCTCCCTGTTTCATAAAAAGCAAGTTGAGACTTCTCCAATTCTGCAAGACTACTTCTGCCACGGAGTCTTCTTGGTTTTCTAGCCTGGATATTGAGGCTCCTAAGAACCCTAAATCTTGCTTAGCTTGGGCATTCAAAGTTCTGAACTCATGATCTTATAGTACCAACGCTGATGTTCCTAGAGCAGCAGACCCTTCAATCCATGAACTCACTAAGAGAGGAATTAGTGTGGGGAATGCCCATTTTGGTTAAGAGTGGTCTGGTGTCATGGCTAGGTGTAGGTGGCCTGTGACCCCACTGTAGGTGTAAACTTGTGGGAGGATATGAGTAAGGACGTAAAAGAGAGGATGTGTCCTATGGACAATGTGGGAGACCAATAGACATTTGATACAGGCCCACCAGGTGACAGAAGGGGCAGGAAGGAACAGCTGTTGACTGTCGGTACCTGTGGCAGTCAGGTTCTGGATAATAGTTGCACAATTATCCATAGGGAGAAGCCAAGTAACCTGATACTTTTGACATGACATATAGTCCTGTCCTTGTATGTCACCTAGGGTTAGTTTGGGCTGGAACCAGGAGCAGACATCAGTATTGGCTTGTGGCAGTTCTGCAAGTGACAGGATGCAGGCCACTCCTACATAATGAGGGGGTTTTGGGTCAAGGCAAAGCCAATAGTCCTGTATCAGGTTAGGTGCAGAGTGGTTGAGGACAGAAAAGGTTGCTGTTAGCATAGTCAGGAGAGGGACTTCTGTTGGAGAGGTGGGTCCTAATGGCTTCCTCAGAGAAAAGCACCAGTGAGAAGGCATGGTGTCAACGGTACAGACAATAAGAGTCAGGTAAAAGGCAAACAGCAGACTCATTTATTCAGCAATGGAGAGAGTCTTATACCCTCCTCCCAGCACCCAGGCTGCATTCTGATCCATTGACATTGTGTGGTCGCCCCTCATTGGCTAGGCATGATCAGGACCTCTGACAGCGCCTGTTGCTAGGCCCTCGGGCAGATTCTAGGTTGGCTTGTCTCTTGGCCTTATAGGCCTTATTTTCCTACATATCTATCCTTTTTTATTTATTACATGGGCACTCAGAGGGAGCCAGAGATTTTTGCTCAGGCCTGTTGACCCTGCCTCAGGAGGGCTCAGCAACTGTATGCCTGTCTTAGGTTGGCCTGCCGAACAAGCTCTTATCCATCATTGACTACCCACTCTGAAAGAGCATTCATTCCTGGAGAGCTACCAGGGGGGACTAGGTGGCAGCCTTTTGAATTTCAGATATCCAGACATGCACAACCTCCTGCAGAGGACTGAGAAAGGGAGCATCCATGAGGGATCAAATAGCCTTTTTTTTTTTTTTAAATATGTCAAACCTTTTCAGAAAATGAAGAGTCAAAGGCCATTACCTCTGCCCTTGTCTGATTTAGTTTCAGCTATGGGGGTGGGACTCCAGGGATGGCTAGCAGCATTTTGTCCCAGGTTGACCAGAAAGGCTTCCACCAGCTGTGGAGGCTGGGAGTCATACCGGAAGTGTAAGGAAATTTCTGCTTTCAGGAGCGAGTGAACATCACGTTCATCCCCTCCATGTCTGATTTCTTTACGGCATCTGACAGGAGGCGGCAAGCAATTCAGGCCCAGCGAAACCTGCTGAGGAACGTGGTGGCCACAGTTAAGACCACGTGTGCGGCTTCCCTATCAGCTACACTCCCATCGCGGGAGGCTACCCCTCTGCCGTGGTACCCTTGGAGTGAAGTACCTCAATGTTCATTTTGTAGAGGGAAACAGCAGGCAAGCCTTGTTCTACCTCCTGGGGAGGGGAGTCAGTCCTTATGTGGAGGCACTGGGCAAACCAAAACAGAAAAAAAAAAAAAAGTGTGCCTTTTTAACTGGACAGGCAGACAAACATGACAGACAACACAAAAGAAGCAAAGAAAGGGAGGGTCCCAACTGTAAGCAAGTGTGAGTCCCAGGTTTTGGCACCAAAATTAAGTGAGTGTCTTGCAGTTCTGGGGCTGCAAAGGTGTCCTGACTTATCAGAAAGCCAGGCTACCTAGAGCTGTAACAGGACAGCTCAACCCTGGAGAGAAATGTGTCCTGACTTGTGGGCAAGCCAGGCTACCTGAAGCTGGGATGCAGTCAGGGATGGTCTCCCCACAGGATAGAGCAATCCTGCCCCTTTCCTGGAGAGACCTGTTACAGCCAAGCCCTGCTCTGTTCCCCTAAGTGAACATCCTAGCAGAGCTAAGCACTTCTTCCGCCCTCTCAGCTACAGTCTGCTGAAGGAGAAGCCCCTACAGCTCTGGAGAACAGTTGTTACTTTTTTCTGTGGCAGCAGTGCTCAGTCCTCTAAGGGAATGCCTCAGCAAGTTTCTTCTGGTCTGATGTTCTTCTCAGCCTTGCTCAGCCCCACAAAGGGAATGTCTCAGCAAGTTCTTTTATTCTGCTCGGGTGATGAAGATCTTCACCCTGAACGTTCCTGAGAAAGAAGTTTATTTAGGAAGGAGGAGTCCGGGAGAGTGGCTGCCTCTGCCAGGGTGGGAAAGGATAGGTAGCAACTGAACAGGAAGAGGAGCTTATACAGGGCTTCTTAGGGGTGGACTTTTCCCAGGGAGAGGTTTTTCTGCTCGGGGATTGGTTAGTTTTCCTGCGCAGGGATTGGCTAGTTTAGTGGGTCAGGGGCAGAGAGAGCTCTGTTTCAGGGCCAAACTGTTTTCTTTTGGCTCTAATTTTAGGGCCAGGGCATATTTCTTTCACTGGCTCTGATTCTCGGGACAAAGTGTGTTTCTTTGGCACTGGTTTCGAAGTCAGGATGTTTTTCTTTGGTTCTGGGTTTGGGGATAAAGTGTTTGTTTCACTGACTCTGGGTTCAGTGAGGGTGCTCTGGGATTGGTTGGTTTCCCATTTCAGTTGGTCAGGGGGAGAATTACTTTTGATGTCAGGGCCAGAGTGGGTATTTTTGGCTCTTTTACCCTACACCAATGTTTACCTGATGAAGGGACAGAAAGCACACAACACTGAGGGACCTTGTCACTGAAACACATCATCTTGGGGGTGCAGTCTAGTGCAGTGAATGAGAGGAGGTAGCTGACTAGAACCTGTTCAGATGCCAGATGTTGCTGGGTCCCAATGGCTCCCTATGGGGAGGGGATGAGAAGGCGTGGTGTCAACAGCACAGGTAACAAGAGTCAGGTAAAGGCAAACAGCAGACTCATTTATTCAGCAATGGGGAGAGCCTTATACCCTCCTCCCCGCAGCCAGGCTGCATTCTGATCCATTGACATTGGCTAGGCATGATCAGGACCTCTGACAGTGCCTGTTGCTAGGCCCTCAGACAGACTCCAGGTTGGCTTATCTCTCAGCCTTTTAGGCCTTGTCTTCCTACAGGTGGGGGTGGCTCAGTGGAAGTTAGAAAGGGTGGAGACAGTTAGTGGACTCTCAGGGTGTAGGTGTACTGGGGACCTTGAAGCACCAGGAAGAGTTGTCTATTGGTCCCTGTGGGTTTAAGGTTCTTCTTGTTTTCCTCTTTGAATTGTGATTGAGGAACCAGAGTCTGGACCAACTGCATATAGCCTAAATGCCAAAGTCATTCTGGCATCCCAGGGGGATTTGCCAGAATAGTCATAGATGGCCCAGAGTTTAGGTTGGAAATTTACAATGCTACATGGCTCCAGTTGACAGGGTTGGTTTAGACAGGTTGGAGGAGATGGTAAGATAATCTGTGTTTTACTTTTTCCAAGGGGCAATAGTTACACAGTTCCAAGAGGCATAATGATATGAATTAGTACCTTGGCAAGATTTGCCTCCTTGGGCTGGTCCATATATAGATCAGGATGTCTTGTAGGGCTTTTTTCCAGGTTTAAGTGTCCACACTCCATCCCAGAATGGAGGGGAAAGAACTTACAGTAATCTCCTTTAAGTTAGGTCAAAAGTTAGTTAGTTAGTTAGAAGTTGTAACAATGTCCAATATCTGACCTATATCAGAGACCCCAAGTTCTCATTTCCAGATGGGTAGTTTATGTGGGTTAGAATATCTAAAATTTGAGGACATAAATATAACCCAGTATGCTAATATCATAGCTTTCATAATATAAAATGAGAACAAGGTTAGTAATAAAATATCAAACCTTGGAAATTTTAATCTTGAGGGGACTTTGTTCAGTCACTTTCCATCTCAGGTGGCTTGTTTCTCTTTCTTTGGGATCCAAAGGTACTTTCTTGAGATGAGAGTGATGAATGCAGACATGAATACCATCAACCCTAACAGCAGTGAGCATCCTTCCTGGGCTTGAGGTGGTCAGTTTTGAAGTGATGTATCACTACAGTGTCACCAGGTTGGAACAAGAGGTCAGGTGTGCCATGCCTTATTGATTGTGAAGTCTGGATTTGAGAAAAGATCTTATTCAGAGTTAATTGTAATCCCTCCAGGGATTCAGCGACGAGGGAAATCTGTTAGCAGCTCTTGATGTGCCCAGGGGATCATGGGAGGTGGACATCTGTAGATTATTTCATATGGGGTGAATTTTTTCCAGTAGTGGGTGCTATGGATCCTTAGGAGTGCAAAAGGCAAGAGATCAACCCAGTTACCACCAGTCTCAAGAGTGTATTTAGTTAAAACATCCTTAAAGTCCTGTTTATCCTTTTTGCCTTTCCTGAGCTCTAAGGATGATACATACAATGTAGTTTCCAATTTATATTGAGAGCCTTTGAGATTAATTAAGAGAGCTTGGCCACAAAGACCAGGCCATTGTTGGACTCTAGGTTTAAAGGAAAGCCAAATTTTGGGATAATTTCAATTGTTAATTTCTTTGCTACTATCTGGTCATTTCCATTTGTGTTGGAAAGACTTTTACCCAGACCAAGACAGTGTTGACAAAGACAAGCAGGTATTTATATCCATATGGTCCTTGTATGACATCAGTAAAGTCTAATTCCCAGAATTCACCAAGTACTATACCTTGACTCTGGTGTACTTAGGGGAGCAAGTCCTTTCTGGCATTTACACGAGTGTAGGTCAGCAGCAATCTGAAATGCCTTGATGTATCTCCCAATGTACAGGCAACCAAACATGATGGGAGATGAGTTCTGAGATTTTTTTGTAGGGGAGGGGGATGACAAATGCATTGACTTGTGGAGAGCAATCAGCTAATTTATTACAATAGCCGAGGAATGCAGATTTTTTCCATCTGGTAGGATCCACTATCCATGGCAATATTGATGGGCTCCCATGCTGGAGTGTGATTCTCTCTTCTGGAGAGTATGTGGGGGTATAGTCATGGAAGTGGAATGGAGGCTCAGGGACAGCTGATAGCTCCAAGATGGTTTGGGGGTAAGGGTCCCCAAGAGCTGTCTCTCTGGCTGCTTGATCTGTCAAATTGTTCCCCTGGGTCTGGAGGATACTGTCCTTCTGATGTCCAGCCAGTGTATAATAAGCCAGTTCAGATGGCAACAAAATAACCTCCAGCAGTTAGATGATTTCCTGTTTGTTTTTAATGTTTTTTTTTCCTTCTGAGTTTAGTAGTTCTCTTTGTTTATTTGTCCATGAACATAATCCATGTCAAAAACATATTGGCTATCTGTGTAAATATGTACTTTCTTTTCCTTGGCCCATTTCAGTGCCTGAGTTAGGGCTATTATTTCTGCTTTGGGGGATGATGCATCTCTGAGTAGGGCTTGTGTCCAAATTACTTTATTCTGACTTGTAACTATTGCCAACCCTGTGTACCTTATTCCTTCCCAGGCGAAACTGCTATCATCAATGTAGAGGTTAGTGTCTCTGACTGAGAGGGGAGTGTCTGTCAGGTCTGGTTCAGTTCTCTTGAATGACATCCAGGCATCTCCAGTTATGGGTGGGTTCCTCAGGATAGTTGTTCAAGAGCAGGGTGTCGGGATTGATGGCCATGGGATTTGTCAAAGTCAGTCAATTTTTTATCCAAGAGAAGGGCCTGATATTGGGTTAGGTGGACATTAGAGATTCAACAGTTTGAGGCATCTCTTAATAGGGACTCTATAGCATAGCATGTGGGGCTATTGTGGTTAAAGTCTGTTCCAGGGTAAGTTTGTCTACCTCTTTAACAAAGATCGAAGTAGTTGCTGTGGCCTGTAAACAAGGAGGCCATTCTGAGGCCACAGAATCCAGTCTTTTTGATACAGGCTACTGACCTTTATCAGGGACCCTTAACAATGCCCTTTCTTCCATGGATATAAAGATAGAAGAACTCGATGATGTCAGAGAGGTTAAGGTTGGGGTTCTAGACAAGAGCCTCTTTCAAGTTCTCAAAACACCTGCTCATATTCCTCAGTCCATTTCAAGTGGGTGTTGCCTCTACTGTACCTGAGCACAAAGGCTTGGTGATTTCACAAACCTGGGCATCTGGAAGTGGCAATATCTAGCAACAGCCTCCAGGAATTCCTTTCTTAGTGGTTGAGATTGAGATTTTCGTTATGGCTCTGTGCATTTTTTTCCTTATTGGGGTGATGTAGCCCCTCAGTGTTGTAGGCAAGGTACTAGGCTAATTAGAGGCACGAGTTGGGTGGAGCAACCTCCATTGGACAAGGCAGTTCGAGTTGACAATGGAGGACGGGTTGGAGGGCAGTGTTGAACAAAAGTGGGTGGTGAGCTTGGTGGTGGTGGTGGTGGTGGTGGTGGTGGTGGTGGTGGTGCACGCCTTTAATCCCAACACCCAGGAGGCAAAGGAAGGTGGATCTCTTGTGAGTTCAAGGTTAGCCTGGTCTACAGATTGAGTTCCAGGACAGGCTTCAAAGCTACAGAGAAACCCTGTCTCAACACCACCACCCCACCCCACCCCCCCGCAAAGTGGGTGGCATGTTGGATCTTAAGCCCGAAGTTGTGCCCTGAAGGGAGTACATATATGCAGACCCAGCCTCTATCGAGTCTGGGATTTGGCAGGATGGCTCGAATGCTTTTCTGACAGGGCCTTGGAATTTCTGTGTGGCTCTTAGTTTTGAGCTCTGGGGGTGAAGCTTCAGCTAGACAAGGCATATGCCGGACCATTTGCATATGTGTACATTGTGGAAATTCACCCTCAGCCAGGCAGGCATTTCATATGTCCACAGTGTTACAGTGCCTTGCAATCCTTCCCATGGCTTGGGCTAGTATATGGAATGCCTTGTTTGTCCCTGGGAGATGATTATATAAGAGGTACATGAACATGAAAGAAGTAAACTAAACTCAAAGGCTTCGCTTCTAATAATTCACACTGGGGAGAAATTGTATAAATGTGGCAAAGCCTTAAGTTCCCATTCAACTCTTACTGGAGAGAAACCATATAAATGTAAAGGTTGTGGAAAAGCCTTCAGAACAAACCCAGTTCACCCTTCCCCTTAGCCTCTAGTTCTTGTGTTGTAAGCAAAACTCCAAGACAACCTTCCTCTTAGACTTAGTTGGTACCTGGAAACTGTGTTTGACAACAAACCACCTCCAAGAGACAAAACCACAGAAACCACAGAATGCTCCCTCCCAGCACCAACCAATGAGAACAGGCTACCTGCAAGTAACAGATAAAGCCATAGAAACCACCAAATGTTCCAACCAATCAAAAATGCTAACAAGCCAGTTGCTCTGACTCTGGGAAACTCCCACTAATTATTCCCCAAATGCCAACCAATCAGGATCCGACCTGAACCTACTGATGTAATCCTGTAATTTTTTTCTTTAAAAATCCTGCAATAGACTAGATGGACACTCCCTCTGGAGGCTGCTGCATCAGCTTGCTAGACCGAGTCCCTACTGGTAGGATTAAACAATAAAGCCTTGCATTTGCAGTTCAGTGAGTCTGTCTCCTTGGGGGGTCTCTGGGGGCAGTCTTCATGACTTGGGCACAACAAACTCCCTAGCTGTTATTTGAGGTTTTGAAAATGTCTCCTCATTTAGACTTCTAGCCATCTTAAGAGCTTCATGGGCAGTCCATACCTCTACAGAAACAGATGAATTGGGATCACTGCAGGGTTGTTCCAGATACTGGGCTTCAAAAAGAGCCAGCCAGGGCGGGGCTGTCCCATGTTCTTTCCAGTAGGCTTCAGCAGCTGCTGCCATGGAGGTTGATCACCCCGTGGTCATGACTAGGGCATCATATTTGGCCAAAAGTTTGGAGCAGCATCACTTAATAGTTTCTACCATGCGGGCTGTGGCTGCTGTTGGCTTCACGTCACAGAGAAGATTGCAAAGGGTCTTGCTCATCTCCTCCCGCTGAGAATGCATTCAGTTAATTGTAGAGTTGATCTGTTGACTCTGCTTCTCCATCTGGGTGACCTTGACCAGTAGTGCATCTACTGTAGCTTCTGTAAATGAAATCATCAACAAACCTGTGTCAATTTGCTAAGCAGCTGCTCGGTGTTGCTCCGTAAGATTGAACACCCCATCTTTAGATAACACCCCAGTCATTAGTTGTTCAGTGGCTTCGTCAGTAGATTGAGGATTTGATGCCATTCTGGTGAGGGATACTTGGAGTGGTTCTAGTTGAAGAGGATCAATTCAAAGGGTACAACAAAATCCCCAATAAGCTCACACTTTAATGTCCTTCAATATTGCAAATTTTTCTTAATAAGTGGGGTATAAAGTAAACCATTAGTGTCCTGTCCGTGCAAAAGAGGTGATTGCACAAAAATATAAGGTGCAGTGCAGAAAGGTGGAAACTCTGAATCCACAGATGATAGTGAATTTAACCCCAAAAGAGGAATTGGGACTTCAAAAATCCAAAGCAAGGTGCAAGAGGCATGAATAAGATAGTTGATCTTAGTTAAGGATCCTGAGTGGTTATTTCTCAAGATGTGGAGGCAGGAGGATGATAGTGTGCCCGAGTCCAGCTCCATCGGGTTCTTGTGCCACAGGAAGGATGTGTGAAGTCGGTGAAAAATGAGGAGTCTGGCCACCAGTTGTCTTTCAAACTGATGGCCCCGACTAGCTCAGGCTGTCTTTATTTATGCAGGTTCTAATGCATTCAAGCATGAGCAGTTTCAAAGCATTTCTCTTTAATCACTTCCAAGAATCATTAACATTTTAGTCGCCTTCTTCCCCACTCCCTTGACATCATTGACCTTTACCCCATATCAATATATAGCAATCCAAGTGTTTATATCTAGCTAGGTACATCTTATTCATGCTGTGCCCTAGCAGGCAGCAAACATGCTGTTACAAAGAAAGAAAATTGAGCCCAGTGACTAATTCTTAAAATATGAAATCAGCTAAATATATTGTGATGCCTAGAGTATCATTTTCAGGTATGTATCAGTTTCGGAGTAATCTGTATGTCAACTTTATTATATGGATTGCAGTTGTAATCCTACTCTTTACAAGTTCTCAAAATAATGATTAATACCTAACTTTTTAACTATTGAGACTAAGTTTCTTTATTCTTCCTGGCAATTTCTAAATGTACTTCTTTAAGAGGAACTAGGAGTTTTAGATTTCTTTATTGATACTTTGGTATTGGAGAAGTATTTGAGTGCCAGAGAAATGTCTGACGTTTATTGTCCTATCTCTTTTTCCTTCTGTGTTCCTATAAGGTTTTTAATGTCATCTTTAAGAAACTGTCTTCTTGGTTCTTACGTTCTTTGGAATATATTTATCTTTCTGATATTGAATAAGCAATAAGCATTAACCTTAGTAATTCCCTCCTGCTTATTCAGGATGACTGCAAAGGCAGCCGGGGACAACTGGAGAAACTGGTTTCTGTAACAAATGAGAGAAATTTGGTTTTTCTGTAAAAACTTTTTGTTCCCAGTATACTCAGGCATAATCATGATTAACAAGGCAGAACTAAGAATTTCCATAAGAATAAGCATAGCGAAAGTTAGTGAAGCCTGAAGCCCATGAGTTCCCCAAGGTCAGTTCAGGAGTTTGCAGTATTGTGTCCTTGCCAAATGGGATTCTCCAAAGGGCCTTGTCATCTAAGGAGCTCCATTTGCAACACATCTATGCGAGGTTCCCAAGGCTGTCAGCATGGCTTCCACCAATAGTGTGACTGAGTCATAGAGAATCCACACAATACTCAAATTTAATGCAGGTGGCAAGCACAGCCCAGGTGTACTCTGTCCCCTTGAAATAGACATGCCTTTCCTCACCAAAATTCCAGCCTGAGGAGCAGTTGCTCCAGACAGTCAGGGTAAGGGAGAATTGCCCCAGTTTTTGTGGTGAATGTTTTGCCCATACTAGTCAAATTATGGAAAAATACAAGCCCAGAATGTAAGTCTCCCTCCTTAACGTACCTACCTGTCAAAGACCCTCTCTACTTCTTGAATTTGTTCTTTTGGTAGGCTAATTGTCTGAGACAAGGCATCATATTGGCTGCTTCCTCTGTTGTTGTTTCCACTGGGAGGCTACTGCTGGGTCTGGTAATGACAGTCGTGGTTTTTACTCCATCTCCAGGATAAATCGGGGGAGAGGAAACTCGTGGTGACTGCTTGTGCTTTTTTCCTCCTCAGAGGTTTCATGAATGATAGGGAGTAGACTGGTCTGTGGATGACTGGGGGAGGACTGGATGTTGACATCTAGTTCTTCAAGTATTTTAGGGACATTTGTGAGGGAGTCAGAGTACATGACATTTCGTTCTCAAAGTCTATCTCGTCATCAGCATTCTCGTCCTCCACTTCTTGTGGGCTTTCGAGAATTTCACCATGAAGAACACGCTGGTTGTCTAACAAATCGAAATGTTTAACAAGATCTTACCTGTGTGCTGTGCCCATTCGAGGTCTGTATTCTTCTCTATGAGAATTGGAATGAAACAGGAGGAGCGGATCACCACCTTGTGGAGAATCTGTTGGGGCATGCTGATCACTGTCAACCATGTGACTTGACTGGTCTCGACTGGGGGGATCAGAGGACCTGGTTGTCTAGGGAATGTCCTGGCACTACTAAGAGGGGGCCTGGTTCTGTTAAGGCCACTGGAAGGGCATCCCTGAAGATTGGATGCTCTACTGCTAGCAGCATGCCTTTGCCTGGCAGCATCTAGCTGCTCTAGCCTTTTTCTCTTTGCATCCAGGATCTCCTCTTGGTTTGCTGATTGCTTATTTCATGATGCTTCCGATGGAAGTCGATCAGGATCTTAGTCTCAACTTTATCAAGGCCTAGTCTGTTAATCTCTTTCTCCTCAGCGTGTTCCTGCAGCCTCCATTCTGCCTCCGTGGCAGCTTCCCTTCGCTACTGGTATTGTTCTCCCATGGTGACACTTGCAAGTGTGCAGCTGTGGGCAATGGCATCGCCAAGTGCAGTGATTGAGAGTGAAGGGAACAAGCCATGTTCTAGGTTGTTGAGGCCAGCAAGGTGTAAGATTCTTGAAAATGGAGTGTATTCTTTGTGTTGAGTGAGACCCTTCATTGCAACTTTGAAATTTTCAACTTCTTACCTGACCCGCACCAATTTCACCAATGGATGAAGAACAACCCACGTGTTTCTTCCTTGCAAAGGATATGTTCTAAGACTGCTTTCACAATGAGCAGTCTGGAAAAGCAGGATTGGGCTACAGAGTTGGTAATTGTGATGTTAGTGGCATCATGCCCAGCCTTCATATTGATTCCTTGGTGTATCGGCAAAAATTTATAAGTGAAGCTTGCTGTCATCAGGCTAAAAAAAAAATCCTCCTGAAGCCCAACGTCTGCTAACCCTGTAGATACTAAATTAGTCCTTGCTCTTCATGGATCACCATCTGACACTGCACTTTCTCTAGGCAGGCAGCTTCCCCAACTACTAGTTTTGGGAGAAACAAGCTACAAAAGGACAAAAATCAAATTATTGCTGACACTGTTGCTCAGAAGCCAGCAATCAGTGCAGTTTCTCTCCAGGTACCCATATGCTGCGCTATTCATAAAGGCCTCAGCACTTCCATCATAAGCATGATGGACACAGACGGTTAGTAGGCAACTGTCCAGTGCATCTCCAAGTTCAACTCCTGCTTCAATTACACATATAATTTGGGCCCATAGCCCAGAAGAGTGTGGAGCATAAAATGTATAGACCTTCCTTCCGACTTTGAACAAATGGTTAAACAGGTTGTGCACCTAAGTTGAGTATGCCATGCAAATTGAAATCCTCATTATTTATTTGATTTGCCCTTGGCTTGTCTGGTGACAGCTTGGACATCATCACGGATGTGGGTCAAAACCCAGGGTGGGGATAAGTCCCCTTTTGATGTCAATGTAGCAGTTGGAAGAGACTGTTAATTACACTTAATGTCCTTTCTCTATGCATGTTTTTGTCCAAAGCCTTTTTCCTTCTTTTAAATTATAGCCCAAATAGGTAACTTGAAGTAAACAAAGATGAGCTTTCTTTTTGGACACTGTAATTGAGCCAGAGTTTCTAAGAGACCCCGAGTAGCTCTTAAATATTCCTCCTTGTTCTTGACTGCTAACAGTAAATCATCCACATATTGAAATAGGGTGACTTCTGGATACTTACTGTGAAAATGGCTCGAGTCCTAATTAAAATCTTCATCAAAGATGGTAGGGAACTTCTTTACTCGCTGAGATAATCAGGTCCAGGTTACTTGCCTTGATATCCCCAGTTCAGGAGCAACACATTCAAATGCAAAGATGGGCTGGCTTAATTTTGACAAAGGGGTGGAAAAAACATGTCCCTCAAGCCCAGTACTATGTAAACCTTATGTCCTGGTGGCAACAGACTGAGTATGACATAGGAAATTGGGGAAATTGGCTGAATGATTTCTACCTATTTATTCACCTCTCTTAAATCTTGTACCAGTCTATGATCTTGAGTCCCAGTTTTCTGAACTGGTAATAAGGGAGTATTCCAGGCAGAGTGGCATATATTTCTTTCCAAAGAGGTTATTTGACATGAGAGGAGGTAGAGCTAGGGCTCCCTAGAGCATCAGGAGACCAAGTCCACTTAACCTGAGACCCCACTGTGTCCTTGGAAGAAGGTGTGGTGGCTGTTCTAAGTTGTCGACTTGACAATGTCTGGAATTAAGTAAAAACCCAAGTCACTGGGTACACTTGTGAGGGATTTTTAGTTAATTGGATCATTTGTGGTAGGAAGACCCACCTTAAATTCGTCTCACTTGAGGTGGGAAGACCCACTATAAAACTGGATCATTTGAGGTCAGAAGGCCCATCCTGTAGTTGGATCATACCTTCTGGTGACAGCCTGTATAAAGGAAAAGGAAGAAAAAAGGTCTGTGCTCCCTGTCCACTTGCCCTCACTCATTT
The DNA here is from genome assembly GCF_003668045.3 of Cricetulus griseus. Classification (NCBI taxonomy): domain Eukaryota; kingdom Metazoa; phylum Chordata; class Mammalia; order Rodentia; family Cricetidae; genus Cricetulus; species Cricetulus griseus. The sequence goes on along the minus strand of NC_048599.1, from coordinate 28,609,363 downwards.
CACTGATATTAAAAACCTACTTCTTTGGGATTTTGGTGTATACTGAAGACCAGCTGAGACATCCAGCCTCATGGAGTGAACAACTACTTGGATTCTTGGACTTTCAGTTGGTAGACAGCCATTGTTGGACCAGTTGAACTACAGTCTCTATATATATGAATATATATATATATATATATATATATTATATATATATATATATATATATATATCATTCTATCAGTTCTGTTCTTCTAGAGAACCTTTGCTACATCAACAGGATTTGCATGACTACCCAGGCCTCCTTTTCTGAGGGAGACTTGCAAACTAGGTGAAAGCAAGACTATACTTCAGGGACAGTGCTTTGGGACAGAAGTCTAGACCCTTGTAAGAATCTTCAAAACATCAACACTGAAGCATTTGAAGACACTGGGTTTGGAAAACAACAAAGGAGTGCCAGCCACAGAAATGCTTTCATCAATCAAAGCCCGCCCAAGCAGGATTTGAATCTTTAGAATACCCATTTACAGCACCCACATACCTAGCAAAGAGGGTCACTATTGGAACCTAAATGGAGGGGAAGTACCCTTGTAAGCTCAGCAGAGCCATAAAGTAGGCTGAGGCAGAAAGGGCACTCATTCTAGGCCAGCCTGGATCACCCTGCAAGAACCGGTGTTAGGAAACCGAGGGGAGTCACAAAATGGGTGAACCTGGAACACATTTTGCTAAGGAAAATAAGCACATGTGAAAAGTATTGCAAACCTGCTTATTAATTAGACATGTTTGTAAAAATGAGCACAAAATGAGGAGATGTAGATAAGCTGGTAGAGAAAGAAGTCTGCTGTCAAATATTCATACTGATGACTAGGGAATTATAGTGAGTTACCAATGCTTTTGTCTCCTAGGCAAATGGTACCTTGAGATGATGGGCATATTCCAGCATCAAAACATTTTACTGTGAATTTTACCACACATATCAGCACATCATAGTGTGAGTGTGTGGTTAAATATATACAAGAAAATTAAAGAAGAAAATAATTTTTGTGTTACAGAGGCATGTGTGGCTTGGAATGTTTTCTTCAGGCTCCTATATGTGATTCCATGATGGTAACAGTTCTTCAGACAGTGTTTCTGTATATAAACGTACAGTGCAGGCAGATGGGGGTTCTCAGGATAGATGATCATTTTTCTTCCATCTCTCTGCCTGTCCACCTTATCTCTCTCTAGTTCTGATCCTCTTTCCCCTTAGGCAAGTGACACTTCACTGCTCATGGGAATCTGAAAATGGAGATTTGCACAAACAAATTAAATATGTTCAATTGTCTATCACTCTGTAACCAACAACTACAAGGTCCATGGCTTGAGCTGTCCTGCATCATCTGTACCCTCTTTTGTCCATGGTGGGCTAGTCTGACTGGGAAGGAGAATTCACGCAGAAGATCATCTCCCTTTGCCCAGAAACATAGAGAATGGACAGAGGAGCAATCAGGTGGACATGTGTCAGCACCAGGGTGTTACATTGTCTGTTCAGAGGTTCACAGGGGCTTTTAGTCCCCAGTTGTCTGCGGGCAGTACACATTTGAAATCCAGCACTGAACCAAATAATTTTGTGAGTGGATTCTATGTGGACAAGCATATGGTAATTTGTATACCTTTCATGCTAGACAGGATCCTCTTGCCTGGGGTGCAGGCACACAGCTGCCTAGACGTAGGCTGGGTTCTGCTGTGGTTGGTGGCGTCCATACCAGATGTCAGCCTCCAGGGAGCCCAGGTGCTCCATCAACACTTAAAAGCAGAGAGACATGGGAAAGGGACTTGGGGTGACATTGAAATACATGGAATTTCTCTTTGACTGGGCTGGCCCTGTAGTAGGATGGTTTCCTAGGCTGACTCTTCCTGAGTAACCTTTTCTTATCTTTGACCAGCCCTTCTCTACCACTCTTGCTCAGCCTCCAGGCATTATGTTCTGTTGTCTAGTCTGCTTCACTACCCAGAAGGGAGATGCTGTGGAAATTGCCTTCTTAGGTGATATACATGTTAAGTCAACCACCCCTAAAATATGTATATTTGAAAAGGACATTAAAAGTATCAAGAGAAAGCACAAACATACACACCACCACTCTACCTACCTATTTGTTCCACCACTGCCTCCGCTGTTTTCCTGATTCACTGACAGGTGTCTGTTATTGGGCAACACTGCTTCTTTGGGGCCAGAAGGCAGTGGAACAGTCTGTGCAATCAATTTGCAATTTGATTCTGTAGGCTCTGTCACACCTTGGGGCTGGCCATTGAGTTGCTCCTGAGGTGATGTCTGCTGGGGGTTGTGAGATGAACTGCTGTCTGTGTCTTTGTGTGCTCCTGTTCTCACATTGGACTTCCTTCCCTGAGAATGGAGATGTTTTATCCTAAGAGTATCTTTTACTCTTTGGGTTGTAAGCACCAGATCTGGTCATGTTCTGGGGTGGCTCGATGGAGGAGGTTTCTGATAATGAACTCTCTGAAAGGTCCATAATGCATCCTTAGGTATGATGGTGCTGTCCATTTCCCTCTACTTGCTGCTCATGTAGTGAGGCCTCCTGATTACACTAGGATATGTTTTGTTAGAGTTTGATGCAGGCCGGCTCCTCTCTGGCAGCACAAGGTTGCAGATATGCTATGCATTGTTTCACCCTTCTTGCCATGATAGAAGGTGCCTTTAGTGGACAAGATGAGATTGGGATGGGCAGGAAAACTGGGTCTCCTCAGGCTGAGAAGGAAGGTGGAAGGATGTGCAGAGGTGATGGTGCTACCCTGCTTCCAAGTCTGAACTTGTCATTTTGTCCTCTCCAGGGTGACCATTGCTGACCAGTTAAATACTATCTCCTCCTGTTTTTATGTCTTAAAGAATCTTGTGTTTCTTGAAGACTGTACCACAAACCTATTTGTAAATTTGTAGGGTTCTAGTTGGTTGGGAATTTGTTTATTGAATAACCCAGGGAAGACTGATCACCATGGTTTACAGACAGGTGTCTTATTATGTGGCCTATCTGGACCACTGTCCAGGATCAATGGCCAGCCACTGGCTGATCATGTCATGAAGTTCTAGAGAAAGTTGAGAAGATGTAATACAATTTTTGATATTTGCTACTTATGTAAGCATTTCCCTTTTTTTTGAAAGGGTGATAAGACATAGCAACTATAAAATACAACAGTGCTACCAGGCCCCAGATGTCCACAGCAAGCCCATCATCCACTCTTCCTAAAGAGCTCAGGTGTACAACTTGCAGTGGTATGCCACAGAAAGCCTTCAACTTCTTCCCAGTGGTCAGTTCGCTGCCCAGACCAAAATCACTTATTTTATGTCCTCCTCTGTGTCTACTAAGATATTTTCTGGTTTGAGGTATCTATATGTATTTTCTTTTCCATGGCAGTAGTGGAGGGCCCACACTACCTGCTTGAATAGTTTATGAGTCTATAGACTTCATCCTTCTGCATATATTCAAACCATGTGATATGGTTCATTCGCTGTGGCGCTCTGCACTGATGCCATGACTCTCTGTAACGCAGCTCACCGACCGTGGCATGTTCCATAACGATATAGGTGTTGTGTGAGGTTGGTGGTGTGGTAGAGTATGATGACCTTTGGATGATCCAAAGATTTCATGATCGCAACCTCAGATATAGTAAGGCAGCTTTTCTTCTTTCCCATTTCAGGATTTTTACTGCTGTCAACTTTTGTTGACCTGTGCAGATCTTGTCTGTTGAACCTGGGGTCTGAGGACCTGAAAGAATGTGGCAAACTACAGTCTGATGCTGTAGACAATCTTACTTCAGTTTCAGTGTACAAGAATGTAACAAAGAAAACAATGATCTAATGAAAGTTGTTTGAGTTCAGAAAAACATGTAAATAGATGCCAGTAAGCACATACTGAATATTAATAGAGCAGCACTTTCCCAGATCTTTCTCAGGACAGATCAGTTTAAACGAAATTGCCTGGCATGTACTGTAGATGATACCTGGGAAAGCATGAAAGCAAGGCAGAGGCCATATCCAGATTCAGGGTATACTGAGCACTCAGCATGTCCGTTTACCAGATTGGGCTCTATAACTATGTTTTTACATCAAATACGACGAATAAACATATCTTATAAATTGGATATAAATGCTTAACACAGGAGACACAAAATCACATCCAAGAACAATCCAGGGAAGAAAATGTACCTGAGGTAAAAGGCCCTCTGCCTTTTTTTCCTGGAGCCTCTCTAACAGTACCCAAAGGCATTGTTCACCAGGGGTCATTCCTTTGACCATGTTCCAACACAATGCCACCTATGTCTCTGTGAGGAGGGACCAGGCCAGTCTCACCTCTCCAAAGGCACCTTGGCCAAAAGTGTCATGATGACAGTGATAATGATTTTCAAGGGTGTGCTCATTAGAGCAGCTGACCTTGAGGTCCTCCTCCATTAACACCCCTCCCCTTGGCAGAAATATTCAGTAGCAGCACCAACTACAGAAGGCAAATAAAAAATATTAAACTCAGATTTAGGAGAGTTTATATCTATAAAGCCTTACAGTAAAAAAAAAATCATAGATGTCTCAAATAACACAATGATGTACTTGATGTATATGATGCTCATATAAAAACAAGGACAAATCAAACCCAGAGACAGTAGATAGAAGTAATAAGGATCAGAACTGAAATGTAATGAAATGACATTTACAAGAACACAATGTTCAGTGGAACAAAGAGTTTACTAATTAAATGATAAGAAATACTGACATACTTGTGGCAAAATAATTTTTAAAAACCAAGAGAAAACATTACTTAAGTTTAATAGACTTAGTAGACACAGAAGAAGGTGATAGGATAGGGTATCAGTGAATTCCAGAGATCAGTAAGGAATATTGGAAATTCATAGTCCTCCATCTGGAAGTTTTTAGAGATAGATAACTTTGTAGACATACATGACATACCAAAATTAAACCTAAAGATATTGACTACCTAAACATATAAGTGACAACAAACAAGATTGAAATAATAAAATAACAAAAATCTCACAAAAAAGAAAATGAAAGCTCAGACAGAGTCACTGATGGGCTACAGCAGTGCTTGGAAGAGTTCACACCAGTGGATCTCAAACTAGTCATAGCACAGAAAAGGCAGGGACTTCCAGACTCAACATGCGAGACCAGGATTGCCCTGATAGTAAAACTGAACAAAGACACAATAATGGTCAAAAATAAGCTTGCACACTTGATGAACATATGTGGGAAAATCCTTAACAAGGGTACTTAGTATTGGGCTGGGGAGATGGCTCAGTCAATGAGGTGCCTACTTAGCAAGCATAAAGACCTGAGTTTAAGTCCCCAATATTCAGGTTAAAAAGCCAGGTTTAGATGCTTATGTTTGTAAGACTAGTACCTGGGGGTAAAATTTTTGTGTCCTGTTCTTATCACCCATGTTTCAAGTGATGCTGATAACCTCACTGATTCACCATTTTGGTGGAATCTTTAGTTTGTATCTGTTGTCAGTCCCCTGTCTGTGGTGGGTAGACATTTCATCATACCTTTCCAGGCTTCCCAAGAAAAGTCATGCAACATACTTGGCACCCAAGCAGGGATATGACAGAGTATAGATGAAATTGAGAGAAGTTAGTTAATAGTCCTGGTTAGTAAGGCATGAAGCTAAGGCTGAAAAGTCTGTGGATGGAGCACCCTCAGAAGGAATTCTGGTGTGACTTCCCTTCTCCATGCAGTATGGGATAGTGCCTCCCTGTCAGAAGTTGTGTGAGCCTTGTGATGGGTGGTGAGACATGTGACTAAGAGTTTCCTGAAGATTGAAAGTTTGGAAGTCTGCTGTGTGGTATGGAGTACATGCCTGCTTGATGAGTAGAGTACACTGTTGAGTACATAGATGTCCTGAGAACAACTGTAGGTTTAGAGCAATGTAGTTCCTGAAAGTATTACACGCTGAACACAACAATTGACAATCTGGGAATGTGATTTGGCTGAGTGGGCAAAAGTGTTTATAATGAAACCTGGCAATCTTTAGTTCAATCCCCAGAATCCACATAAAGGTGGAAGGAAAGAACCAACTCCATAAAATTGTCCTCTGATTTTACATGCACAACATGGCACATGCACTCCTCATATACCCATCACACACACTGATGACCGTAAGTCCAACCTGGGAATGTTTTACAAGTTTAAAACAGTACCGAAAAAGCTGTAAGTGTGCCTAAAGAAACAGCAAAGAGATCTCACTCCACACAAGATGTACAACTATAAAATTCTTGGGAGCATTATGATCCATTGGTATACATATTACCTGACAAAGTTATTGGAAACATTGTATGCAAGCCTGTGCCTGTAACTATAAGAGAGCTGGAGGGAAACTGGTAGATTCTCACATGCTGCCTTACCCAAGTTGCCCATCCTCTGAATAATTTGGTAAATAGGATGCATGTAGTATTGTTTTTACTGAACCTCAAACATTCACTTTTACCAATAAAAAGACCCGGGAGTCAGATGCTGGAGTGAAAACCTGCTAGCTCAGAGAGGCAGAACAAGCATGGGGCTGACCTTCCTCTGCTGCCATCATCCCAGATAAAAGGCTTTTCTCCTGCACCATCTCAAACAAAAATCCTGAAACTCAACATCCCTCCTTTCTACTTCCTGTGAGTCTCTACCCATCCTCCTGACTCCCTCTTACTATGTTTTTTTTTTCCTGTCAATTGGTTGCTTGCTCTGCCTCTTGACCTGTGATTGACTTTATTTAATCCTGTTTACGGTATGCAGAAAGCTCTTAGATTAAAGATGTGCACTAGGGCTGAGCCACACCACAACAAGAAACAGTTTTTTCCAGTAAATAATGCAATCTTGGGGTTCACAGTGTGATCAAATATCCTGCAACAATGTGGGATTGGGATAAAGAGACTCAAAGGCTTTTTTACAGGCTAAGATCTTTGTAAAAAATAGGTCAACCAACTGTGTGATTCATTGCCACAGTATCTCTTTCCTGTTAGAAGGCACTAGAACATTTGGGGGCTATGGAAAAACATAATCTGAGCAAATGATTCCAATGGGGTTTTGTCCTCAGACATGAGAAGGGTCAGAAGCTCAGTTTAGTGCTAGATGGCGATTGCTAGCAGCATGTAAGGCATTACAACAGACGGAATACATCCATGGCTCCATCTCCGCAACTGTAAGGACAAGCTTATTCAATTAAGAATTGTAGTGAGGGAGGCTGGAGAAGTAGTTCAGCAGTTTAAGAGCACTGGGTCCTCTTCCAGAGGTCCCAAGTTCCATTCCCAGCAACCACATGGTAGCTCACAACCACCTGTAAACAGGACCTGATTCCCTCTTCTGGTGTGCATGAAGATCGGCCACTCATACATAAAATAAATATTTTTTAAAAAAGAATTGTAGTGAAGGCCTTTTGGCAAAGCCTCTTTCCATGATGGCACAGAATCAAACCCTACAAAGGTAATTTGCATGTTTACAATTGTGTGGTATGGTGTCTGGAAGCCCCATCACCCTGTAGGCTGCCCTAGCAGCAGTACCCTATTCAAGTCTCTCGGCCACCTCCAAATACCTGAACCAACAGCTCTGGCAGACAATGCATTAGAAGAGGCACCACCCATACCTGTGAATACCTGGTACAAGTATGGTATGAGTAGAAGCATCAATATGAACATACAAACAAACATAAGCATCGTGTGGCTCTAGAAAGAAGGAAAATGTAGCCCGTGGGTCTAGCTAAGAACAGCATGTTTAGTAGTAACTTTTGAGACATGGCCTGTGTCAATCTGTTCTGACAGTTGAGCTGTATTTAGAGGCCTCACTTTATGGATGGCCCAACAGGGAAATGAAAACTAGCAAGTACTGGTTCAGCCACAAAGAGATGACAGGAAAGATAGAATTGAGTTCAAGAGGAATCAGAACTGCTGAAAATCAGGAAGCAGATATGCTTACCAAAGTACAGGCCATTTTCTCTCAGGTGCCACTAGAGGCTGCTCATTGGGTTTGTGTAAAGTCTGATCAAAAAGGGAACCAACATGGAATTAAAATATAGCTAAAGCTATTGGAATTTCTATAAAATATCATAATAATACTGTGTGCTATTCGGTCATATGAATCCTGTTCCCAGTATGTGTATGCTATGATGAGGCCCGTGCATATGTAAGTTTGCTCAGTAAGAAAGTGGTAAATAGCCCAAACATGGCCTGTGCTTGCCAGTGAGGGATGCAAATATACCCTCACCTGTATGGATACCACCACAGGTTTATTTCATGCATATTTATTCTAGCAAGCAACAGGTGAAGCCACCATCAGTGTCTCACCCAACTCAGTGTTAGGCATGCACACCCACAGAGAATTGATGGTGACAAAGATGGTCATTTCTTAAAAACTGATGTGTGAAACTGGGATGAAGAATGATACCCCCACCAACTTTATGATACTACTGGGGTTGGGCTAACTGAAGGAAAGAATGGGTTCTTAAAACAGCAGCTAAATGGTTTAAGTACAAGAGGTATATTTCATGGGTCAAAAATGGCACTTTCAGATGTCATAGAGTATTTTAATGAATCCTAGCGCTAGGGATAGGCTAACTCATTATGAGTTGTTGACCAGGGAGGTTCCTGTGGCACACAAATTATAAAGGACTCTGGAACTGTTATTAACTACATGCCAGAACTAGTTGATAAGGCCCTGTTCTTGAAGACACCATATACTTTGGTTACAGGTCATGGAGAAACAAGGCTGAGACTGACCTGGAAGTTCCCTCCTTACTGGCTGGTCTTCATAGTGTTGAAAGGTGCTTTGGGGAGAAGTGTCACCCAACATTCCAGTTATGGGCCCTGTGTGCTATAATACCAGTATCTGCCTGCTGGCACAATATTGGCATGACTATTGTGGATATAGCCACAGCTTTCTGATTAGATTTAAGACTTGCTCATGTCTGGTACTGTAAACCAGAGCAGAAACCTGTGGCTGGAAAGTTAAAACCCCAGTGGGGAAGCAGCTGTTGTTGTTTTGTTAAGTGGATGTGCTAAGTGTGTCATGTCAGACTGTCTTCTAAGTACTCGCGCTTCCTTACACCCATAGATTACTGTTGCTGTCGGCTGCAATTGATCACAGAAGGAAACTTCCAGACTCATAACCACGAATGAAGATGCTGAGAATACTGTGGCATAGTGACCGGATACTTAATCAGAGGCAAACATCACCCTCTCCAAGGCTCAGGGAACATTGCGGAAGAGGGGACGGGAAGACTGTAAGAGCCAGAGGAAGGGGTAGAATGTTGTGTGCCATTTGTGTGTTTGATTTTTGTTTTTCCCAGAATTGAAATGTTCCCTCTAGGAGGGAAGTAGAAGGCTCACCAAACTCAAGAAATAAACAACTCACAAATCTGAGGAAGTTCCTGAGTCTTAAAAAGATTCTCAAGACCCCTCCCCAGGGTTATGGATATAAGAAACAACTGCTGGGGTAGAGTTTCTCCTACATGTGGAGCTGTTTGCAAGCCCTGTAGAGAGCTCCAGGTTTGTGGCTCTTGTGAGTTATCACCTATAAAGCATGGGCATTTCGGGCTTGTAGTTGCTTATGAGTCACTCATGCTCTTGCAAGTTGCCCCATATTCTTGTAAATAAACCTAATAAACACACTGGTTTATCATAATGGACTTTGGTTACTCTGGTCTGTCACTGGTTCCCTATCTGAGGTGATTAAACATTTGCTTGTATTTCCCCAGGAAAAAATCACATAACACCATTTATACCCCCATTGAGCCTGTTTGTGTATCTGGGCCACACCACCTGAGGGTTCCACAACTTCTGAAAAGAGCAACTCCTGTCGGGAGCCTAGCAGTCGAATATATGAGCTTGTCCTTGACATTTCACATCCAACCCATAGCAAGGACCTTCTCCTTCACTTAAGATAATAATAATATAATAAAATAATAATTAATAATAATAATAATAATAATAATGAGGATAATGATTATGCTTCATTTGTTATGTGTACTAGTTGGGTAGTGAATATATATGATATGGCAATGGACTTTTCAAACTGTTCCTAATATTCTCTAGTAACTTTTTGACTTTTATGATTACCACACCACTAAGCTATGCAGTTACCTTTTTCTAAACTTTGATTGATCAGAAAGAAAAAGGATGGTAGCAGAGTGTTTTATTAACACTAATGGGACTGAGACAAGAATTTCACCATAGATTGCAAAAGGCCCTCTGTAAGTTTCTTTTAACTTCATTTATTTAATTTATGTGTGTGTGTCTATGTATGAGAATGTGCAAATGTATGCTCATGGGTGCCCATGAAAGACAGACGAGAGTGTTGAATCCCTTGGATCTAGAGGTACAGGTCATTGGGGTCACTAAACATAGGTCCTCTGCAAGACTAGACAAGTGCTAGACAAGTGCTCTTAACTGCTGAGCCACCTCTCTAGCTTTCCCCATTGTCTTTCTCACCAGAACTCCAGGGTCCCATTGGGTTGACATATCTGAAATGAAGAAGAAGGAACTGTGAGCCCAGAATCCCAGAGAGCAAAAGTATCCTTTCCATGCATGCGGGTGATAGATAGGGTCATGTTTTAGTTATGGTTTCTATTGCTGCAATGAAACACTATGACCAAAAAGCAAGTGAGGTAGGAAAGGGTTTGTTTGGCTCACACTTCTATATCACTATCACTGTTAAGGGAAGAAACTCAAACAGCACCACCCACAATGGCCTGGGCTCCAGCTAAGTCGCTAATTTAGAAAATGCCTTGAGACATTTTTTGTTGGTCTATTTATCATTCCAAAGTAATTAATTTATTTTTGATACATAGTCTGACTATATAGTCCAAGCTAGCCGTAAGATACTTTGTTTTACAACTCAAGACCATTTACCTAGGGGAGATACTGCTCAGAAAGGCCAATCCTTCCCATAATATTAGTCAAAACTGTACCCCACAGATGTACCTATAGGCTAATCTGATGGATGCAACTCTTTATGTTCCCTCTATATGACTAGGTAATGCCAGTTTGTGTCAGGTACAAAAACTAACCCACACACTCAGTATATGAGAAGACCACCACTCCCTGACTTCTGGGAGGTCCCCACCATGGTGCAACCAGGCCAAGACCAAGACTCAGAAGGTTTCTTGGAGGCTGACTCCTGGAAGGTTATTACCCAGGCTGTTGACCCTGAGGTGAGGTGTGCCTAGTACTAGGGGGAATGCCCACAGATTTCTGGGAAGGCAGACACATACCCATACCCTCTTGCTTCTACCCATTTTAAACCCAAGACTGGCCCTCTTGCTTCTACCCAGTTCAAACTCAGTACCCAGAGGAATGCCCACACTGCTTCACAAGGTAGGGATGGTACCCAGGAAGACATCTTGAACATTGCTCACAAGGCAGGACTGCTGCAGGGAGAGTGACCCAATGTTGACTTCAGACCAAGCATAGAACTAGTGTTTCAACCCAGTTCATGCACAGTAACCAGGGACCCAACTATAATTTACCCCTATGCCAAACATCAAGTGGAGAGATACACCTCACCTCCATGTCACGTCTCCAGCACACAGGGCCAAGGGCAAGCCCAGGGACCAGGGGCTGATTGCATGCTGACTTTTGACAAGGCCCAGATCTGAGAGCCACAACAACATGCAGGCCTCAGGGCAGTCACACTCCTGAGGAGACCTCCTGAACACTGCTACTAGGGCAAGCCTGGTATCCAGGAGGCCACTAAAGGCAGACCACAGGACAGACCCAACATCCAGGAGCTAAGTAAACGCCACACCCACAGCTGCTTAGTATCCTAATGGTTGAATGCATACTGGATCTCAGGGCAGGTCAAGTTCCAATAGTGTGCTCACATGATACCTCCTGTGTGCCCAATATCCTGTTCCCGGGGCAAATGAAATAGCCTCCAGGACAGACTACTGACCTTAGTAAGCTCAGTAGCCAGGAGGCCACACAAACAATGACCTCGGAGAGGGCCGTATCCAGAGGACCCAGCACATTTTTATTCAAAGCAGGGCTTGCACCCAGGCAGCAGCACACTGTTCCCCAGGGCAGGAGCAGTACCCAGGGTTGGGACAGTAGGCAGGCACCAGGACAGGCCAGTACCCAGGTGGGCCACAGAAATGGCACCTTCCAGGAAGGAATGATAGCCAGGGACCAACTGCATTGTACTGCCATGTTGGGAAAAGTATTCAGGGCCTATCACCTAACCGACATCAGGGAAGGCACAAGCCAGGGGCTAGTCTTCGGGCTGTGCCCAAAGCAAATTAGCACTTATCAGGCACTATCATGTTTATGGCTGCTTTAGGCCCAATACCCAGGTGGCCCACACACTGCCCCACAAGACAGGTCTAGTATCCTGGGCACTAACTACATGATGACCTTAGATCAGGCTTTGTGTGAAGGGGGCCACACCAATGATGGCATATGGCAATAGTAGTATCCAGTGATCCCAAACTACTTCCCTTTAGGAAAGCCTCAATACCCAGGGGCCATTGTCATGCTTAGCAGGAACAGAGGCCCTCTGGAGCACATAAAAGATCTGGTGATAGAAGGACAGTGTTATTCTTTTGTTTAGAAAGAAGAAAAGAGAAATGCTGAGACATGAGACATGCTGACTATAAGTTTATTATAAGGCCCGGCAGAGTAGGGAGACTAAGAGGAGGAAAAGGGGTAATGGCTGACCGCCATGACCGGTCGCCATAGAGAGCCAAGAAGAAACAGAGAGGGAGAGTAAGAGAGAGAGAGAGAGAGAGAAAGAGAGAGAGAGAGAGAGAGAGAGATTGGAGCTTTTAAAGGGAAGATATGCGCACTGAGGTTCCATGCATGTCCAGAGTCGTCATGGGTGACGGGTAGCATGGTGTAGCATGCCCTGAGTATTGTCAGGGGGCGGGGTCTGTCTCTTAAAGAGGTAGAGCCCATTAGCATCAAAAGTCTGAACCTTTCAGACAGGACTCCCACCTCTGTCTGGGACCCCTCCCATGATCCGCATGAGGAGTCTTTTTCTGTTCAATTGAAGTTTGAGATTATTATTGTATCATATACCCTATCTCTATCTGCCTGCTGCTTTCAGTTTTTCTGCTTGGACCTTATGCTTAGCATGTACAATTATTTGTTCATCCCTTAGAATGAACTCTATAGTAACCCTAGTTGAACACCCAAGACTCCCATAACAACTGTCCTCTCAGGAATGAACATACCATCTCATCACTTCCAGACTGCGCCCGAGCTCTAGTGTCTGCTTGTGCATGTTGTAGAGACGTGTATTTGAAATGAAGAGGGTAATTTCCTATCTTGTGACTTGCCCCCTTCAGGAAATGTCTTGTGGACCTCCAAAGCAGCTTGCTCTTGTCTCCACCCCCACTGAAACATTATCATCCTGCTCTGCCGCTTCAGAGGAGCCATGGGAAGCCGGTATGCATCTTCTTCTCCACTTTGCCCCAGGGCATCCAGCCATGTGCAAGTCTGACCTACTGAGTGTCCTTTGAGGGCTGATTTGGAGGTCCACAAGACATTTCCTGAAGGGGCAAGTCATGAGATAGGAAATTACCCTCTTCATTTCAAATAAACTTTTCTACAACATGCACAATCAGAAACCAGAGCTGGGGTGATTTGTGGACTCCAGATAGTCCCTCACTGCTGCTTCAGTCTTCTGCTGCTTGCTCTGACCTGGTCAGCTATGTATCTCCTGGACACACCCACCAGGTCAGGTCCTCCAGGATCCTCGGTTTCCAGCACCACTGTTTCCTCAGCTCACAGGTACACCTGGGGGTAAATAGCTAGGGTGACATTCTCATTGTTCATGGAAGGTTCTCTGAAACCTGCTGGGTTTGTTTCGGTTTTTTGTTGTTGTTTAGTTTCCATGATGTTGCGGAGAACTTCATGGATCTCCTATCACAGGTTTTTCTGCTCCCTGCAGAGCAATGTACTGGGCCAGGACTATTTTTGGCACCACTTCCCAGCACAGAGCTACCTACAAGCGTGAAGCAGAAGGACCATTAGCTGAGGGCTGATTCCCAGAACCTTCTTTCAGTCCTCAGGTTTCCAGGTGATCTGAGAAGGGTGTAATACTGTCCCATTAATCTGCAGGTACAAGAACTTTTTGATGCTAGTTTCAGCCTGTGATATGGACACAGCGTCCCACTGGCACACAGCCATCTGAACTTCCTACTGGTTCTCTCCTGTGCCTCTCTGCAACCTCAGCACACTGCTCCCCACTCTCTGGTGTCAGCCTCCAGGGAACACAGTGAGTCCAACAGCGCTTGAAACAGACACAAGAAAGGGGCCTCTTAGGTGAAATATGCAGGTTTTCTGCTTGGCTGTGCTGGCCCTGTGCTGGGATGGGTCCTCTGTCTGCTTCCTCCTGAGTTGAGTGCCTGCCCCATTGCTCTCTTCACCAGCCCTCCTCCTGCGTGCTTGCCCAGCCTCGGGCTACTATCCTCTGCTGTCTGCCTACTTCTAGGTGAAGTTATGAGAACTCCTAGTAGGAGGGAGGGCAGGATGGGATTTTCCCTCTGGGATGATCAACACAGTGTCACCAACCCACTAAATGTGTATGCTAGGACTATGTTAAAGGAGGAGGAATGGACTGGAGAAAGGTATCATTGTTGTCCCACCTACTTCTTTTAGCCTGTATCTCTGTCTCCATGAGCCTCTTCATTGGCTGCCATGATGAAGAATGCTGCTGCTGTGTGAACCAGTGCGGCCAAGTGAAAGAGAGGGTCAAAGACGTCCATTAGCTGACACACAAACTCCATCCTCTGGAGTTCCATTAAAGCCTTAGGACCTGACTACCTGGGCAAGGCAGAGTGGGATGGTCTACTCTCCACTGCTGTTTGTTCAGTCTGGGCAAGGTCCTGACAGGAGGTGAAGTGTGGAATGGTTTATGCCCAGGTGTCAGTGTTGTCACGCTTGAAGCTGGTCCCAGGTGGAGTCTGCTTGTGCCACATAATGATGATAATAATGATGCTCTGCGAGGAAAAACTGGAAAATTATACAGTGGGCCATAAAGCAGACACTTCTGACAACATTTCCCCAGATCTCCTACCATCCCCCTTCTGCCTGCCTCCTCACCCTTTGATGGGGCTACTTCCTAGACTTCCTGGAACCCCTACAACATCCCAATTCACCTTGAAGAAGAAGTCACATAGTGGCTACAATCAGCCCTTATCAACCGCAAAAGTAGTATTAAGTCCCAGCTCCCCCAACATGGCAGTGCCACTGGGCTCAGCTCAGCCTAGGCTCTTGGCAGGGTAAACAGAAGCATTGCTGATATATCCACTCAGCATTCCTCAGAAAACTGTGACATGGGTTTCTGTCTCCTAGGAAGAGCTATCAGTTCCCTTATAGCAAATGGGGCATCTAGGACCCTATTAGCACTTACCTGTAATACATCAAAGTTGCCATGCTTGTTCCTAGTCTCCTCTGGCCCGCAAACCTCCCCCCACTAAACTTCCAGGCCCTTCTGGCCTGCACACCTACCTCCCTGCAGCTACCACCCCCACCTCTTTAAAATAGGCAAGGCTTCCCCCCCCCATTCTGCCATCCTCTCTGCCTCCCAAGAGGTAGCCATGCAGCTTTGGACTTCCCAAGAAAGCCTTCTTTCCTGTGGAGTGGCCAGGTTCAGGTGTTTTACTGTGCCCTCCCTCACACTTACATGTGTGTCTGAGTGGGTGGGTGGGTGCGTGCTAGTGGAGGTGGAGGTGGAGGTACCTATGGAGGTCAGAGGTGCTGGATACATGGAAATGTAAGGACACCAGTCGTGGGGTTCCCTGTGTGGGTACCGGGAATGGAATGCCCATTCTCTGAAAGAGCAGTAAGTGCTATTTTTGAAACTGGGGAAAGGATGCTAATTTCTGTCTTACAGTATTCTCAGCCTTCACCTAAATCTATGATCAGGAGAGACCAAATTCTAACAAGTACAGAAAGATCCAACAGTATCTATTAAATGACATGCTTAAATTTTCTAATGTCAGAGGTGTTAGCTATTGCTAGGTATAGACTTTTTCACATTTCCCCCAGGTCTTTAGTAGACAAATGCTAAACAAAGCACTAATTACTCCTTAAACAGAACAGACAGGAGACAGTCTCCTGTCTCAGCATCTTCATGATTCTTTACTGTTGATTAAATAGTTAATAGATGTTTGGGAAGGGAACAAGCAAATTTGAAGTTAATACTAGTTATCCATCTTTTACATTTTTATCTATCTATCTTTTTATTTTAGAAGCACTCTTATTTACATATCCATCCCCCATTCCCTCTCCCTCCCAACCTCCCATGCTCCGCCCCAACCCCCCAACCCAACCCCCCAACCCCTCCCCAGGGATAGTGAGGCCCTTCACAGGGATGGTCAAAAGTCTGTCACATCCTTTGGGGGAGGGCCCAGGTCCTCCTTCCTTTATCTGGGCTGCAATAGTAACCCTCCATAGGGAATGGGCTCCCAAAGTCCATTTGTGTTCTAGGGATAAACACTGGCTCCACTGTTAGAGGTCCCATAGACTGTCTTGGCCTCCTAGCTGGCACCCACATTCAGAGGGCTTGGTTCGGTCCAATGCTGGTTCCCCAGCTTTACATCTAGGGTCTCCGTGCTCTCACTAGGTCAGGTCAACTGTTTCGGTGGGTTTTCCCAGCACTATCTTGGCTCCTTTGCTCATCCCTCCTCCCTGTCTACAACTGGATTCTAGGAGTATGATTCAGTGTTTAGCTGTGGGTGCCTGTTTCTACTTCGATCAGCCACTGAATGAAGGTTCTAGGAATGGTAACCAAGGTAGTCATCAATCTCATTATAGGGGAAGGGCATCAAAGGCAACTCTCCACCACTGCCTAGATTCTTAGTTGGGGTCATTCCTGTGGATCCCCTAACACTTCCCCTGTGCTATCTATTATCTATCTATCTATCTATCTATCTATCTATCTATCTATCTATCTAATTAGCCCAGACTAGCTTGCAACTTTCTTTGTAGATGCCAAATGATGCTAGAAAAACCTGGGCCATTTAATGTTCAAGAGTGAAGTGGATCTTTATCTCTCTGACTGCATAAAAATCAACTCCAAATGGACCAAAGACCTTAATATAAGACCTGATGATACTCTGAAATTGCAACTGGAAAAGTAGGGAAAACTTGCCAAGGCAGAGACATAGGTTAGAACTTTGTAAATTGAACGCCATTTGTCCAGGAAGTATGGCCAACCATTGGTAAATGAGTTGTCATAAATGTCACTAGTCTGGATATTATCAAAAGAAAAAAATTAGCCTGTGATTTGGGGGCCCTTGCACATTACCGGCAGAGCAAACATTGATACAACCATCATGAGACAGAGTGTGGAGATTCCTCAAAGTGTGAAACCACGTCTTCCCTGTGATCCAGCCATCTTTGAAGCCACCAGCCCAGGCCCACGCATCAACAAAGGAGAGAATGTCAGGATACCAAAGAGACTTTGGTACTGTCCATGTATCAGAGGCCTACTCATGACTGCCAAGCTACGGAGTCAACCAGCATGCGGTGAGGGATGAGCTGATACAGCCCAGTACAGGATCCCTCACGAAACCAAAACCAGTCTTGCCCGATGGCCAGTGCTGGCTGTGCCTCCACAGGAAGAGAAGTGCGCTGCTTTCTGAGTTTCTTCCCTACAGTGATTTGGTTGCAGGGGGCCAGGGCTCCTGTCATCTTGGAAGCCTCTTCATCTCTAGTTCACATGATAGCACAGAGCATCCCTTGCCCCCTGAAGAAAACTTTGCCCCCTCAACAGGATATGAATGGCAGGGCAGAAATACAAGTTGAGAGGGAGCCAGGTTACAGGCTACACAAAGGCAGTGCCTTGTGATCAGGAGTCAGGTGCTACAGACCACAGAATTCTACAGTGAGAATGCAGCTGACAGAATCATGAAGCTAACCCACCAGGATCATTTTCTGATGTAGGAGGCTCACATGCAGGGCAGTGGGAGTATTTGCTTTATGAATAGTCACTGTCCTTACTGTAAATTCCCTGGGCAGCCATAGCACTCCCTTTTTATGGTGGGATTCATCCCCAAAACTCCAGCGGTGTAGTAATCATTTACTGGACACAACTTCCCCTATGCATTGGTATATTGGATGACTCCCCCAGCAACGGTTCGGGCAAGAAAGTAGTATCAATCGATACCTTTACTCTCTCAACACAAAAAGTCTGACCCCCTTGCAGTTATCTTCCTTGGCAGTCAGTTGGACAGTGTTAGTGTCCAGGCAAAGATACCTCAATTGAGACATTTGCAGATGCCCAATGACAAGAATTATGGCCTGTCTAAAGTTGCAGAGCTATAGCTCTCAGAGAGATAGAGAACAGGAGTGTCCTGGATTCTCTCTGTTGTCCCAAGAGCTGTCCCAAGCTAACCTCACATTAACCTTAAAGCATGCCTATTCTTCACTTGCCAGTCTACTAACAATAGATCTGTGTCTTAAAGTTGTCATTGGGCTCTGTACCCTTCCTGTCTGGTCACAGTTTTGCTCCTATGGCCTTATGTTATCATGGCAATGGCTCTGCCTTTGTTGCTTAGCTTAGGAATATGCTTCTAACCAATAAAAATCTAACTCTAATTCTTATCTTTTGCCTCAAACCTCTGGGGACAGAGAAATTTGGGAAGAGGAGACTAATGAGGGAACAGCTGGAGGGAGGAGCTGGCAGAAATTATCAGAAATGTAGAAGAATGTAGGAAAAACAAGTGTGGGGGAAAATGAAGAAAAAGAGTAAGAAGCATGGAGAAGTTAGAAGCAGGATAGGATTACCAGAGTAGAAATAGAACAAAGAGCACATGAATAGAATGTGGTGTGGGGAGATTCTTTTTCTACAGCCCTCAGACTTAGACACTGTGCTTATTGCAGCGTCTCTTTTCCAATCCTGAACAAAGGCCTTTGAGACAAGGACCTTGAAGGTTTTTGATAGTCAGGGCCCTTGTGAGCATTTCCACACCCAATTGTAAGGCTTTTTCTTTTGATGACACTGAGATAGGGCAACTACACAGAAAATTGGGAGTGTTTCCAAATGAGTCAAAACCTAATCCTTTAACAATGTGTCTACCCTACATCCACATGTCTATTGAAGAAGAATATCATTAGGCCTTATATGTCAGGGGTACAAACCTGTCATCACAGTAGCCAGGATTCTGAGCATGAGTATCAGGAGTTGTTGGTCAACCCAGGCTACACAGCAAGACCCTGCCTCAGAAAAACAAAGGGGAGAGGGATACTATGACTTGTGGTCAACTTGAAGGACATTATGCTAAGTAAAATAACCCTTAAAAGAGAGAGAAACACTGCATATGTGGAAACTAAAACAAAAGTCTCCATTAGTGATAATAGCAGGATGGAGAGATGTTTCTAGGATGTAGACTAGGCGGTATGTAGGAGGAAGAGAGCAGAGGTCTAACGCCCAGGATGAAGATCAAAGAGTATCATGGAGAATTAGTGCTGCTCTCACCACAGGGAGAAATGATGCATTCAGAAGATAGACATGCTGAATAATTCCAGGGTCAGGATATGTATATAGATACAAATCAGGACACCACAGCACGTGGTTCAAATATGCAAAGTAGTTTATTGTAATAAGAAAATAGTCTCTGTATTCAGATTTATTTGTGCCAAATCTATTTTCCCAGTTGCCTGTGTCGTTCTTGGTAACACTTCTGCAGCAATTTTATGCCCAGCTCTCTGAGCATATCCTCGGTGACTGATCTTCACCTGTATACACAATCATAAAACCAACAGTCACCCAGCTTTCAGTATCTAGGACCTTTTCCTAGGGGATGCCTTCATGGTTCAGTTCTCTAGGTTGATGTCACTCTCTAAAAGGGGACCCAGTACAAAAAGCCCCCAAAGTGACTGTCAGTGTTCTGTATGTCTGTCCCTTGCAGCTGTCAGTCTTTCTGATGGGGAAGTGATGTCCCTGCCTAGGTGATGAAGGGAACAGTAACAACAGCTGACTCCATACAGTAGATGGAGGGGGTTTGAGCAGCATCTCACCCTCACATGGCTCCTGCCTGGACAGAGAGGCATCCCTCAGTGAGGAAAGCCTCAAGCTGCCTCAGACACTGTTCCCACACAACAAGGGTTTAGTAAAAGGGTCCGGGTGCTACCTGGATCAGCAGACATTTTTGCCTTGTTCCTCTCAGTCCATCTACTTGTAAGTCTCTGGCTCTGGTCCAATTTCTCTGTCAATCAGAAGGAGCCTCTTACATCTAGGAGACATGAAAACAAGGCATTTTGGTAAAATTACCAAGTGTTCAGTTGCCCATTAATTACCCTGTAACCAATCATGCCTTCCCCATGGCCTGAGCAAGGGAGCATCACCTTTGTGTCCTTCTGTCCAATGTGTTAGGGCTTGAGTGGCATCTCCTGTCCTAAGCACCACGCAGGTGAAGCTGGACTCAGGCTTTGTCCCTTGATGAGTGTAGTCCCAGGAGTCTCTTTGGTAGCCCCAGCATAGGGTCATTCAGGCAGCAAAGGCACCAGTCTTTCCCAGCCGGCTGCCCGGGGACACAAAGCTTCAGCAACAGGAATGTCACTACAGGGTGTCAGAAAGAAAACAGCTTGGATCTTTGTATGAGATACTGTTGAAAATAGTATCTTGGGGGTATACTAGAGAGTGGTCTAAGGAGAGGTATGAATCCGAACCCTTAAATCCCTTTAAATGTCTCTGAGTTTTCTTAGGAGGTGGGAATGTGGCAAGGGACCATGAATCCACCCAAAGGAACACCCTTACAGCCAGACCAGGGTTATCCATTGTTTTTCCATCAACCCGTTCTAATCCATGGTCATGCTTGGGACCAGCTCCATCTCTGAATTCAACTGTCAAACAAGCCAGACTTCACCTTGATTTCACTCAAAGCACAGCTGGAGGGCCTTACCTTGCACACACCTGGATGCCCTGGGGCAAAGTGCACACCATGGCATGTGCTGCCTTCACACGCATGGCTCCTGTGAAGCAGTAGAGCAGGGTGGTAAGTGTTTGGGGTAGGGGTGGAGACAGGAACAAGCTGACTTAGAGGAATTCTGAGGCATTTCCAGGAGGGGAAATCACATAAAGTATGAAATTACCTTGTCTGGAGTGGGAGTCCTCTCCAGTACAAGCAAACTTCACTAGTGTCAACTATGCACAAGGTACTTTGGGAGAAGTGTGGAGTGTGGGGTGTGTGTGTGTGTGTGTGTGTGTGTGTGTGTGTGTGTGTGTGTGTGTGTGTGTGTGTGTATGTTCGGATACACAGTACAGAAGATTGCAAAGCAACAAGCACCAATAATAGGGTGAGTTGTGAAGGTTTCTGGATCTTGGTGGGGGTAAGAAGCAAGCTACCTAGTAAGCCAGGCTGGTGCTGAGAGCCACACCATAGCCAGCAGACTTACCTGTTTCCATACACTCTACCTTCCCCGATGGGCACAAGATGGAGAGTGAGGAGGATCATGAGCTCAGACCTGCCTCCCAGACTTACCTGTTTCCATACACTCTACCTTCCCCGATGGGCACAAGATGGAGAGTGAGGAGGATCATGAGCTCAGACCTGCCTCCCAGAATCCTTTCTTGGTCCTCAGGGTCCCACATAGCATAAATAATAAAAATCCAGAGAAAGATATGGGGGTTCAAGCCGAAGATCAGAGAAGCAAAGCAGCCAAGCCACCAGAGAGCTCTTACCTCTAACAAGGCTGGGGAGATCCTGATCTCTCAGTGGCTGGAGACTAAATACCCTGAGACTGACTACTGAATACCCTGCTCCTATCTTATATACCTCTCTAGTGCTGGGATTAAAGGCATGAGATCTGTTTCATTTTCTTTTTTCTCTTTTGGACTGATTTACTCTAATGTAGCCATGGATGGCTTTGAACTCACAGAGATCCATCTGCCTCTGTCTCCTGAGTCCTGGAATTAAAGCTGTGTATCAACACTGCCCAGTTTCTATGGCTCTGGCTAGCTTTGATTTTCTGATCCCCAGGCAAGCTTTATTAAATTATAAACAATATATCACCACAGTCCCAGGTGATCTGAAAAAGGGGTGACATGCCCTCTCCTCCCCAGTCTTCATCCTCAGACACAGGAATGCTTTGCCCCTAGTTTCAGCTGTGAACACAGCTGTCTGAACTTCCTACCTGGTTCTCTCCTGTGCCTCTCTGCAACCTCAGCACACTGCTCCCCACTCTCTGGTGTCAGCCTCCAGGGAACACAGTGCATCCAACAGTGCTTGAAACAGACACAAGAAAGGGGCCTCTTAGGTGAAATATGCAGGTTTTCTGCTTGGCTGTGCTGGCCCTCTGCTGGGATGGGTCCTCTGTCTGCTTCCTCCTGAGTTGAGTGCCTGCCCCATTGCTCTCTTCACCAGCCCTCCTCCTGCGTGCTTGCCCAGCCTCGGGCTACTATCCTCTGCTGTCTGCCTACATCTAGGTCAAGTTTCTTAGGAAAGATACCCTGGAATTTGCTTTCTGGTGTGATAATATATTATCACTAACCCTTTTAAAAAATGGGTGTGTTTATAATCTGTTTATTTAAAAGCTTATCATTTAGTCCAGGAAATGGCTTAGTGAATAAAGGTACTTGACACCAAGCCTGGGAACCTCATTCCATTCCCCAGGACCCACATGGTATAAAGACAGAACTGACTCCTCCAAGTTAATTTCCACACACGGTAAATAAATATTTTTTTCTTTAAAGAAAAGGACACGGGGGGGGGGGGGGAGCCTAGATGCAAAAGTGCATTGTAGCCTCTCCACTTACTTGTTACCACAGCTGGCCTCACAGCCCTTTTAGCTCACAGCCAGGATTTTATTGTTGGCTAGACGCTCCCTAGTTTCAGTTGGCAGGCAGCAACATAAACTTCTCAGGCCTTTTATAATCCTACTCTGTAGGCTCTTCCAAACTCGCTTTTTAAAGGGGGCTCTGGGTGCAGTTTGGCACCGGCCACCGAGCTGTCCCTGGGGTGTTTCTGGGGAGGATGGGCTGAGGTCTTTTTCTTGTACAGTGGAACCATCACCCTGGGCCTCCTTGCTGGAGACTGGAGGTAAACCATCCTGTGAGGTCAGGTTGTTCTTTGAACCAGCTGTAGTCACACTGTGGGGCCGTCCCCTGAGGTCCTCCTGAGTTGAGGGTTGTGGGAGAGATGAGCTGATATTTGTATTTGATTTGTTAGTGTCCTTAAACGGGACTTCCTTCACTGAGGTGTGATGAGACAAAACGTCACATGAGGTCGTGTTGTTCTTTAAACCAGCTGTAGTCACACTGTGGGGCCGTCCCCTGAAGTCCTCCTGAGGTGGGGCTTGTGGGAGAGATGAGCTGATATTTTCACTTGGTATGTTGGTGTACTTACACTGGGCTCCTGCCACAGAGGTGTGATGAGATAAAACATCACATGAAGTCATGTTGTTCTTTGAACCAGCTGTAGTCACACTGTGGGGCCGTCCCCTGAAGTCCTCCTGAGGTGGGGCTTGTGGGAGAGATGAGCTGATATTTTCACTTGGTATGTTGGTGTACTTACACTGGGCTCCTGCCACAGAGGTGTGATGAGATAAAACATCACATGAAGTCATGTTGTTCTTTGAACCAGCTGTAGTCACACTGTGGGGCCGTCCCCTGAAGTCCTCCTGAGGTGGGGTTTGTGGGAGAGATGAGCTGATATTTTCACTTGGTATGTTGGTGTACTTACACTGGGCTTCTGCCACAGCGGTGTGATGAGATAAACCATCCTGTGAGGTCCTGTTCTTTAAACCAGCTGTAGTCACACTGTGAGGCTGTCCCCTGAAGTCTTCCTGAGGTGGGGCTTGTGGGAGAGATGAGCTGATATTTTCACTTGGTATGTTGGTGTACTTACACTGGGCTCCTGCCACAGAGGCATGATGAGATAAACCATCCGGCAAGGGTACCTTGTACTTTGAATTGTTAGAGCCAGCTTTGGATACATCAAGGGAAGAATAAGAGTCCAGTGGAGTAGATTCTAAAGACATTCGGGTACATATTTCATCTGAGGTGTTATTGCTCTCTGTGTCCCCCCATGTGCTGCTCATGAAGTGAGCCTCCTGGACATGTTGAGGACAGATTCCATGAACAGGGGCTGTCTTCTTGTTTGGATAGTTCAGGGTGGGAGGTATGCTGTATCTCATTCTATGTGTTTTGTCATTCTCAGGACTCTCAGGTACAGTGGGCAAAATGGAGGTGGGAAGAGTAGGGGCACTAGAGCCCCTCTTTATTGTAGTCACTTTTGGCATTGTGGGAGGCTCTGTAGAGTTCAAGGTTCGATCCAACTTGCTAGGCTTCAGTTTTTTTATAAAGTTGTCCCCCCAGGGTGACTGTTGCCTAAGAATCAAATAGGTAGCCATCACCTGATCAAACTTTTTCTCCCGTAAAGCTTCCTTTATCTCTCGTTGCTTGTATCCCATCACACCCATGATGACCATTACCGTGGGGTCTGGGTGGCTATTGGTCTTCTCTCTAAAGGAACTGAGAAAAAATTCATTGCTTTGATTCAGCCATTGAAAGCTCAAAATGTCACCTATTCTTGGTCTTTGTCCAGGGTTTATAGTCAACAACTTAGCAATCAAGTCCCAAAGCTCTGGTGACAGCTTGAATTTAACTGAGTACTTTCCTGACAAGATCTTCTGCTTTAGTCCTTCATAGGTATGTCCCTGGAAAGGGAGGCACCCTGTGGACATAAAGTAGAGTACAACTCCCAAGCTCCAGACGTCAATTGCAAGGCCATCGTAGCCTTTACTTTCAAAGAGTTCCGGGGCGCAATAAGGGAGGGTCCCACAGAAAGCGGCCAGCTTCTGTCCCATGATCAGCTTGGCGCCCAACCCGAAATCACTAAGCTTTATATTTCCTTTGTCGTCCACTAAAATATTTTCAGGCTTCAGATCCCTGTGGGCAATCCCTTTCCTGTGGCAATACTGGAGGGCACATACCATCTGTTTAAACAGCCTACGGGACTCCTCCTCTGGTAGATAACCAAGCTCCACAATCCTGCCCATTAGCTCTCCCCCTGGGGCATGTTCCATGACCATGTAAATATTATTTGTGGTATCGATTATATGCAGAAGTTTAATAATATTGGGGTGATCTAGAGCTTTCATTATCTCAATTTCTGATTTGATGAAGGTGTTCTTTTTGCCTTTTGGAAGAATTTTTACTGCTACCCTTGTCTGTGTGAGTAGATGGCTAGCCAATTTTACTTCCCCAAATCCTCCTTGGCCAAGGGTCGTTAGGATTTTATAATGTTCTGTTAAAGCCTCTTCATCAAAGGGTTTGGACTTTCTGTCTTGCGCCTCTTCACACCTCTTCATCTTTGTTAATATAAATGCTCAGTATACACACCAACTATGGGCACAAGATAAAAATTAATTAAAAGCAGGTCTAGGAGAAACATTTGTAGGTATAAATTCATGCAATTAAAAAAAAACATAGATGTCCTAAATAACTTAATGGAGCATGTCAAGGTCACAGGAAAACAAAAACAAGCCAAAAGAAACAGAAGATTCAAGTTCAGAGCAGAAATTGATGAAATAAAAACTAAACTAATACAAAGACCAGTATAACAAAGACTTGATTATTTTAAGACTTGATTATATAACACATGAGATATAATGTATTAAATATAACAGATACAATGTTAACCAAAATAACTAATAGAAAAATTTAAGATACAAGTGAATAATATTAGAGACAAAATAAGGTAGTATTATCAGGGATATACCTGATCATCCATACAATCACTAGGGAGTGTTTTTAAAATGTTCCAGTGAATTAGGAAAATCTAGAATAGATAAACTTCTAGACATACATCAGCTACTAAAACACAGAGGCAGTGGGTGACAACAGGGAAAGGGTTTTCTGGACAAAGCAGGGCAGTTTCCTGTCTGCACTCATAGTATTATGACCTGCTTAAGCTCACTCCAGACAAAAATCTCAGCAGAAAGAAGGGATGCAGGACAAGAAGTCACACTCCTGCTGAGCTACTGACAATTGATAGTTTCCAGAAGAGGGAGAACACGCTTTAAGGGTGTGGTTGTTGGTAGGTTGGATAGACCACTCCCCAGTGGAAGGCCAAATATCCAAGAATATAAGGACAACAGAAACTGCACTTGATGGCCAAAAACAAAACAAAACAAAAAGACACAAATATGGATGGTAGGAAAGGAGTGTGGAAATCTGGGAGGGGTTGGAGTAAGGGATAAATTAAATATGACTGAAATTCATTGTATGAAATTCTTAAAGAATTAATTTAAAACAGAAAAATGGCAACAAAATTGAAATAGTAATTTAAAATAAACTCTTGGCAAACAAACAAAAAAGCCCAGGACCACCGGGTGGTGGGCAGTAGTGGTGCTCACCTTTATTCCCAGCACTTGGGAGGCAGAGGCAGGTGGATCTCTGTGAATTCAAGACCATCCTGGTCTACAAGAGCTAATTCCAGGACAGGCTCCGAAGCCACAGAGAAACCCTGTCTCAAAAAAAAAAAAAAAGAAAAAAGAAAAAGAAAAAGAAAAAGAAAAAGAAAAAGAAAGAAAGAACAAAAGAAAGAAGGAAAGAAAAGAAAAGAGCCCAGGACCAGACAAACTCATAGATGATTTCTATCAGAACTTTAAAGAAGAACTGACACCAATGCTCCTCAGACTATTCTGTGAAGTAAAACAGGGAAGGATGCTTTTAGACTCATTCTATGAGTCTGCATTACTCAGGTACCAAAATCAGGGGGATACAGCAATGAGAGAAAGGTATAATCAACATCTTTGGTGAACATAGACCTAACAATCCTTTGTAAGAGTACTTAGTACTTCACACAAAATTCAACAGCACTAAGAGGAACTATACTTCATGATCAAGATGGGTTCACCCAGTCATGCAAAGGCTGCAAGCAACCTATGCCAATTGATTAACAAGGTTGTGCAGAAACAGAAGGGCCAGAATCTCATACTCAGCTGGGAAGAGTGAAATTGTCATTCTTCAGGGGGAGAATACATGGACCTGGAAATCATGGTGCTGTGTATAACAAGCCAGTCCCACAAAGACATTTGCTTTTAAATCCTGAATCACAGGTCAAGGAGGGAACCTGACAGTAAAGGGAATGAGTAGAGATGTGAAGAGGAGGGGGGAATATGTATTACAGTAGGTGAATATTATCAGAGTATATTATGTACATACACAGAAATGTCACAGCGAATTTTTTATTTTTTATGTTCAATATTTACTAACAGAAACTTTAAAAAGTAAAAAAAGATAAAGAATATTTGTTTAAAAAAGAAAAATGGAGGATATTTAATAAAGAAAAATTAAAATATGTAAAAATTAAAATCTAAAACCAGAAATATAAATTACAAAAAGTAAAATGAAAAACTAAAACCCATACCTCCAAAACACAACCCGCAAAGTGAAAGACTTACTCTGTCAAGTACAACAGGTCACCAGCATCCAAGTCCAAAACTTCACCAGCGTCCGAGTGGAAAATTTCACCAATATCCGAGTCCAAAACTTTTGCCAACATCCAAGTCCCAACCCACAGATCACCACCAACCAGCTCTCTGCACCAGAAGGACAAAACCCAGCCCTAGGCAGTACGCTATATGCTCAGGTGTCAGTCATTCCTCACAGTGCCACCTTATGAGGTCAGAGCAAGACATGGACCAATGAGGGATGGGCATACTCCTGTCCAAAAGGACTGTATTAGCTACTCTGCAGTTACTGCTACCAAGTGCCCAACAGGAAGCAACATAAGGAAGGGTTGATTTTGGCTCACACGTTGAGGGAGCAGGGAAAGCATGGTGGCAGGAGTGGTTGGTGTTAGCATGTGGCTGCTTACACTGTACTGGTGGTCACCCCACCACTAACACCAAGCCAACAAACTGCTTCCTAGAGCTAGACTTCACCTCCTAAAGCTAGACACCAGCTTCCCAGGATATTATCACTTGCTGGAGACTGCAAGTTCAAACACAAGAGACTACAGGGGACATTTCACATATAAACCACAGCAAGGACCCACTCCACTTTAATAGTAATAATAGAAATGGCAACAATGATAATATAGGCCCCCAAAGCTCTATGCTTTACTGGGTATAGACTCTGATATCTATCATTAAGAAGGTGAACCAAGAGGATGTTCCAACGACCTTTGTAAGTGGGACCAAAAATGTTGTGGTAACATTTGACTGTAACAGAGCTCAACATACCTACATTCAGAGTATTCATTCTTCTCTTTAAAGTTGGATTGGTGTCGAAAGTATGGTAGCACTGGTCATTGGTGGCGCATGCCTTTAATCCCAGCACTCAGGAGGCAGAGGCAGGCAGATCTCTGTGAGTTCAAGGCCAGCCTGGTCTCCAGAGCGAGTGCCAGAATAGGCTCCAAAGCTACCCAGAGAAACCCTGTCTGGAAAAACCAAAAAAAAAAAAAAAAAAAAAAAGTACGTTAGCCCTTTACCGGCTTGTGCTACTATAACAAAATGTTCTGTTTCCCAAGACACGTCAGGACAAGTTACTAACTGAGAGGAAGAGTTTGATCACAACTTCCCTCAAGAGACTCTCAGATTTCTCATCTGAAACCTAGAATCCCAGAAGACAATAGGCAGATGGTCAAGATGGTCAAGAAAGAAAAACACCAGCCTAGAATCCTACAGACAGCAAAAGCATTCTTCCCATGGGTGTGGGAGAAGGAGAGCCCTCAGATGTCACAGTCTCACCCCGTTCTGCAACAAACTGCCTTGGACCAGGATTTATAAGCAACTTCTAGAAATTGATTTCCTGTGCTTCTGCAGGTTGCTAAGGTAAGAATCGGATATTCAGGGTACATGAGGTGTATTGCAGGATATATGAGGGCTGTTTTCTTGTTCTAACATGGCATGTTTTCTTGTTCTAACATGGCATGGAAGTTTGCTGTGTGTTCTCACATGGTCCTGGGAAGAGTAAACTTTCAGACCTTTTTGTTTGTTTTGTTTTTTGTTTTTTGAGTCAGGGTTTCTCTGTGTAGCCCTGGCTGTCCTGGAACTCACTTTGTAGACAGTGATGTCCTGGAATTCACATAGATCCTCCTGCCTTTGCCTCCCAAGTGCTGGGATTAAAGGTATGAGCC
Source organism: Cricetulus griseus (assembly GCF_003668045.3). Taxonomy (NCBI): domain Eukaryota; kingdom Metazoa; phylum Chordata; class Mammalia; order Rodentia; family Cricetidae; genus Cricetulus; species Cricetulus griseus. The sequence goes on along the minus strand of NC_048599.1, from coordinate 28,580,318 downwards.
ACCACCACCTGACCTCGATAGTCTGTCATGGTGATGAACGTCCTGGGTTGGTATCTCCAAAGGTCCCAACTCTCAATATTATCATTGCTTCAGTACTGAAGATTCAATATGGATTCAGAGGGATACATGTTCCAACACTATACCCCACAAACTAAGGCTGGTTACCATTAGATGTGACCTGATCGAGGGGGAATCATTACAGTTCTACTGACAGACATCAGGCAGGATCTCAAAGACAAGGTAGAAAGTCCCTATGTAAGATCTGGACATGCCAGCTATTAAGTTGTCACATTGAGATAAAGGAGCCCAAGGATCAGGGTAAAATATTTGCCTAACCATATAGATATGTAAGCTTGAATGAATAATAGGTACTTTAGGCAGACACACAGCGGGTGAATTCTGAGAGAGTACCTTTCATGACAGTGAATGGGATCCGTTTTTATAGCCATTAAGAAATATTATCTGGCCTTGTCTTTGGGCCATTTGTGTGGCCTCTTATTTGAATAGTTAAGAGAACAGATCACTATGCTTTATAACACCATTGGCTTCTTGTTCTGAAAATGACCATTGGGGGTAAGAAGGCACCAGGGGCTTTCCAGTTGGGTCCTAATTACAAGGCATCACAAACCCTGTGTCAGGCTTCAGGCAGGGAGGAGCTGAACACTAAAGAGTGGGAGAATTTGCCCTTATACTTTTGGCTCTTTTATTGGGGCTTTCTCTCTACAAAGAGAGTACAATTTTGTCTTCTATATGATCTAAGCTAATAAGGTATCAGAACTTAGAAATCATTGCCACTGGAAACAGGGTGGGCACACCCATGATTGTGATATCAGCAGCTGAGGGGCGTGGTCTGGAGCAAAGCTTACAGTGTCCTTGAAGCCATACTTCGAGAGAGTTAAATAAGTGCCATTACTTTTGAACATTGAATAAAAGCGTCCTGGGAACCACAAAGATCCAGCCATATGTCACAGGCCAAACAAACTGTGTGAATAGCTTGCAAGAGGTCAAATTGACATTCTTTATTGATAAAAGGTCAATAAAACCAGAAAAAGTATGTCTACACATCACTATACTTAAAAAATAACTATCAATTCTAGAAACAAAACAATAATACATTTAAAGGGAGAAGCAGATCACTCTCCAGCTCTCCAGCAATTTCTGGGTACCAGGGAGATTGAGTGCAAGTGACCTCAGTCCCCAGGGTGCAGGGCATGCCTCCCTGTGCCAGGGGACTGTCACTTGCATTAATGAAGGTCTTTTTCACTGAAGCCTAAGACACCCTTGAGATAGTTTGGGCTCTTGAATGCCCCCAAAAGCACTACTGGAAGGTGACTGGCACTTTATGAGATGGGTCTCTGGGGAGGAAGTTAGTCACATTAGTTACTTTTTTTTTCTGTAACAAAATGCCTGACAAAGGCAATTTCAGGGAGAAAGACTATATTTTGCTCACAGTTCGAGACATAAAGTCTTCCACAACAGGGGAGGCATGTCTGATAGAGAAACTGGTGTGTGGTGAAGGTCCTTACATGGGAGTGGCCTAGGAAGCAGAGAGCCCTTCCTGGGCTTGGGTACAGCCTCGGAATCCACCTCCAGTGACACCTCCGGTGACCCACTTTCTTCAGCAAAGCCCCCAGCTCCTATATGCCCCACAACCTCTCCAAACAGTGCCACCAGCTGGAGGAGACCCAGGGTTCAAACACAGGCTGTGGGTGATGCCTTACCTTCAAACCAAGCCTGATGGTCACTGGGAGTGTGCCCCTGAGCAAGATAGTGGGACCTCATCTCTTCCTGCCTGTTTCTCTGCTGTGGAAGACCTTATCTCCTAAGTCAATGAGCAACGCTTTCTGCCTCCTCCTTTACACAAAGATAGCATGGGATATTTTAAAAAGTGGAAAGTTCATGCCTCTGATAGCTGCAGCTGAATCTAAAGGCTCAGAGCTGGATCTAGAGGCAGCAGCATTTAGTGACACAAAGATGTCGTGTGGCTGCCTCTCATGTCCTTGTGGCTCTCTCTGCTTCCCACCTTTTACCAGGCAGCTAATCAAATCACCCCATGTGCACGACACAGAAAGGGGCCAGCTGGCCCTGCTCAGAAGTGATCCTCTCCCACAGAGACATGGGAACAGATGTCTAGCCCTGGGCACTCGCCTGTGGTGTGTTGAGGATACCAGAGTCAAGAGGTGCACATGCTGTGGAAAGCCCTCAGAAGAGGGACACTCTAGACAGAACCAGCAGGTACCCACGTGTTTGCGGTAAAGAAAAGGAATCTATGTCTCTGGCAATGAGACCTTCTTTAGCAAAGAGCCACATGCATCATGGTGCCCAGCAAGTGTTCTCTGATCATTTGACAGATGGCTCAATTTGTGCTTTGGTGAGGTTTTGACAAGTGCTGTTCATAAGAAGGGTCCCACAGTTTAGCACACTTGGGGAATGCACTCCAAAACTCAGAGATATTCTGAAATTAAGGGTCCTGAGAACTCCAGCTTCAAAGGAGCCTCTTTCAACATGATTTAAGCCCAAACCATGTGACGAAGAGTCCCTCCCCCCTCTAGCAATCAGAGTCCAGAAGCTCCCAGAGTTCGAATCCCGTACAGCCAGCCACAGATTCCCAGCAGAGAGCTGTGAGGGCCCTTCTGACATGCTGTCTGCCAGGAATCTGTGGCAGACTCAGAGTTCAGGGTTTTGTTGGAGACTGGCTCCATGGACACCTCTGCCTGACACATGGCAAGTTCTAGACTCTAGAATAAAAGAGGTACAGAGAAGACATCCCTGCTGACACAGTGTATACCCAAGCAGGCTCTTGTTAGGGCCAGAGGAGGTGGGGGGTGGCAGGAGCTGAAAAATCTTCATGTCCACCAGTCAACCGAGGCTGTCCCCTCCAGAACTCCCACCCAGTGAGTTTTGTAAACAGCAGACTTAGCCCAGCTCTGAGAAGCCTTTCCAACCTGTACCTCACACGATGACACACACAGAGGGTTCCTCACGGCCAACACAGGGGCAAAATGACAAGGTGCGGAGTGGCTGGGTTCCAGCCTGCCTGGTCTCTTCTCTCTCTCTCTTTTCCAGCTGACTCACTGAACCATTGCAGACAGCCCAGACCCAGTTCTCTCTACCTGCCTTCTACACATGAGGGCTGGGACCAGAGTGACACTGCCAGTGCTCCCCGGTGCTAAATTGTAAGGCCACCTGGATGTAATTTTTTAGATTTAACACACTTCTCACACCCACATCAAAATGCAAAACTGAAGCCAGCTTTGGCCCCATCCTCTCATCCTAGTGCGTTCCATCCATCTGCTCTACCAAGAAGGCTTGGATACTCACAGCTCTCCCACCCCCAATGACACCTTGGTGGCCTAGCTGTCCTGACTATAAGGGCCTCTACGCTGCTAGCTGTGTCCATCTCCCTCAAGGTTGTCCACTAACGTACCTGCCCCACTGTATCTGAGTAGAGCCCTGGCCTGCAGCAAGGGAAGGTCCCTAAGCAGAGCACAACTGTGCATCCAAATCATAAAAGGATTTTTGCCTCTTTTTATTTCACGTAATTAAGAAAATGTTCCAATAAGAACATTTTTCCAATAAGAAGTGCCAATACCAAGCTGTTTTCAGGACTATAGCTCTGTAAAAGAACTTGAAGTCAGGGATGGTGATGCCTCCAGAGATTCCTTTATTGTACAGCGTTGTTTTGGCTATCCTGGATCTTTTGATTTTCCATATAAAGTTGAGAATTTTTCTTTCAAGGTCTGTGAAGAATTGTGCTGGTATTTTGATGGGGATTGCATTGAATCTGTAGATTGCTTTTGGCAAGATTGCCATTTTTACTATGTTGATCCTGCCTATCCAAGAACATGGGAGATCCTTCCATTTTCTAATATCTTCTTTAATTTCTTTCTTTAGAGACTCAAAATTCTTAGGGTACAGGTCTTTCAATTTTTTGTTTATTGTTACCCCAAGATATTTTATGTTGTTTGTGGCAATTGTAAAGGGTGTAATTTCTCTGATTTCTTTCTCCACAAATATATCACAAAAAAAATCTGTTACAGATTTTTTTTGAGTTAATCTTGTATCCTGCCACTTTGCTGAAGGTGTTTATCAGCTGTAAGAGTTCCCTGGTAGAGTTTTTTGGGACACTTATGTAGGCTATCATATCATCTGCAAATAGTGAGAGTTTGACTTCTCCCTTTCCAATTTGTATTCCCTTGATCTCCTTTTGTTGTTTTATTGCTCTAGCTAGAACTTCAGAGTGGACAGCCTTGTCTTTTCCTGATTTTAGAGGAATTGCATTGAATTTCTCTCCATTTAATTTGATGTTGGCTGTTGGCTTGCTGAATATTGCTTTTATTATGTTGAGGTATGTTCCTATTATCCCTGACTCTCCAAGACCTTTAACATGAAGGGGTGTTGGATTTTGTCAAAGGCTTTTTCAGCATCTAGTGAGATGATCATGTGTTTTCTTTTTCCTCAGTCTGCTTGTATGGTGGATTACATTGATGGATTTTCATATGTTGAACCATCCTTGCATCCTTGATCAGGATGGATGATTTCTCTGATATGTTCTTGGATTCGATTTGCCAGTATTTTATTGAGTATTTTTGCATCAATGTTCATGAGGGATATTGGTCTTTAGTTCTCTTCTTAGTTGTGTCTTTGTGTGTCTCGGGTATCAAGGTTATTGAAGCCTCGTAAAAAGAGTTTGGCAATGACCCTTCTACTTCTGTTGTGTGGAATAACTTGAGAAGAATTGGTATTAGCTGTTCCCTGAATTTCTGGTAGAATTCTGCACTGAAGCCATCTGGCCCTGGTATTTTTTTGGTTGGTAGACTTTTGATGACCACTTCTATTTCTTTTTGTCTTTCTTTTCTTTTTTCTTTTTCTTTTGGTTTTTTGAGACAGGGTTTCTCTGTGTAGCTTTGGAGCCTATCCCAGAACTCGCTCTGTAGACCAGGCTGGCCTCAAACTCACAGAGATCCATCTGCCTCTGCCTCTGCCTCTGGAGTGCTGGTATTAAAGGCGTGTGCCACCAATGCCTGGCTCGACTGCTTCTATTTCATTAGGGGTTATAGGTCTATTTAAGTTGCTTATCTGTTCTTGATGTAATTTTGGTAAGTGAAATCTGTCCAGAAAATTATCCATTTCCTTTAGATTTTCGAACTTTGAGGAATACAGGTTTTTGAAGTATGACCTGATGATTCTCTGGATTTTCTCTGTGTCTGTTGCTATATCCCCTTTGAGTTTCTGATTTTGTTAATTAGTGTTCTCTCTCTGCCATTTGGTAAGTTTGGATAAAGGTTTGTCTATCTTGTTGATCTTCTCAAAGAACCAACTCTTTGTTTCATTGATTCTTTGTATTGTTCTCCTAGTTTCCACTTTATTGATTTCAGCCCTCAATTTGATTATTTCCTGGTGTCTACTCCTCTGGGGTGTATTGGCTTCTTTGTGTTCTAGAGTGACAAACAAGGAGCCTGTTTGGGTCTGAGCTAGGTCCTTTGCATAAATGTATGGCTATGTGACTTGATTTTCTCATGGAACTCCCATCAACGGGAGTTGGGGATGTCTCTGACTCGTTTGCCTGTGCTTGGGACCCTTTTCCCCCCAACTTGGTTGCCATGTCCAACCATGATACAAGTGTTTGTGCCTAGTCTTATTGTCTTTGTTAGGCCATATCCCTGGGAGGCCTGCTCTTTTTTTTAAAGAGAAACAGAGGAGGAGTTGATCTGGGGGAGAGAAGAGGTCGGGGGAGGGACTGGGAAGAGTGGAGGAAAGGAAAACTGCTTGGGATATAATGTATGAGAGAATAAAAGTAATAAATAGATAAATAAATAAAACATGCATGTGCATGTAAAGGGAAAGAAAGGAAGGAAGGAAAAGAGAAGAGAAGAGAAGAGAAGAGAAGAGAAGAGAAGAGAAGAGAAGAGAAGAGAAGAGAAGAGAAGAGAAGAGAAGAGAAGAAAATGTCCAGAGACTTCTGCATCATACCCAGATCATACTGTTTCCATTCTAACTTCTGGACATTTCCCCCTGCTTAGTTCCTGGGGAGTGGTGGCAACCAAGGCCTGAGCTCCTGCTGTTTGGCTCCAGCTCACATTTAGAGTTGGATTTCTCACCCATCATGGCTTATAGACCTTTGCCTCAGGTCTGGGGGAAGCGCTGAGTGTCTGCAATACTGCTGAGCTAAGCTGTAAAGAGTCCCACACAGAGCCCAGCATTGAGCAACACTCTCTGCAGCTAAAGTTCAACTTCTACCAGAGATTGCCACAGGGATGAGCTCATCCTCAGGAGGTGGCTGGTGGCCCAATTGTTGCAAAGGTACAACAGAGTCAGCATGACAAATACAACAGCTACCTCCTGCAAAGAGCCATCCTACCAGCCCTGATCATGGTGTCCTACAACCAGAACTATAGCCTGTGCTGCCCCTTTAAATTCAAAGCCAGGGTGGTCTCCCATCATGGCTTTAGGATGTTTAAAACCTGAAGCTGACAACACAGGACAGCTGGTTGACATGAGTCAGTCGGTGTGAATTCACTTTTTCCTAGCAGAGCAAAAAGAAGTATGCCTCAGCTCCCCTTGGAGGTCATTCAAGATACAGAGAAGGGCACAGGAACTAAAAGGCTGGCTGGCCACTAGCTGATTCCAAGAAGGCCTCTTTCTGTCACTCTTCAGTGGTTGTCCCCCAGTCTTTAGGGACTCTTACTGTTATCAGGACCAAAAGTGCCTGCTCCTAAGAGATCTTTAACTGGGATAAGTTAGCTCATTTCCCCACAGTAGTGGGGCCTTCTCAATGGGCTAACCTGCGTTATCCTTGTTTGTACTTGTTCCATGAGCAGGTGGTACAGGCATTGCTGTGTAAAGTTAGCACAAGGAACAGTTCTGTTTTGAATGTATAACAACTATCAAATATGGTCAGCCATCCTGAATCACAGGACGGACATGTTCCTATCTGGCTCTAGCTCTACTATGAGAATGAGACACTCACTTGTCCCCATCATTAATGCCCCTCTTTTCTTTTAGCAGTGGAAGTCACTGAGCTTTTGCCCAGAGGGAGTGAACATCTAGAGACTCCCGCTGCAGCCTTCCTTGCAAGTACCTGTGGCCATGTAATCTAGTCTCTGGCCAGTGGGATTCTGGGTTCTTGGCACTGAGAAAGGAAATGGTATATATCCCATTGTACTTCCTGCCACTGCTTCACACGCAGCCAGTTTTGCTGCTCCTGTGCCCTGGATTTTTTTTTCCTTCACTTTTGTGGATTCTCCAACATAAATGCATGTCCCCAGGAAGCCATGTTTATTCCCATGACCCTCCTCTCTTTGGGGGTGGGGACACTTTCTCTGCTTGTTTTCTCTGGCAATTTTTTTTTCCTATCAGTTTCCTCCTCAGAATGCCTCCTCATTGGTTGAGAAATATAGGGATAGGACAGTCAGGTGACACTCTTATTGGAACTTTGGCCCTGATGGTATCTGTTCCAGGGTGGACCAGGGGAGAGCTGGGCGAGTTCCCAGATGGTGTGTTCCAAAGTGTCTCCTTTGTGGTGAAACCTATGGATCCTTAAGAATCATCCTGCCAGGAGCTGGGCCTACACCCAATGCTTTGCTCCTTAACTGAGTTCCTAGCATAGGGGCTGGCAGGAGGAAAAGGCCATGACAGTCACTGTTAACAAATGCAGGATAAATCTCTTTTAAACCGCAACAATTCACAGAATGAGGAGTCCCCAACCACTCTGTCAGAGAGGAGAGCTGGCTCCAGGTTCTAAGGAAAGTCAAGTAGGGCCTGCTCTCTATGGTAGAATCTCAACTGAGGACAGAGGCTGCAGCTTCATTCCCAGAGCCTAGAGCACCACAACCCCTGTCAGTCTCTCTCCCTCACACTCCCACCCAGTTCCTTTAGCTTTCATTTGTTCCTTTTCTTTTATTCCAGGATAAGTGAAGATTTTTTAAAAGCTAGGTCTCCGCAGCGTCTGACTGTTTCCCTCCTCCTCATTGAGCCGAAGCTGGTCACTGATGTCTCTGCATAGCATGTCTGGGGCTCTGCACTCAAAGCTTCCAGATTGAAGGTGTGGGTGATCGGATCAGCCAAGGCGCTGAAAGAAAGGAGGTCAAGGAGGTGACCTTGAAGTGCGAGATGTTGGGCTCAGGTTTGAGAACTGGGTGAAAGGCAGCGAATTTGTTGAAATGCATTCCACAATGTGGCTGCAGGGCCATTTGACGGCCCTTGCCTATAGACTTGTTCCTTATAGATTCCTATGCCTCCTGCAGCCACAACATGACATTGCTTGCCAGAGACCTGTGTCAAATGCAAACTCTCCTCTCCCCTGTTCTCTGTGGCTATGCCAGGCACAGGGAGACACTGTGACAAGAAGCTGGGGTATGTGTTACTAACCACAGCATCTCAGGGTCAATATAGTCTACTGTGGGAAGGGCCTCAGAACAGGCATACCCACAATGCATAGCACTCCAAGATCAGGATACCCCATAGCTGGCAACACCTTAGGATGGGTAGATGTACCCTGGTGACCATTTACCTCTCTGAATACAGCATCTCAGGGTGGGCATACCCCACCGAATACAACACCCTGGAATGGACTCCAAGACTGTGAAAATAAGGCCTGCCTCCCTTACACTGTTTCTCCCAGACATTTGTCACAACTGATTGTATAACTCTCTCCTCCTTCCCCCATTTTCCCCTCTGCCTGTCTCCCCTCCCACCCCATTGTTGGTGTAGAGTTCATTGCCATTTGGGAAACCACATCGCCCCCTGCTGGTGGCTTTCACTTCCTGATGGGATTACATGAACATTGAGGCTGTGGCACTACAAAGAAAGAGAGGCAGACAGACAGCTGGGACTGAGTGACTCCCTTGTCCATCCTTTCCCAGAAGGTACACATACAGAATCTTGTTAACAAACCCTGACGGTCTCTCTGTGACCCCTGAGCCTCCCAGCAGGGTAGCAGAATTCGACTAATGAAGTATGGACAGTGTGTGCTTTGACATAGAAGCAGAATATGCACTGTGTAAAACCCAGGCAGGCTGTGCTGTGTGGACCCCGGGCAGGCTGTGCTGTGTGGACCCCGGGCAGGCTGTGCTGTGTGAGCCCCGGGCAGGCTGTGCTGTGTGAGCCCCGGGCAGGCTGTGCTGTGTGAGCCCCGGGCAGGCTGTGCTGTGTGAGCCCCAGGCAGTGTGTGAGGAGTGGACTGGCCTGTGAGTAATGATGATTGATGATGATGTCTGTGTGTCTTAGCCTGGAAGCCAAGGGAAATGGTGTGTGTGTGTGTGTGTGTGTGTGTGTGTGTGTGTGTGTGTGTATTAACCAGGAAGCCATGGGCACTGGTGTGTGGAACATCGTGGATATTTGGGAGAAGGTGTGGAGCGGACTGACTGGAAGCTGTAGATATTGGGGTATACCTCATACCTGAGTAGCAGAGATTCAAATATGATTTGAAACCAGAACCTGACCACAGCTGAAGCTGTGAGATGAGAGAGCAAGGAGAGAGGGTTGGTCCAGTCTTTCTCCAAACTTCCAGGTTAGGGATTTTTATTTTTTAATAGGATTGAACCTACAGTATCACACATGACAGGCAAGTTCTCTGTCACTGTGCTACATCCTCGCCCTTTTAGCATAGGTTTGGTTATGCTGCCCAGACTGACCTTGAATGTGCTCTGCAACCCCGCCCTCCTATCTCAGTCTCCAGAGCAGCTGGGATGCCAGGCCTAGGCTTCCAGGCCTCGGCTTCCAGGCCTCTCCAGAGTTCTGTGTTTTCCCTTGGACATGGTCCTACTGAGTCTCTGATTTGTCTTTACCTGTAAAAAGAGAATAGTCTCTTCCTAGCAGAGATTATCTTATTAAGGTGAAAGTTAGCAATGTGGATGTAGTTCCTTCAGCAGGCTGAGGGAGCCATAAGAACCAGCTTTCACGGTCATTCCTATTGTCTTGATGGCTGGGCAGAAAGGCTGAGACTCAGAATCAAGAGCTGAGGGGGGTCCCCATCCTCCCTTCTCATCTGAGATAGCAGGTTCCCCCTCCTGATTGGAAACTCAACTTCTTGATTCTCTGGCTCAGCCTGTTCATTCATTGTCACCAGTAGAGGGTGTCTGCTTTCCTGCAATGTGTCCGGTTCTGAACCACCTCTGTGGACCATTTCAGTTGATTACAAAGGATGGTGTCCCTAGCAGCTCAGTGGTGTCAGGATGAGCAGCCATGCCCTGAGGCTGGCTCTGGAGCTGGAGACATCCTTGGCAGAACTTTCTTCCTGATTTTCATTCTCTGTGGAACAAAAAGGCTGACAGTGACCCTAAGACAGACCCTACTCTGAGATATCCTCATTGTCTGATCGGTATGTCATTTCACTCTCGTTCATTCATTCATTCATTCATTCATTCATTCATCCATCCATCCATCCATCCATTCATTCATAGAGCTTTCATGCACAGTGAGTGATGCTGAGTCTCAGGTATAGGAAGACAAGAAAGACAAAGCATGCTGCCAGCTGATATGAGCCTCACCGAATATTTAATAAGTCTTGAGCTGAAGGAATTTTTGGTCAACACCTAAGTAGAGTCTAGGATGGTATCAGTTTAACCTTGAAAATGAGGGATATATAGACGGTATGTAGTCAGGCATCTGTACTTGCCTGTCCTTGGGTGCTGACAGGATACACCCTCAGCTGCAGCTACTAAGAGCACAACCTGTGCACATTCACTATGTTCCCTTTTAAAAGGGCCCTGCCCACCTCCCCTCCTCTCTTTCTCTCTCTCCTGCTGCTTCTGTCTCTGGAGACTGGTCTCTCCCTTCCCCTTTCTATGATTCCTTTCCCTAAAACAAAACAAAACAAAACAAAAAGACCCTCTGCCTCTGTCTCATGACATGAACTCTGTCTCATGTCATCTTTCTCTTGCACGATGCTTTTCTTAAATTACAACATTGGTTCCCTGCCCAGGAAAGGCTCTCCTGGAACTAGCTCTTGTAGACCAGGCTGGTCTCGAACTCACAGAGATCTGCCTGCCTCTGCCTCCCAAGTGATGGGATTAAAGACGCGCCACCAACGCCCGCTAAACAATCTTATTTTACATATCAATCTCAGTTGCCTCACCCTCTCATCCTCCCATGCCTCCCACCAAACCCCCCCCCACACACACACACCCGTCCTACTCCCTATCCACTCTCCAGGGAGAGTGAGGCCTTCCATGGCGGAATCATCAAATTCTATCACATCATTTGGGGGGGGGCTAGGCCCTCCCCCGTGTATCTAGGCTGAGATAGTATCCCTCCATGGAGGAATGGACTCCCAAAGTCCATTCATGCACACGGAATAAATACTGGTTCCACTGCTAGAGGCCCCATAGACTGCCCATGCCTCCTAACTGTCACCCAAGTTGAGGAGGTTTGGTTCAGTCCAATACTGGTTCCCCAGCTATCTGCCTGGGGTCCATGAGTTCCCACTTGCTAAGGTCAGATGTTTCTGGGGTCCTCCTTGTTTCCTCAATCCTCTGGCAGTGTGGATTGTAGACTAGTGATCCTTTGCTCTATGTCTAAAAATCAAAAATGAGTGAGTACATACCAGTTCATCTTTTTGTGATTGGATTACCTCACTGAGGATGGTTTCTTCTAGTTCCATCTATTTGCCTTCGAATTTCAAGATTCCATTGTTTTTTTCTTTTTCTGCTGCTTATATGGTGGATTACATTGATAGATTTTCGTATGTTGAACCATCCCTGGGATAAAGCCAACTTGATCATGGTGGATGATTTCTCTAATGTGTTTTTTGGATTCTATTTGCCACTATTTTGTTGAATATTTTTGCATCGATGTTCATGAGGGATATTGATCTGTAATTCTCTTTTTTGTGTGTGTCTTTGTGTGGCTTGGGTACCAAGGTAATTGTAGCCTCATAGAAAGAGCTTGGCAATGTCCCTCTGCTTCTATTGTGTGGAACAATTTGAGGAGTACTGGTATTAGTTCTCCTTTGCATTTCTGGTAGAATTCTGCACTGAAACCATCTGGCCCTGGACTTTTTTTGGTTGGTAGGCTTTTGATGACTTCTTCTATTTCATTGGGGGTTATAGGTCTGTTTAAATTGCTTATCTGTTCTTGATTTAATTTTGGTAAGTGATATCTTTCCAGAAAATTGTCCATTTCCTTTAGATTTTCAAATTTTATGGAGTACAGGTTTTCAAAGTATGACCTGATGATTCTCTGGATTTCCTCAGTGTCCGTTGTTATGTCCCCCTTTTCATTTCTGATTTTGTTTATTAGCATGATCTCTCTCTGCTTTTTGGTTAGTTTGGATAAAGGTTTTGTTTTTGTTTTTGTTTTTTGGCTGAGTAGTACTCCATTGTGTAGATGTGCCACATTTTCTCTATCCATTCTTCTTTTCAGGGGCATCTAGGTTGTTTCCAGGTTTTGGCTATTACAAATAATGCTGCTATGAACATAGTTGAACAGATGTCCTTGTTGTATGAATGTGCATCCTTTGGGTATATGCCTAAGATATTGCTGGATCTCGAAGGAGACTGATGGCCATTTTCCTGAAAAACCGCCATACTGATTTCCAAAGTGGCTGTACAAGTTTGCAGTCCCACCAGCAATGGAGGAATGTTCCCCTTTCTCCACATCCTCTCCAGCATAAACTGTCTTTGAAGTTTTTGATTTTAGCAAAATCAAATCTAACAGGTGTGAGATGGTATCTCAGAGTTGTTTTAGTTTGCATTTCCCTGATGGCTAAGGATGTTGAGCAATTTCTTAAGTGTCTTTCAGCCATTTTAGATTCCTCTTTTGAGAATTCTCTAGTTAGTTATGTACCCACTTTTTAATTGGATTATTTGGTGTTTTGGTGTTTAGCTTCTCGAGTTCTTTGTATATTTTGGAAATCAGCTCTCTTTCAGATATGGGGCTGGTGAAGATCTTTTCCCATTCTGTGGGCTGCCGTTTTTTCTTGTTGACTGTGTCCTTTGCCTTACAGAAAGAAGCTTCTCAGTTTCAGGGGGTCCCATTTATTGTTGATGTCAGTGTCTTATGCTAATGGCTTTATGTTCAGGAAGTGGTCTCCTGTACCAATTCCTTCAAGGGTAGTTCCCACTTTCTTTTCTAGGAGGTTTAGTGTGGCTGGATTTATGTTGAGTCTTTGATCCATTCGGCCTTAAGTTTTGTGCACAGCAATAGATATGGATCTATCTGCAATCTTCTACATGTCAGCATCCAGTTATGCCAGCACCATTTGTTGAAGATGCTTTCTTTTTTCCATTGTATAATTTTAGCTTCTTTGTCAAAAGTAAGGTGTTTGTAGGTGTGTGGATTAATATCAGGGCTTTCAATTCGATTCCACTGGTCTGCCTGTCTGTTTTTGTGCCAATGCCAAGCTGTTTTCATTACTATAGCTCTACATAGTGGAGCTTGAAGTCCAAATGGTGACGCCTCCGGAAGTTCCTTTATTGCACAGGGTTGTTTTGGCTATCTTGGGTTTTTTGTTTTCCCATATAAAATTGAGTACTATTCTTTCAAGGTCTGTGAAGAATTGTGCTGGGATTTTGATGGGGATTGCATTGAATCTGTAGATTGCTTTTGGTAAGATTGCCAATTTTTACTATGTTGATTCTACCTATCCAAGAGCATGGGAGATCTTTCCATTTTCTGGTATCTTCTTTAATTTCTTTCTTTAAAGACTCAAAATTTTTATCAAACATGTCTTTCACTTTTTTGGTTAGCGTTACCCCCAAGATATTTCATGTTATTGTGAAGGGTGATGATTCTCTGATTTCCTTCTCATTGCATTTATCATCTGTATATAGTAGGGATACTGATTTTTTAAAGTTAATTTTGTATCCTGCTATTTTGCTGAAGGTGTTTATCAGCTGTAGGAGTTCCCTGGTCACTTATGTAGACTATCATATCATCTGCAAAAAATGAAAGCTTGACTTCTTCCTTTGTAATTTGTATCCCCTTGATCTCCTTTTCTTGTCTTATTGCTCTAGCTAGAACTTCAAGGACAATATTGAAGAGATATGGAGAGAGTGGACAACCTTGTCTTTTCCTGATTTTAGAGGAATGGCCTTGAGTTTCTTTCCATTTAGTTTGATGTTTGCTGTTGGCTTGCTGTATATTGCCTTTATCATGTTTAGGCATGTTCCTGTTATCCCTGATCTCTCCAGGACCTTTAACATGAAGGGGTATTGGATTTTGTCAAAGGCTTTTTCAGCATCTAGTGAGATGATCATATGGTTTTTCTTTTTCACTTTATATGGTGGATTACACTCCTGGATTGTCATGTATGTTGAACCATTCCTGCATCTCTGGGATGAAGCCTACTTGATCATAGTGGATGATTTTTACTGATGTGTTCTTGGATTCAGTTTGCCAGTATTTTATTGAGTATTTTTGCATCAATGTTCATGAGGAATATTGGTCTGTAGTTCTCTTTCTTAGTTGTATCTTTGTGTGCTTTGGGTACCAGGGGAATTGTAACCTCATAAAAAGAGTTTGACAATGACCCTTCTGCTTCTATTGTGTGGAACAATTTGAGAAGTATTGGTATTAGCTCTTCTTTGAATTTCTGGTAGAATTCTGCACTGAAACCATCTGGCCCTGGACTTTTTTTGGTTGGTAGGCTTTTGATGACTTCTTCTATTTCATTAGGGGTTATAGGTCTATTTAAATTGCTTATCTATTCTTGATTTAATTTTGGTAGGTGATATCTATCTAGAAAATTGTCAATTTCCCATAAATTTTCCAATTTTGTGGAGTACAGGTTTTCAAAGTATGACCTGATGATTCTCTGAATTTCCTCAGTGTCCATTGTTATGTCCCCCTTTTCAGTTCTGATTTTGTAAATTTGCATGTACTCTCTCTGCCTTTTGGTTGGTTTGGATAAAGGTTTGTCTATCTTGTTGATTTTCTTGAAGAACCAATTCTTAGTTTCATTGATTCTTTGTATTGTTTTCTTTGTTTCTACTTTATTGATTTCAGCCCTTAATTTGATTATTTCCTGGCATCTACTTCTCTTGGGTGAGTTTGCTTCTTTTTGTTCTAGATCTTTCAGATGTGCTGTTAATTCTCTAGTGTGACTATTCTCCAGTTTCTTCATATGGGCACTTAGTGCTATGAACTTTTCTCTAAGCACTGTTTTCAAAGTGTCCCATAAGTTTGGGTATGTTTTGTCTTCATTTTCATTGAATTCTAGGAAGTCTTTAATTTTCTTTATTTCTTCCTTGACCCAGGAGTGATGCAATTGATCATTGCTCAATTTCCATGTGTTTGTAGGCTTTCTGCAGTTTGTGTTGTTGAATTCTAACTTTAAACCATGGTGGTTCAATAAGATATAGGGGGCTATTCCTTTTTTTCTTATCTGTTTAAGTTTGCTTTGTTGCCGAGTATGTGGTCGATTTTAGAGAAGGTTCCATGTGGTGCTGAGAAGAAAGTATGTTCTTTTGTGATTGGATGGAATGTTCTATAGATGTCTGTTAAATCCAATTGGGTCATAACTTCTGTTAGTTCCCTTGTTTCTTTGTTAAGTTTCTGTCTGGTAGCCCAGTCCAGTGGTGAGAGTGGGGTGTTGAGTTCTCCCACTATAAGTGTGTGGGGTTTTTATGTGTGATTTGAGATTTAATAATGTTTCTTTTACAAATGTGGATGCCTTAGTATTTGCAGCATAGATGTTCAGAATTGAGACTTCATTGATGGATTTTTCCTGTGATGAATATGAAATGACCTTCTTCATCTCTTTTGATTAATTTTAGTTTTAAGTCTAATTTGTTAGATATTAGAATAGCTACACCAGCTTGTTTCTTAGGACCATTTGATTGGAAAATCCCTTTACTCTGAGGTAATTGCTGTCTTTGAAGTTGAGGTGTGTTTCTTGTATGCAACAGAAGGATGGATTCTGTCTTCATATCCATTCTGTTAGCCTGTGTCTTTTAATAGGTGAATTAATACCATTGATATTGAGAGATATTAATGACCATTGATTGTTGATTCTTGTTTTTTTTTATTTGTTTTTGGTGGTGGTATTGTGTGGTTTTGGCTTTTGGTAATGTGGGATCATCTGTTGCCTATGTTTTTGTGGGTGTAGTTAGCTTCCTTGAGTTGGAGTTTTCCTTCCAGTACTTTCTGTAGGGTTAGATTTGTGGATATGTATTGTTTAAATCTGGCTTTGTCATGGAATATCTTGTTTTATCCAACTATAGTGATTGAGAGCTTTACTGGTTATAGTATTATGGGCTGGCATCTGTGGTTTCTTAGTGTTTCTAGAATATCTCTATGTAGCCCTGGCTGTCCTGGAACTCACTCTGTAGACCAGGCTGGCCTTGAACTCAGAGATCCGATGCTTCTGCCTCCCCAGTGCTGGGATTAAAGGTGTGCACCCCCCCCCAGCTCAACTTGTCTCCATTCTTGCTTGCTGGGGCAGCACTGTTGGAGCAAGAGTCGTGAGCTTGTTCTGTAGGGACACATGTCCACCTTACCTCTACTCTGAGCCTCCTTTTCCAGGTCCAGCCTGCCACGGAGATACAATGGTGACTTGTTAGATGCTGTGGAAAGTGACAGGTTGGTGATGAATGGGTTATAAGTGAATTTACACTGCCACCACCCCAAAATGAAAAAAAAAGTAGCAGAAGAAAAATGTATTAAATACATCTTGGTAAGGTCACAGCCAGTGAGCATTCAGAGAAAGAATAGCACAGTGAGGCTGAGAGGGGCTGGAAGTCTTATAGCAGATGAGGGGTGGGTTAGTTTTATCCTGTGGGTCATTTGTTTGAGGGTCTGTATCTGAGAGGCTGGGAGAGTTTGTATTAGCTAGTTAAATAGTACATTTTACAGCACTAGTTGTTTCCTGAAGCTGGACATCTCAAACAAGATGCCATGGCTCATTGGAAGTTAACTTTAAATGTTTGTATAAGACATCACAAGTCACTGCATCGGGAACCAAGTAGTCAGGGTCTAACTGTTAAAGTATGGGGATTTTCACTGTTTTATTGGCCACCTTTTTTGGGTCTGTATATTAGAGTGCTGGGAAAACATCTCATTGCTAGTGTCAGTCTATGCATCCTCTCTCTCTCTCTCTCTCTCTCTCTCTCTCTCTCTCTCTCTCTCACACACACACACACACACACACACACACACACACACTTTGCCCTTCTGCCCTGCCAGGGAGCACTGCCTCAAGGCATGCAGAATTGCATCCTGGGAAGATTTGATGTTAGCTCTTGAGGTGCTGGGGCTATGCTTACATGGGAGACAGTGCCCAGGAAGCTGGCCAGGGTCTTTGAAGTTCTCATTCCCTCACATGCACTTCAGCCTCAAAATAGCAGAGAGAAGAGGGAAGCACCAAGGCTGGAACAGAGTTTTATTTTGATGTATAGTTTCAATCAAGCAGAGACTGGGGCTTGGAGCCTGGCCAATTGTCACACCTTTAAGTTGGCCCTGGTGGCACAAGACTTTCAATACCTGCTGCCTGAGAAGCTGACAGAGAAGGATGGAATGTCCAAGGCTTACATAGCATTGAATGAGTACAAGACTAGCTTGGGTGTTGAGTGATTTTTTCCTGGGGAACCATTAGCAACAACAACAATAACAAAAGCCTATGCACCGCAACTGTTTACTGCTCTAGTGTTTGTGGGACGTGGGAGAATGGTGCAAATGAGGAGAACTGATGTCTCGTGCAAGAGCAAACTGTACTCAGTGCATCAGACAATTTATACTCTGAGGATGAAGAGGAATCGCCTGAGAAAAGTGTACAATCACAAGGACAAGCCGAATGTGGAGGGAGCACATTTTTCCAGAGGCATACAAACGAATAACAGCCAGCTGCAGCGAATAATCTAAAGTAAACTGTCCCGCGCGCTCTGTATTTCTCGCCAGCAAGAAATCATACACGCAGGACACTCGGATCCTTCTGCAGACAAGCTTTAATGCATCTTGAGAGTGGAGAGCATAAGCTTCCCAGAGCGGAGACCCTGAGCCAAGAATCCCGTCCCCTAATAAAGGCTGGCAACCGCCGCCTCGGACGTGTCACCCCATGATTGGCTGCAGCTCATCCGGCCATATGACGCCACGGAATAGGCAGAGATCAAGGAATGGAAAATTACCCAGCGCCTGCGCAATAATCTTGTTTACATTTGGTGCCTGCCGGATGCAGGCGCCATCTTGTAATGGAGAATGCAGGGACGGCTCCCTACAGATCCCCCTTTTTTATTAATTAATGATAAGGCTTTATATTTTTACAAGCAAATAGGTCACCCAAATGTTGAGGGATAGAGGCAGAGGTTGTACCTTCCCAATCAAATATTAAGACTGTGTACAAGAGTCGCCATCAGGCTGTTAGCTTGACCCGAAGCGCTCTCGACCTGTCCTCTGCCGTTTTTCTGGGAAAGGGAGACTAGGGCAGGCAACCCTTATGCAGGACAACATGCCTCCCAGAGAAGCCTGCATATTGGGCAACTCTCTGTGCGATGCCTTGCTCGACATCCCTCATGGGCTGCTCAAGCCAGGCACTCTACCCTGTGCAATGAGCCTAGGCTCCGGGTGTGCAAGAGCTGTCTGGCCAGCGGCCTATTGCTTAAGCATAGTTAGCCAAATATCAGTGGAAGCCCCTTGTTCCAAAGCTACAAGCGCTTGGGCGATAACCACCTTGTCTCTCTTAGTTTGAGCCCTGAGCCTACAGACCAGCCAGAGAAGCAACATCAATCCGCAGCAAACGGCTGCACCAAACAATCCCACCTCCACCCATTTCCTTAAAATAGGAGACAGCTGAAGCAATCCATGATGACAGTCCCTCCGTCAAGGACAGGAGTTAATCTGGATAATAGCGGCTCTCAACTCCCGGGGAGAGGGTGGAGTTCCGACTTTTGAGGGTCCAAAGGGGCTCTTCGGGTGAGTCTTTCCGGGATCCACAGGGGATTCTCTTCATCCTGTGGAAAAACACATATCGCTCCCCTGGATCTTATGAGAATAGGATCCGGGCCTCTCCAAAGACCAGTTAAGACATCTTTCCATTTTACCATCTCCTTAGACCTTTTAGGTTCTGAGGTATGACGCTTGGCCGCTGTATGGCCCTGAGCGTCGGTGTTTAGAAAATTAAGGGTAAAGAGTGCCATGGATATTGCAACTCTTGGCACCGAGGGTAAGGATGCTCCCATTCCCTCCTTTTGTTTGATTAAATAAGACTTAAGTGTGCGATGGGCACGTTCCACAATGCCTTGTCCTTGAGGGTTATAAGGTAGGCCAGTTGGATGGGTAATTTCCATCTGTCTGCAGAAGTGCTGGAACTTTTGAGAGGTATAAGCCGGCCCATTATCTGTTTTTAAGAAGCACACAGGTGGCTAGGTAAAGTCTTATTTCTGTAATACAGCTGAACTTCCTTAAACAGTAGCTTAACTTCTTTTTGAGGCAGGGTTTTTTTTTTTTTTTTTTCCTTCTGCAGACAAGCTTTAATGCATCTTGAGAGTGGAGAGCATAAGCTTCCCAGAGCGGAGACCCTGAGCCAAGAATCCCGTCCCCTAATAAAGGCTGGCAACCGCCGCCTCGGACGTGTCACCCCATGATTGGCTGCAGCTCATCCGGCCATATGACGCCACGGAATAGGCAGAGATCAAGGAATGGAAAATTACCCAGCGCCTGCGCAATAATCTTGTTTACATTTGGTGCCTGCCGGATGCAGGCGCCATCTTGTAATGGAGAATGCAGGGACGGCTCCCTACAGTAAACTCACTCCTATCAGATACACCTACAAGGAGCACAAAAACACATTCCAAGAACAAAGCTGAGTTTTTGAAGAAACTGAGGTCACAGGAATCTTGTTTGTTTTCTTGGAGTTTTCTCACAAACACTCAAAATTGTCACATGATATCCAACCACTGACCAAAGAAACATCACCACCCATGTATAGTGGCATATGAACCCATGCACACATACCATGAATATACAGTAACTTTTTGTTGTTGTTTTTTCGAGACAGGATTTCTCTGTGGCTTTGGAGGCTGTCCTCAAACTTGTTCTGTAGACCAGGCTGGCCTCAAACTCACAGAGATCTGCCTGCCTCTGCCTCCCAAGTGCTGGGATTAAAGGTGTGTGCCACCAACACCTGGCAACACTATTCTTGAAGTCTTTAAGTTTGTTGAAGCTAGTAGTCTGCTAAGTTAATACATTTCACGGTTTTGACATCTCATTAGTCACAATGAGATGAGAGTTAGCTTCCCTTAGGCAGCAAGGCCAGAGATTGTAATGGGTCAAGAGCTGGTAAAACGCAATCATTTCTCCAGTTGAGCTTAAGGAACACATATAAACCGGTTATCTTGTATCAGCTCACACTATGAGGCATCCAAAACTGACCAATCCCAATAAAGATGACTTCAGTCTCCATCCAGCTCCCACCATTAGATCCAAAAAAGATTACTGGGCAGGCAGCCCAGCAGTTTCCTCCCTTGAGACCCCACCTCCTCTTGGGAGTTCTTCTCTCCTAGTTATCTAGTTTCCTTCTTCATCTTGAGTGTGAGACAATGAACTGGGAAGCCACTGGCATGGGGTGGCTTCGGTGACCATTGTTCATCAAGCACCTTACCTCCCTGAGTTAGTATCACCAAGAACCAAGAAAGATTCTATGGCTGTCAAAAACAAAACAAAACAACAAACACATCAACAAGGATCTTAGAAGTAGATGGTAAGTGGCTATTAAGGAAATTAGAGATGGCCCAAGATCATTTTGGCTGTTTATCTGTAACCTTCCAACTCTATCATCAGTCTGTAGAAACTTCAACAAAAGCGTGGCTTTCTCAGGAAACTACAGTTAGGAAACTACAGTTTATACCTCAGTGAAACTACCAGGCAACAGCATAGAGAGTGCCAAAGGAAGGGTGGGTGGGACTGGGTGGGGGAGCCTGGAGTGAAGCTGGAGAAGGAAGGAACATGGGATGCAGTGGACTGAATGATAAGAGTGTGTTAGTGGCAGGGGTGAGGCAGACATCTCAGTTTCCAAGAAAAATAACTACAGTGTTAATTGAAAATGGGCTTTGTTAACAACTTTAGTTAAGAGGCTTTAGAAGCCAGGCATGGGGGCACACGCTCTTAATTCTAGAATGCAGGAAATGAGGTCAGAGACTAGGCGTGGTGGTACACACCTTCTACCTCATCTGTTGTTTCTGGTCCTTTGAGACAGGGTTCCCCTACATACCTGGGATTAAGGGATTGTACCACCCTGCCTGTTTTGGTATACACCTTTAATCCCATCACTTGGAAGATTGAGGCAGGTAGATCTCAAGGCCAGTCTGGTCTACATAGTGACTTCTAGGGCCAGCCAGCCAGGACTACAAAGAGAGACCCTGTCTCAAAAAACAAAGAAACAAACAAAAAAATAGGATTGAGAGAATGGTGAATTCAAGGCCAGACTGCTCTACGAAGCAAGAAAGTCCCTGTCTCAAAAGGGAGCAGAATTTGAGCTGAGGAGTTCCTCAAGCCCCCTTAGCAAATAAAACCTGAAAATGAACAATTAACAAAGGGAAAAAATCCTAAGCAGGGGAGAGCATAGAAAGGGCTTGCCCGGCGTTGGTGGTGCACGCCTTGAATCCCAGCATTTGGGAGGCAGAGGCAGGAGGATCTCTGTGAGTTCAAGACCAGCCTGGTCTACAGAGTGAATGCCAAGGCAGGCTCCAAAGCAATACAGAGAAACCCTGTCTTGAAAAACAAAACAAAACAAAACAAAACAAAAAAAGAAAATCAAGGGCCTAAAAGACAGAATTATATTCGAGACAATACCCCTAGCGGATTGACCAGGAGGAACTAAGGAGGCACGAAAGCCTAGCTAGTGCATTTCAGGACCATCATGCCTAAGGGACCTAAAGCAGAGGAAGCTATAGAAACAAGTTGGAAGGACTGGCCTATTTCATACACAAATGGCAAACCATGCGACTTCTAAGGTAAGATAGGAAACCATGGAGAGGTTGTGAGCATTGTACTGTTAGGTTCAAAGAACAAACGCTGCAAGAAGACAAAAATGCTTTGTTTTGCTCTGTTATATCCACAGCCCTTGGAAGAAAATAAAGCCATAGATTCTCAGATAAGCTTCAGGAAGGAAACGAATAAACAAGTAAATCAATTAACGAAATAAAAGGATGCGGCCATGAGTAATTGCGGGATCTGACTTCTTCAAAAGTCCTACATCCCTGGGGCCCGTGGGAAAACCAGCCCCTCCCTACTCACATCCATCAACCTTCTACTTTCGCCACTAGGGTGCGATTTGCATAGCAGCCATCAGAGGGCGCGAAGCGGCTGGGTTTCCGGCACGGAGGGTTTTGCGTGAGGCACCGCGAGGGGCGGAGCCTACGGACAGGCGTCCTGCTGCCGGGCCGGGTAGAACGGAGGGCGGAACGCAGCAGTGAGGTTGGGGCTGTTGCAGTGTCGGCCGGAGCGGTTTGGGAAGTGCACGGGGCGAAGATGGCGGAGGAGCGGCAGGACTCGCTGAGAGAGTTCGTGGCGGTGACGGGCGCTGAGGAGGACCGGGCCCGTTTCTTCCTGGAGTCAGCCGGCTGGGACCTGCAGGTAGCTCCGCGAGGCGGGCCGCAACGGGCGGGCTGGGGAATGCGGAGCCCAAGTCCGCGCTCCGATCCCTACGCGCCCGAAGCGCACAGTCATCCCTGCGGGCCAGGGCCCTGGTCCAGGCCTCATGGTCGATGCGTTCGCTTGCCACGCGTCGCCGGCTCGGCTTAGGAGTTGGGGGGGCGCGGGCGGGCCCCGGCCTGCTCTGCAGGGCCTCGGTTTTCCTGCGGACTCGCAGCGTCGGCCAGACTTTGGGGCGCTGCGGCAGTCCGCGTGGAGGAGTCGCCTGGGGGCGTGGCTGCCGCGGGGAGCGCCTGCGGGTGGCCGGGCGGCTTCAAGAGACTGGCTTCCAGATGGAGCCCCACCTAGGACGCGGTGGTCGTCCACTTCCGCGCCCTCAGCGGTGTGGTGCTGGAGGGAGGAACCCTGCCCGGGCGGCCCACGCCCCCGTCTTGCCTAATTGCCGGGAGAAGCTACCTGTGGGATTGTGGTACAAGGTTGGGGCCTCCTCACTTTTCCTAGTCAATTTGGCTGTAGAATGGGGAATCTCTTGGGATTTACGTCTTGTTCACTGACACGTGGTAAATGGTCACTAAGTACTTGCTTAATTTAGAAGACGAGATAAGCCTCACCAGGCGGGGGATGTTGTACACTTCTGATCCCTAGAGCAATGCCCATCTTTCGGTGCTCAGAAACGCTCAGTATTTAGTGTTAGAGAGAACTGATTGCATAAACGTCCTTGGCCAGCCTACATCTTAGGTAGATGATGATGACTAATATTACCTACTACAAGCCAGACACTGTTCAGCATTACAGAAATGTCTCATTTACATGTCTCACATTTTGCAGCTGAGACTTTGGAGGATAAGTAACTTGTTGAAGACCTCACTAACTACTAATTAAACAGGTAAAGACTAACCCTATTTTACCGATGAGGAATTGGACCCTCAAAGGGACAAGGAAAGTGCTCACTGTGTGACTGCAGCATTTAAATTGCTTCCCCAATTATCTTCCCCAAAGATAAAGCTCTTTGGTGGTGTGGTCAAACAGACCTTCTGAGGCAGAAGACCTCTGAGCTCCGTGGCCAGCCTGGTCTAAGTAGTGAGTCAGAATAGCCAGGATTAAATAGAAAGTCCCTGTTTGGGGGGGGGGAAGTCGCACACTTTTTACAGGCACTGTGAAACCTCTGTGCTGAACAGAAACAAAATGGAAAAGCTTCTGTCCCAATAGATCCTCTGAACCAGGGCTTTTACTTGTGGGGTAACCTGGCTGCCAGTGCCAGGTTTTGAATGCAGGTTCTCTAAATGTCAGTTCAGTGCAAGTGCTAAGACAGCACTGGTTATATTATGTGAAGATACCTTCAAACTGTCCCATGATAGCTCATTTCCTCCTATGTGGCTGGTCACCTTGTGGGCTGTATCTGCCTCCTTCAACTGTCTGGAACCTCATAGTTCTGTCTTGTCTCTTTGGGTAGAGAATATGTGATAAATAAATGCCTACTCATTGAGTTGGTGACAGTCACAAATGGCCAAAGGACTCGTGTGTAAAGCTAAGGTGACAGTGTATTAATGGTAATGGTTATCTCATTTAGTGTTATAGGGTTGGTAGGATGGTAACCCCATTTCACAAAATAGGAAATTGGGCTTCACAAAGAAATATAGCATCTAGCCCTATGCTGTATCACTTCTGTTATAAAAACATAAGAGTGAGAGCCTGAACATATTACCTGGTGTTGAACTTGATCCTACTTCATACCTCCAGAAATTATCTTCATTTCTCAGTTCTTCTGTACCGGCTATAAAATGAGATAATAATAATAATAATTATGGAGTTCTAAGTGGATTAAATAAATTAACACATGTATAGGATACAGACAACCTCACAAATCCATACTTTTCAATGCTAATCTTATTTGTTATCTTTGTTCTCCCTTAGTGGGTGGGGGTTTGGGGGGATTGTTTGTTTTTTCTTTTCAGGCAGTGTAGATTGTCTCTTGACTTTCTGTCTAATTTTCTCTGGTTCCAGGTATAAGACTTTTATTTTTTTTTTTGAAGTGTAAACTATGTCTTTGAAGATATTTGTTGGGTGAAAGACTGGAGGGTCCCAAGATACTCTCTGTGTTTCAGATTGCACTAGCAAGCTTTTATGAGGATGGAGGGGATGAAGACATTGTGACCATTTCACAGGCAACCCCAAGTTCAGTGTCTAGAGGCACAGCTCCCAGGTAAGGACCGACTTCAGTTGCTACATGAATATTTCCAGGAAGGGGGCTTTCTGGCTTTACAGAGGGTTCAGGCCTAGGTGTATGAAGGGGTTTGAGGATCTACTTAAGAGACGTGGTGGCGCACACCTTTAATCCCACCACTCGGGAGGCCGAGGCAGGAGGATCTCTGTGAGTTGGAGACCAACCTGGTCTACAAGAGCTAGTTCCAGGGCAGTCTCCAAAGCCACAGAGAAACCCTGTCTCGAACCCCCCCCCCCAAAAAAAAAAAAAACCAGAGAGAGAGAGAGAGAACAGAGAGGTTCAAGGGTGTACTTAAGTGTTTTTGTTTTTAATGTATGTGAGTGGCCGGGTGTTGGTGGCGCATGCCTTTAATCCCAGCACTTGGGAAGCAGAGGCAGGCCTGATCTCCAGAGCAAGTGCCAGGATAGGCTCCAAAGCTACACAGAGAAACCCTGTCTCGAAAACACCAAAAAAAAATGTATGTGGGTGGTCTGTGCACTGTGGAGACCAGAAGAGGGCATTGGGTTCCCTGGAACTGGAGTTAATGGATGGCTGTGAGCTACCGAGTGGGTGCTGGAAGTTGAACTGGGGCGTCTGGGAGACACTCAGTGCTCCTACCCACCATGCCTTCTCTCTAGCTTCTGCTTCAGGTCTTCATCTCATCTCTGCAAGTTTCCATTCCTTTGTGGATGCTTCAATGTTGATGAGGCTAGATGACTTTAGGAATGCCCAACACCCTATTATTGCATGGGGGGGGGGACCTCTGTGATCCACCTTTCCTGGAGTTGACTAGGGAAGATAAACACTGCTTTGTGTTACATCCCCTTTCCTAGACCTCTTACTCTGGTGGCCAATCACAGTTATGATCTACACAGAAGAAGACTGTTGGTCTTCTCAGAGGCAGAACTCATGTGCTTTTAGTCTAATTGCACTTTGCAGAAAATTTTGCTGGGTTTGAATTAACTCCAGAATGCAGAAAGAATGTCTCTGCCATGAAGTGGTGAATTCTCTCTTGGAGAGCCTTTGAACTTTGAAGTACGTTTCTTCCCTTTGAGAAACACTAACACCAAATCTCATTGGTCCTTCATTCATACCTTTCCCTGCCTTTGGTTTCCACAGAAGAAAGGTCATGTTTTTTACTTATTTGCAGGTGCTAGGCTATGAGGTGCTAGGCTATGAGGTGCTAGGCTATGAGGTGCTGATAAAACATTGTAATGTTATTGTGTGGGGTACGTTGTATGAGTGGACTACTGGCAAAGGTGGCTAATTTCTTGGGATCCAACTCTTTGATCCAACCTCACTGTTGGGTTATTGGTGTGTTAGAAGTATCATGGAGAAGTTGAAATGTAACCTCTAATGCCAGCCACTTGCTCCCTCCTCGATTCTCCTGCAGTCTAAAAGTCTTAGCACATTAAGGGTTTATTAGAGTCGGGCCAAGGAGGCTGACTGCCAGGTTCAGACCCTCGATCAGAGACTTGTTACTTTGAACAGGATATGTATGTATCTCAGCCCCTCAGTTTTCATCACTGCCAAATGGAAATGCTGGTAGTGTCTGCCACTTGGCAGAGTCAATGAATTACTACTTGTTAGGATAAAGTGTGAGAACCTTGGCGGATTCCATGCAAGGCAAGGGTGACCAAGGCAAGGGACAAACATACCAGGCAGAGCTTAGTGAAAAGTTTTATTAGAAAGGGAAAGGTCTGGGGGAGAGGTAAAGAGACACAGAGACAGAGGACAGAAGAGAAGAGGGAGACAGGAAAAGTCCTCTGCCCCAGGGGAACAGCAGGAAAGAGAGAAAGAGAGCATAAGTTGGCAGAGGTCTTTCTTTTAAACAGGTCCTTTGCACCTGGGCTGACCAGGGTACTGCCTGAGTGCATTCTGCTAGGTGACAGGGGCAGACCAGCATAATGCCTGAATCCTTACACTACTTACATAGCAAACCAGGCATGGTGGCACATAACCTTTAATCCTAGCATTTGGGGAGAAGATAGATCCCTGAGTTCAAGGCCAGCCTGGTCTGCATAGTGAGTTCCAGTACAGCCATGGCTATGCAAAGAGACCGTGACAAAAAAAAATCCGGCCGGGCGTTGGTGGCGCACTCCTTTAATCCCAGCACTCTGGAGGCAGAGGCAGGTGGATCTCTGTGAGTTCGAGGCCAGCCTGGTCTCCAGAGTGAGTGCCAGGATAGGCTCCAAAGTTACACAGAGAGATCCTGTCTCGAAAAACCAAAAACAAAAGAAAAAAAGAAAAAAAGATTATAAGATTGGCACACATGAAGGCCTATTGGCCTTACCTTAACTTGATAGTGGGCTTCAGTGAAGCAAAGAAAAGGAAGGAAAGGGGGTGTGGTTTGTTAAGTCATTGTCTTCGTTTAGGAGGGAAATGCTGATGTGATTTTTCTCAGGAGAAACTAAAGCTAAACTGTACTAGCACCGCAAAGGAATTTGATGTGGAGTGGGGTGGGGGAAGTTGCTTTCCAACCTTTGACCTAGCTGTTAGAGGATACCTAGCCTTCTGCTGGCTGATCCCTGTTTGCCTGCAGTCTACCTTTCTTGTTGTATCTGATGCCAAGCAAGAATACTCCGTCACTGTGCTCCTCCTTTGACTCTAGAATGGGGCATTTAGTGTGGAACCCCTGAGCCTCTAGGAGGAGTCTGTAAAATGGGCAGAAGAAAGTTCTATGATGACCCATCCCTGTCATGGTGTGGCTCTATCTTTGTTGGTGTCTCTTCTCTAAACAGGCATGCTGGCTCTCTTGCTCTCTGCCTGTCAATCTCAGTGCACCTTCCACCCCCATGCTTGTTCCTCTGCTGAGCAGCACCCCACAGCCCTGTCCTCACAACTCTTGATTCTGTTCACTCTAGCCATATCCATGCACTGATAAGTAACATCTGTCCATGTTGTCTTGAGCCTTTGTTCTGACAATTTAACTAAAATTTTTCATTTGAAAATGTAATTTCTGAAATCTCATCTGAAATTATTCTAATAAAATTAGAAGTAGGAAAGTGTTTCACTCACCATCTGTCTAGTGGTGCCAGATAACCTCACCTGTGTTCTTGTCCACCATTCTCATCAAGATGTAGTCTCAGAAAAGCTGAGTCACAGCTGCTGCCCTGGTGTACACAGGCTCATGGTTATCTAAATCCAAAGCTGCCACATGCTGCCTTCCTGCTCAGCACTTCCCACTCCTGACTCCTGTCACTGAATCTCACAAAATGCAACAGGCAGTTTATTTTTTTCGCTCTTGATCTAGCAGAATCTGTACTTACAGTTTCAGGACCTGCATTATCCCCTTTTCTAAGTCTGTGTTGTTCAATAGGCTACCCCTTCCTCTTGTAGCTATTTAATTAAAGTTAAGAGCAAATAAGCCGGGCATTGGTGGCTCATGCTTTTAATCCCAGCACTCGGGAGTTGGAAGCAGGCGGATCTCTGAGTTCAAGACCAGCTTGGTCTACAGAGTTCAGGACAGCCTCCAAAGCAATACAGAGAAATCTTGTCTTGAAAAACCAAAAAAAGGAAGGAAGGAAGGAAGGAAGGAAGGAAGGAAGGAAGGAAGGAAGGAAGAAAGGAAGGAAGAAAGAAAGAAAAGCAAATAAATGTTCAGTTATCTATTTGCATGTGCTGCATTTTATTTTTCCAGACAGGGCCTTTCTATGTAACCCAGACTAGCTACATGTAACGGATTTTGCTGTCCTCCTACCTCAGCCTCCTAAGTCCTGAGATAAAGGTGTGGACCACCATGCTTGGGCCTAGCCACACTTTAGATGCTGAGTGGCCAAAATGATGTCCTGTGTCTTCCTGGTTGGACATGTATATAGAACATTTCCAATGGTCACTGAAAGGAGCTACCACAGAACCAAGATGGCCGGCTTTAAAGCAGAGAGTGTACTGAGGGACTTGGGAGGTAGTTTAATGGCCTCCAAATGAAGACTATTGAATAGAGGATTCTGACATTGATAATGTCCCCAGCACATTTGTCCATAAGGTGATTCTCTAAAGCATTAACCCAGAGCAGTTGTTCTCAAACTTGAGATCCCTTCCCATCCTCAGCAGGGACTGTGCAGGGCAACACTTGCAGATTTCAGATTTAAGATGGTTGAGAATTCACAGATTCACTTCTGATCTAAGTACTGCACTTGAGAATTGCTTCAGTGGTCCATAAGTGCACCATAGCATGCAGAGACCTCTACATGAATCAGCACCCCAGCAGTACCCAGAAAGTCTAAGAGGTTAGTGCTGAGATTATGTCCATTTACATATGAGAAAGCAAAGGCTTAGAATTTAAATAGTATGTCCAAAATCCCAAACTAGGGGGCAGAATTAGGATGGGAATCATCTGGACCAACACCAAAATAATGTTAGATGCTACTGGATTTGGGGTATATAGGTTTAGGAAAAAGGGAAAATCCATATGGAGAGTATCTTATTTGCTCAGGAAGGTGTATTCATGTATATGAATGTGTTTAACAACAAAACAGTAGAATTTTTTTCCAGTGGATTCTCAGTCCTAACATATCATTCATTCAAAGAGACCAGGGCAAGTGACCATTAAGTTGCCTCTCCAGATATTAGTGTAGTTGTCATCAGTAAGAAGATCCTTTGTACTGTGTCATATGCCTCTCAAAAAATCCATGGGAGGTTACTCTCAACTAACTCAAGCAGGAACTGTGTTTGCATGGGTTTTGTCTTCTCATTTCTAACTGATGAAACCTCAGAGTTTCTCCTGATCTCTAATTGTTTCCTTGAAACAAATCTTTAAGACATAGACATTCCTAGTAAACAGCTGTTCCTCTTTGGCCTCATGAGTCTCAATTGCCCCCCTTTCCATTCTACATTCTAGGAAAGCTCCTTTTCCCAAGGAATAATGGCATTTATTTTTCATCTTTATAAGTGAAATGCATTTCTCATGGTCCTTAAACCTTTGCACTGAGGATAGGTCCAAACAAGGAAGAAATTGGCAATTGAAAACAATGTTAGCAGAGCTAACCCCTCAAACCTCCTCTCTGTATCCTTCGGGACTATTTTCAAACCCCAAATATTAATAATAATGCTGTTTTTGCCAGGTGAGGTTCCTCATGCCTATAATTTGAACACCTGGGAGACTGAAGCATGAGGATCTAAACAACAGAACCTTTTTCCTTATTCTGACATAGATTCAGGCAGCGAGCTTCTCTTCACCAGTGCTGCTTGCCACCCACACATGCATTCTCCACAACTCCTTGACCCTTCTCTAGTATGTTATTCTCTTGTTTCTTCTGTGTTTACGTTTGTGTTTCCATAATGCTATTGTAGTTCCCCTTTCCCCCTGTCTCCACCATCCTTTTTCTACTCAGTCACCTATCCACTAGTTCCTTGGTAATGATCCAAATGTGTCCTATTCTAGGAAGCCTTTCTTGGTGTTCTGTCTCCCCCACACTAGACAAGAGGCTTTGTGTTTATAAGGTCTTGTGTATTGTCACAACCACTGTTGTGCAGCAGTACAGTGGATAGTGCTTGACTTATCTGTGCCACCAGCCTGTAAGAGCTATGTCTAATTATCTTTATAAATCCAACATTTAGTTGGTGCCTGTCATGTTAAAAATTAAATGATAAAACTATTAAATAAGATTAATTTTTTTCGATTTTATGTGTATGAGTATATTGCCTATGTGTATGTATGTGTACCATGTATATGCCTGGTGCCTGCAGACCTCACAAGAGGGTGTTCAATTCCCTAGAACTAGAGTTACAGATGGTGACTGTGAGCCACCATCTGTGTGCTGGGAAGTGAACCTGGGTCCTCTGCAAGAGCATCAAGTGGGAGCCATCTTTCCATCCTCCTTAAATAGCAAGTTTTACAACTAATAATTACCTCATTCCCCCATTCCCAGAAGAGCTTAAATTGGATTCCACTTTATTTCACAGTAGTACTTGCTTAAGTTATTCTCGGTCCTATATGACCTTAACAGACAAATGCCACATCCTTTGTTATCTAAACTTAGGTCACTCTTCTGTGTTGTCTTCACACCATAACATCTGACCCATACTGACCATAGGTGTTGCCTTTCTTTAACTATTCCTGAAATAATTTTGCTCCTTTCTGTGCCCAGTGATAATAGGGTGACGTCCTTCAGAGACCTTATTCATGACCAAGATGAGGAGGAGGAGGAAGAGGAGGGACAGAGGTAAGGCTTTGAAAGGGAATGCAATTTAAAGTATACATTGGTGCTTAAATCACCTGGGATAAGATGTGGGACATATGTTCACTATTGCCATCTATCACTGCTGTCTATAGGGGGTATGATATCCTAAGAACAGTCTGTTCCATGTAGTTTAGAAGTAATCTCTATCTCATTGCTATGTGTGCCCCCCCCCCACTTCATGTTCTGGGCTTTGTTTTATTAAATTTTTTCTAATTGTTAAAATAAGATAATTTGTTGAAGGGTATGGGAAGGGAAACAAAACCTCCAAGAATGGAAAAGTTACCCATAATATCACACTGCAGAAATAGCCAAGTATCCACATAAATGTGTATTCTCCCAACACAATCATTGTTTTTACTTTTAGGCATGTTGTAATAGAATTATTGTTTCATTGTGGAAATATGACTAATGAAGAGTATAGCATTTTTATTTATTATTTATTCTTTGATTATTATCATTAATATTTTGTTATGTTCCCATTATACTTGTTCTGAGTATAAACAGACTTTTGTGTTTTACATAGTGAAGAAAATTTATAGATACTTCCCTGCTGACACTGAAATTCCTGTGTTTTCTGTAACTTCGTTAGCCCGTGTGTCAAGTGGTGTAGTGTGTCTGTACTACTGTAAATGTCAATGCTGTGAGCATCTTTGTATATTCATCTTTGTCTACTTATGAATTGTTTTTCTTACAGTAATTCCTCTAACAAATACCAGGTGAAGAACATAGATACTTTTAAGGCTGTTGATCACAGGCTCCCAGTTCTTAAGCCAAGACTTAAAGATCCCTTAACTAAGACCTTTCAGTTCAGGCAGAACTATATTTACCTGGATTGAACAAGAATAAACTGGTGGCTGTAGCCTCATTTTTTGGGTATTTATTCTCCGTCGGTTTGCTTTGGTCTACCAAGCATTCCTCAGGTAGTTGAAGATAACCATTGTGAAGATGTAGTGACCTCCCTCACAGTAGAGTTCTGAGAAGTCACATGTGTTCTGTTCATCCATGTAGTGCTTCACACTATGTCAGAACTTTGCTTTTAAATATACTGGAGACTCAGGGATGTTGTTAATTTTAAGGTTTTATAGTTTTCAAGTAGAAGGCACTATCACTTGCCTGGCTGCCTACCTCCCAAGTACCACCTCCATCTTTCCCAGCCTGGTCGCATTTGCCATTTTGACCTTCCATTAATTCACATCCCTATAGCTTCTTTGTCCCCTAGACACTTCAGACATAAAACATTCCCTGCAGAGCCTAAGCTTTGTCTCCCATTCTACAGTAATTGTGAATAATTAGAAGACCAAAATTGATTTTTACAAATTCCTACTGGCCGCTTTTAGAGACATACTGCTAAATTAGTTTAAGAATTGATGAGGGCTGGGAGTTGGTGGCGTACACCTTTAATCCCAGCATTTAGGAGGAGAGGTGGGTGGATCTCTGAGTTTCAGGACAGCCAGGGCTACACAGAGAAAACCTGTCTCAACCCTATGCCCACCCCCAAAAAAAGATGAGGGAGCAACCACATGACAACTCATTCTTAGATCCAGATTGGTGAAAAAGTACTAACTTGTCTCAAGTTGGTCTTGGACCACTAGAACACCTGGTGTCAGTATCTTGGAGCTTATTTTCAAGATTGGAGCTTCCCTGGCATCTAGTATATCTCCTGGGGTTCCCAGTGTATAACATTTCATAAGTTTGGCAGGTGGAGCAGGTCTTGGGAGTTGTGGGTGTGGTGTCCTTCTGCCTCACATGTGTGCATTGCTCTTCTTGTTCTTTTGCATACATCTGCTGATTTGAACCTCACGTCCTTGACTTAAGGAGCAGGTAGGTAGGGCATGTGATCTTTCTCTCATTCTCTCATTTCAAAGCAAGAAAATGTGCAAGCAGTACACTGGCTTATGACTTAGGTCACCCAGTTGTCGAGCCAGGACTGGATCCTGGCAGCTTGTAGTAACTGCACCGCTATCATTAATCCAGAGCTCTTAGAGTTAGCTGCTTCTGACTTGGACCTCAGCTGCTGCTTCCTGGAAGTGGTCTACAGATGGATGATCCCTGCTGAAACTCCTGCACTGATGTGTTGTTGTGCATGCCTGGAATGTTCTTTCCCCATCTCTTCACATGATTTCATCCTTAAAAAGCCCCAGGAAATACCTAGGCAACCTTGGCTGTCATCCCCAACTTCCCACCCCTACATTGTGCCAGAGACCCTTACTGACTTCATGGCTGCTCCCATACCTGCCTGCATCTTTTTGTATGTGTTCCTAGCTAGCCAATAAAGACAAGAGACATTTTACCCTTTGCTTCAGTGTGCCCAGAACCTGGTACATTTGTTCATTTTCTGGTGTGTTTGGCATTTTCTACACAGGTTTTATGCTGGGGGCTCAGAGAGAAGTGGACAGCAGATTGTTGGTCCTCCCCGGAAGAGAAGTCCCAACGAGCTGGTGGATGATCTGTTTAAGGGTGCCAAAGAGCATGGGGCTGTAGCTGTGGAGCGAGTGACCAAGAGCCCTGGAGAGACCAGTAAACCGAGAGTGAGCATAAGGGTGGTGGTGCCCAAAGGAATTGAGTTCAACAATGGCAAATAAGGCCTGCTTTCCTCCCGCATTGACTAGTTTCTTTGTTTTTCTCTCTTAGCTACTTGTTCTCCTATGTAGAAGACTAGTGGGGCCTGTGTTAGAAACATGCCTACCTAATTTAACCAACCTAGTGTTTACCTTTATTTCACTGTAATTAAATTTACCACCAATTATGTAAAAATTTCTGTGCTTGGGAAAATCAAAAGCTCATAGGTGTTATGCTGTACCCAAACTCCTGCGTAGCCCTTATTTCTGAGGTAGCTATTCCCTTTAGCTGGGTATTCCAGCAGTCACCCCTTATCCTGCCCTGTGACCTGTGAGTTTGATATCCGGTAGTTCTCAAACTTGATCAGAATCTTGTCTTTCTGCCTCATCCCAGTGTGTCTTTGTACCTGAGTAACTTCACCACCAAGTGTTTATGAACTTGTCCTTTATAGCCATTTGCAGGAGGGGGCTACCGCCTTGGAGCAGCACCAGAGGAAGAGTCTGCCTACGTGGCAGGAGAAAGGAGGCGACATTCGGGCCAAGATGTAAGTGTCTGCCTTCTTGGGGATACTTGTGGACTGTTGATTGTGCCCATTTTCAGAAGGGATTGGTCACGTGTGTGAACAGCAGCCTCTGAAAGAGGAGCCTATAGAAATAGTGTCCTTGCTATGCTCTGAATGGAGCTTACCATAAAAATGAGACAATTTTCACTTGGTAGGCAGAGGGCCAGGGCAAAGGGTAGGGACGAGGGTGGGCACAGGAAGGTTTTTGAGCATTCTGTGGGTCTCAGACAAAGGGGCAGTGTATGTGGGTTCCTCTGGTAATTTGGGTGTAGCTTGAAGAGAATGTCAAAGAAGGTCTAAAATATGGATGGGCTTTGTTTGGTTTCATTTTGTTTGACTGTTCTTTTTTTCCGTGTACATTCACACACACAGACACCATGTCATAATACTACATAACTTTGAGTCTTTTTAAATTTTTTTAACATTATACTACAATTTGGTGTAGCTTTGTGTCCATTCATTTATATTAACTTAAATAATTAAGTTTTATTCCAAAATAAAGACAAGCAGGAAGAAAGTAAAATTTTTATAGACTTGTAGCACGGCCACCAGTGCATTGGTTGTCAGCTTTCCAGTGTGATAGGGAGTTGTTGACAAATTGTAGATTTCTTTTATTCTTGATGGTTTTTGTTTGTTTGTTTGCCTTTGTTTTTCAAGACAGGGTTTCTTTGTGTAGCTCTGTAGTCCAGGCTGTTCTCAAACTCATAGAGATCTGCCTGCCTCTGCCTCTTAAGTGCTGGGATTAAAGGCGTGCGCCACCACCGCTCATTGAGATTTATTTTTATTTTTAATTGTGTGGAGGGGACAGGGTATATGTATGTTGTACAGAGGCCAGAAGAGGGTTTGATCTTCAGAAGCTGGAGTTAGAAGCAGTTGTGAGCCACTTGGCATGGGGCTGGGAACCAAACTTGGATCCTTTGCAAGAGCACTGCATGCTGTTGACCATTGGATCATCTCTCCAACCCCAGGTTTCATTTTTAAAAACTGCACAATAGGTCAGGAGTAGATTTGACATTGGAGTTGCATGTCGCACAAGCTATACATGAAGCACATTGGCAGTTAGGTTGCCCAGGTGTGAGTAAGTTATGTACTGCACAGGCACCTTGCTAGTGAAGTCTCCTTAAAACAATACCCATTTCTCCTAAACTGTGGCATAACACGTTTCTAGTTAGGTTGGTGCTAACACACTCCTTGCTGTTTTTATAGTAACATGGTGGAATAGTGAAACCACACTCATTTATAGGTTCCTGTAACTAACCACTTACCTCCTGTTGTCACAGGTTCATGTAGTGCTGAAGCTCTGGAGAACTGGATTCAGCCTTGACAATGGTGAACTCAGAAGCTACCAAGACCCATCCAATGCCCAGTTTCTGGAGTCTATCCGTAGAGGGTAAGCAGAAAAGCCCAGGTTAGTCTCATTTTAGTGAGTGAGATGTCAGGTAGCAAAGGAAGAAGCAGCACTTATTTGAAAAGTAATATTAGTGAAGCATATTCAGCACAGTTGACGTGAAGATTCACAGGTCACTCTAAAATATTTGGTCCTTTTTTTCCATTTGCCCTGAGATAGCACTAAGTAGGCAATGCTGTGACTGAGCAGTTAGGGAAGGTAGAGGCAGGCAGGTAGCCAGATCTTGGTGACTTTACCATGACCAGTCTCCCTCTCCTTAGGCCCTTGGATATGAGATGCTATCAGGGTGGGGTCCCCCTCATCTTCTTCCTAGTTCCTCTCCTTATGAAAGTCCTGAGGGATGTAGAAGGGAGACAGGGAGAGGTGTCCAGACAAAAGAGGGAGAAGGGCTTGAGAAAGCAAAGGGACTGACAGGCTTCAGCCAGATTCACCTGCTTAGAAATGGTGTGGTCCTCAGTGGGCTGGGCCCTCCCACATCACTTGTCATTGAAGACAGTCTCTCAGAGACATGCCCATAGGCCAATCTGGGCAAAGCAGTTCTTCAGTTAAGGTTCCCTCTTCCCAGATGACTGAAGGTGGCGTCAAGTTGACAATAAAAACATAACTAGGACAACCCCATTGCTTGTGTGTTCGTTCTGCTCACAATGAACCCCAACATTGCCTTTTCCCTCAGGGAGGTGCCCGCAGAGCTTCGGAGGTTAGCTCACGGTGGGCAGGTGAACTTGGATATGGAGGACCATCGGGACGAGGATTTTGTGAAGCCCAAGGGAGCTTTCAAAGCCTTCACTGGCGAGGGCCAGAAACTGGGCAGGTGAGAAGCAATGTCTCGGGAGCCGGACTGTCAGTCCCACCAGCCAATCCTGAGGCTCACTGTGAAGAGCTCCTTGTTGCTTACAGAAACATGGCCATAGACCAATCTGGGCAAAGAAAGCAGTGTTTCAGGGGAGGAAGAGAAAGAGGCTGGGTTGTAGAGTCTACAGTCTCCTTTTCACTTTATAGTTGTGTGGCCTTAGGTTGCATGGCCTTAACTCCCTCAGCTATCAATTAGTATTCATAAGAGTCCTTACTCCATAGGATTATTGTTGGGAGGAATAAAAGAGCCGATGTATTTAGAATTGTGTGGCATGAGCAGTATATTTAACATACCTGCTGCTTTGACTAAGAATCTGGAGTGTTGGGGAAGCTGGGATCTGGATGCCAAGCCTAGAATAAACATGCTGGGGTTAAGGAGCTTCTAACTTCCTTATCCAACACAGCCTCCCAGTAGTATTGCTCAGGATGCACAGGGACTCTTGGACATTGTTGCCCTTGGAAAGGCTGCTTTTCCATTGTCCTGGCAGCACAGCATCTCAGGACTACTGTTTTTTGTACTGTCTAACACAATTATCCAGAAATGTCCAGTTAGTGTCTGGAAAGTATACCATTCTAGTCTTACACACTTGTATAATATGTTTGTACACACTCATGGATGCTCCTTAGTTTATTGGAGACGTGCCCTCAGAAAGGATTCTGGGACCCTTTCCACTTCCTGACCATGAGGTGTAAGCAGTTTACTCTGCCATCTAGGCTTTGCTCTTGCAATTTGGCATTCCTACCTTTGGAAATAGACCCTCAAAAACTGAGCCAAATAGTCTTTGTAAGTTCATTACCTCAGGTATTTAGTTGCAGTGATGAAAGATTGACTAGTTCATATGCTCTTTTATCCCCTACTTTTTCTTCTCTCCCCTATTCTCTGACCTTTCTTGGTACTCTTCCCACTCACCCATAACCGCCTTTCCATTTTCATGTTATTTGTGTCCTATATTGAAAACCGGGCATAGTAGTGCATGCTTGTAATCCTACCACTATGGAGGCTATGGCAGGAAGAAACTTGATTTGTTCAAGGCCGCATAGCTAGTGGGTGAATTTGGACCTGATGCATCTCATCCTTAAGATGTGAGTACTAATGACTGGCAGGTATTCTGTTCATATATAGTCAGTCTGTTCAGGAATCCTCACGCCTCCACCACCATAGTTGGCACATATGAAATGCATTGAGTGAGCTCATACTCAAGGATGCCTGCCTGGAGAACATAACAGAACCAATACTTGTTAGGCTGTACAGACTTGAACTGTGTCCTCTAAGCACAACTGCACTGAGGCTGAGGCATCCTGATCTATGAGTTCTTTAGCCTCACAGCAGTCTCATCTCTGCTACTACAGGCTGTGCACTTGACCCGAGTAGTTGTTGCTTGCGGTCTGAGGTAAATATACTGGGTTCCTGGTACCAGTATATTTTCTTAGTCACTGACAGCAGCATCAAGAGCAGCTTTGGGCACATAACAGTTACTCACTGAGGGCTGGAGAGATGGCTCAGATGTTAAGAGCACTGGCTACTCTTCCAGAGGTCCTGAGTTCAAGTCCCAGCAACCACATGGTGGCTCACAACCATCCATTATGAGATCTGGTGCCCTCTTCTGGTGTGCAGATATACATGGAAGCAGAATGTTGTATATATAATAAATAAATAAGTTCTTTAAAAAAAAAAAAAAAACAAAACAAAACAGTTACTCATTGAGAGCCCAGAAGTTCCTGCCTGTGAGGCATTGTTTCTCCACTGCCCTGATGTGCTCCATTCCCTTTAGCACGGCCCCCCAGGTATTGAACACCAGCTCTCCAGCCCAGCAAGCAGAAAATGAAGCCAAAGCCAGCTCATCCATCTTAATCAACGAGGCAGAACCTACCACGAACATCCAAATCCGGCTTGCAGATGGTGGGAGGCTGGTGCAGAAATTCAACCACAGCCACAGGTACTTGCATTGTCTGGACTACCTTTTGCCTGCATGTCCAGCATAGACCTGTGGGAAGCAGGTAACAGGGTCTGTCCATATCCCATCTGTAAGTCTCATTCCTCATTTGGATTAAGCCACCAGGCTCTTTATTCAAAGGAAGTATCTCTGTGGTTTTAAAGATAGGAAAACCTGGGGCACTGTGGAATGAAGAGATGAGCAGGACAGATGCCAGAAGGCTGTTGACAGTGAAGATGGCAGTTCCTTTCTCTAAATCAAGATCTAAATTTCAGCCATGGTGGGTCAGCTAAGCCAGGTGTGGGCCAGTGAGTATTCTGGCAATCCTTGAATGCTGACCAGATGTGCCTATGGGATAAAGGTGTAAAGCAAGCCCAAAGATCTTCCTGAATTCTTCCAAGATGTCCCTAATGTTGGTGCTTCCCTCTGAGTTGTGATCCATCTCACTAACCAGTTACTAATTTAGTTTTACCTCACTGGTTAGCCCCTGCCTGGTGACAGCCTGTGCAGAATGCAGGTCTAGGCTGCATCTTGTATGATGCACTCTCATGGGTCAACAGCACATAGTGGCAGAAAGCTTCTGTTGATGCCATCTAGGGAAAATGCTGTTTCCATTTACTCCATCCTTGTGACACTAAGGTGCAGGGCCGTGCCTGGGGAAGGGATTCCTAGGACTAAGGAATTGCTGACATCAGTTGAGAAGTCCTCCTGTGGCATCTGCCCTGCTGGGATTCGCAGTCTGTGGGCATAGCCAGTAGTCAGATGGTCCCAGAAATGTGTGCTCACAGCCAGGGCTATGCAAAATTGGGGGCAATAGGAGGCAGCCTTGCAAAGAGTCCTGAAGTGGAATAGGATAATGAAAGGCGGAGTGTAGAAGGAAGGAAGGAAGAAGAGAGATTAGGACAAGGAAAGAGAGCACAACAGGGCAGGCCTAAGGATTTCGGGAAGAGAGGGCTTCAGGCGGAAAGGGGAAGGGATGAGCTTATGTGCTTCCAGGTGACAGCTTTTGTCTGCTCTATGGAGAAGGGAAGCAGGCATGGTGAGAAGGCCTCCAGATGTGTTCCTCTTCCCAAGGGCCAGGGTTAGGGGCAGCAGCCGAGCACCCTGCTCATCACCTCCCACTTACCCTATCCCTCCAGGATCAGCGACATCCGGCTCTTCATTGTGGATGCCCGGCCAGCCATGGCGGCTACCAGCTTTGTCCTTATGACTACCTTCCCTAACAAAGAGCTGGCTGACGAGAACCAGACCCTGAAGGAAGCCAACCTTCTCAACGCTGTCATCGTGCAGCGGTTAACATAACTACTCAGCTGCTGCCTCACCCCCCTATGTGTCTCCCATGACTGCAGCCATGCCCATGGGGATCACCCTCCTGCTCCCTGTACACATCCTTCCAGTGCCGCGTCTCATCCGTAGCTCTGGGTTCTTAGACTTCAGTTGGACATTTGTTTTCTCTTTAGTTGTATTTCCTGGGTTTTTGTGGTGATCAATGGACTTTAAAGAAAAAAATAAAAACAACCAAAAAAGTTGAAGGAATAACACCAATCCTGTTGTACAGAAACTCTCCCGCTGGAGCTGTATTTGATTGTTTGGGGCATGGTAAGGGGACTTTGCATTTATCCTCTGCATAAAGTCACTATGGCACACATACTTATCTCCTGGTGTGTTCCTCCTGCCACAGATGGATGTGTGGAGGATTCCCTCTTCATAGAGAAGGAAGGGTGGGGGCTGCAAGAAGAGACTGCAGCCACTTCCTTTCATAAAAACATCTCACTTGCCCCGGTGGAACTAGGTAGGAGTCAGCATCTGGGGCCAGAGCTGAATGCACTGGAGATGAGTACTTTTTCAGCTCCCTCCTCAGCCACGCTGGTCCGCTTGGTGAGGCCTGCTTGCTATCATTGCCTTACTTACAGAAGTCTTGTGTGGTCCATTTTTTTCCATTGGGGTGTGGCAATGCCAACCTAAATGAGTTTAGTTAAGGTGTCTTTGTCTAAGAGGAAAACATGGCAGATCCAGGTACAAGTGTCTCGTGTCTAGAGTGCCTTTAACTGTGGTGGTAATTGCAAAAGTCTTAGGAGAAGCAAATTTTCTTTGGGCATATGTAATTGATGACAGCTTGTGGCTTTGGGTCACACTTGTTCCCTGCCCTGCTCACCTCTGACTTGGAGCAGCTTGAGCCACATGCCAGCCCAGCAAAGACCTCCACCCTTGAAGGTATAAGGAGGATAGTAGGGACCTTGGATAGAACTCTTCTGCCTCCCTGACTGTGCTATGTCCTGCCCTGCCCTGCCCTGAGCCAAATCCAACTTGACACTGGGATTTACTAAGAAACATCCTGAGACAGGGCCTTGGCAAACAGTGCCCTGTGGCTGCAGCATATCCCTTGGTATGGTCTCTAGCATGTAAAGGTAATCCAAAACAAATGTCTAGAAAACAAAATTGGCCATTAAAAACTAAAGTAAGGACAATGGAATTTGTCCTTTAGATTGACTTGCTTGGAAGGAAGTTAGCAGCACCTCTCTATTCAGTGCTTCACATGTCCCAGGCCATACTTGGCAAATGGTGGCATGCCATGGACAAGGTTCCAGACACCATGCTCTAATGCCCAGGCCTTTCTGCATAATTCAGGTCCCTTCCAACACCTGGTTGCATCCTGAGTGGTTTGCGTGGGGTTGTCGGTTTTCCCCTGCCTGTGAAGTGAGTATGGGTGGCAGCTGCATCAACTTGCCCCAGTCCTGTGCCTGGCCCAAGGCCAGAGGGATTGCATACAATGGGCTCCACGCCCAGAAAAGCTGTTTCCAGCTTCAGGCTTCTGTTTTGGAGGCTCAGATGGAAACATCTGTCCACCCAGATGGGCTTCTATGGGATACTCCAGCCACTAATCCTGGGCTGTTGAGCTCAGGGCAGTTGTTCTCAACTGAAACATTTTGAATCATCCCCAACATTTCATGAAAAGTAGGAGAATCACTTGAAATTAAATGGGCCAAAAATGTATGGACATGTCTTGGTCTATTGGAAGGATATCTCATTCACCAGAGTAAAGGTAAGTTAATTATGATGCCTGTTTTTGTTTTCTTTTTTGAGACAGGATCTCAATGTTACTTCTGGCTGGTCTAGAAGTTACTGTGCAAACTAGGCTACCCTTGAACCTACAGAGATTTTGCCTAGGGATAACAGGTGTGTACCTCCATGCCTGGCTCCATGGTGCCTTTCCTAACAAGTGCTGTTCAAGCTTGTCCACCGGAACATGTTGTTTGGTGTTACTGACTACACCAAACAACTGACAGGTGGGGTTGTGTACATCTGGTTGCTTCCTTAGAAGATCATTGTGGAAGGAAGGAAGCATGTGGGCAGGGACTGGGCACATTCTTGGCTATAGATGACACTGCCACAGTTACTTGCAGTGTGTCATTAGCTATTTCCTGCCACCAATACTGCAGAGATGCCCTTCCCCTGCCAGACCCTTCAGTGACTTGGAATTCATGAGAAGCAGCTGGTGCAGACATCAGGCTCCCTGCTGCCCTCTGTCCTGACTTCCAGATTGAAGACAACTGCTGTCTTGAGATCCTTCTCAGGCCCAAATAAAATGCCTTCCTTCTTGCAAATGGGTGTAGCTCTGTCTCAGGGTCTCACTCTGTCCTCCCATCTCCTTCCAGGCCACATGCCTCAGGTCAAGATGGTTAAAGCATCTACCCTGCTCCAAGTCTGAGCCAGCTCCTGCAGATGATGAGCAGTTTTCTCCTTCCATGCCACATGTCCTCCCCATTTAGCTCCCTGAGCAGCCTCCATCATCCCTCCCATGCAGTCTGCAGGAACTCCATGCCTCCCCTGACTCTGCTCTTAACCAGAGAGCTGCTTTCACCACGTTAACTGTATGCTGCAACCTCACTCTAACGCCCTCAGGTGCTTTTGTCTGTGTGGAAGCTAAGGGACTTTGCCAGATCAGCCCCTGCCCACCTCGCCTTCCCCCCCCATCCCTTGCCTTGTTTTTGCTTCCTGCCTGGTACAGCATATACTCTCCATTTGTGTGTTTACTTTGGCCCTCAATAGATTCCAAGCTCTACCAGGGCAGGGTGCTCTGTGTTCTTCACCCACACCTTGACTGTTTGCTCTAGTAGGGCAGATGCAATTGAAATGGAGTTGAGATTCCCATCTGAAGGATGCAAGTGCCCTGAGTAGCCAGTACTTGGTAACTGCAGTTCCTACCCCTGCCCCAATCTCCTCAGGAGGCTCTAGGCCAGAAACGTAGCTTTTTGAAGGACATTGGTCACTTTAGCGTCTTCCTGTGCAGATGGTAAAAAATGCAGACTAAAACCAGATGTACTTAGGAGGTAGGGCATGCAATGAAGAGAATGCTCCAGTCACTGCCTACCGAGAACCTGGGGTTGGTGCCAGGACCGGGATTTTAGCTACCACCAATAAAACCAGCTGCTGCCATTATTTGAACACTAACTTTATACTTCACCTTGTTTAATTTGTCAACACTCAGAGGTACCGACCATGGTGACCCTTTTATGGAAGATGACATCAGTGGAAAAAATGGGCAGAACTACATTTGAATCACTCAGTGCTGGACTGCAAAGCCATGCCCTTGACCTCAAGGCTCTTCTGCTGGGAAAAAGGCCCAAGGACAGAGGTGGCAGGGATGACAAGGATGTGTAGGGAATGGAGGAGTCAGCCCAAGAGAGCACCTCTGAGTTGGGATTGGTTCTTTGAAAGAGGCTAAACCACAGGCGTGGTAGTGCTCTCCTTTAATCCCAAAACTCTGAGGCAGAGACAGGCTGATCTCTTCTAAGTTTGAGGCCAGTCTGGTCTACATAGTTCCAGAACAGCAAAGGCTATGAAAAGAGACCCTGTCTCAAAAAAAAGTTGGGGGAGGGGGGATGGACCTTTTTCCTCAAGAGCCAGATCTAGCAGATGGGTAATGTGGATAGGCAGTTCTGGCTTTGAGCTTAGGTTCCATTTTCTGCTAGGGGTGACCTTCAAGCAGTCACCTAAGTTTCTCTGGGTCTTTGTTTCTCATCCATTAGGGAAACAGTATTCCCCTCACCCCACACTGGGGACCAAAGATATCTGTGAAGTGTTTGACTCTAGGAAAAACTTCCTGATGAGTACAGCTGCCATCTATTGCGTCCTTACCAGAGCCAGGCCCCTTGAACACTTGGGCAGGCATGATCTCCTTAATTCAGTATTTAGGAGGCAAGTGCTTTGATTACATTTACTCAGGGGGAACAGTGCCTTATGAATACAAGGGACCTTATAAAGTAAGTGTCTGCTGGGTAGATGAACTGAGTCAGGGAGGGGAAAGCTTTTCAAAGACACATCTGTAACAACAGCTAAGACTCAAACCAGGGATCATACACATTCATCCTTGCGCCCTCTCTGTCCTGAGCAGACCTTTATGCCTCAAGGAAAGTTCCAGCTGAGCAGACTACAGGGGGTGCTTAGTGCGATGCCCCCTGTGATGAACTATGATGAACTATGATGAAACTGGGTCTCTGAGACATTAGGGGGCCCAGCCTCCCTACAGCCATGGTAAGATACACACAGCGCTTGCAGAGATCAAGAGTTACGTGATTTTTCCCATCCCACAAGACCATAAAAGGTTAAGTTGTTGAAGAATTTTCTTTAAATAAAGAAACTTAAATTTTCTTTAAGTTACTGAAAGGCATTAAGTTTCCAAAGGAAGGGAACAAACTTTCTTCCCCTCCACCAGGAAGTAGGATCTCTTAAGAGACAGCTGGAGAACTTGGAGATGGTATCAGTGCTAGGCCTCTGCCTCACACAGAGCTAGTGAGAGTGAGGCTTCAGGGATAACTGGGTACCTAGAAAGGTCTGGACCCCAGGTGTCTATGGAGCCTCTCAAGGGCTAGAGGGTGGCCATAGACAGCTGGGCTGGACCCCAGGGAACTACTCTGAAGGGACTGAGAGACCTCTGTGGAAGACTGACCTTTGATTGAGGAATCAGGGAGAAGCAGTCAGCCAGCTGGGGATTTATTTGGCCTTCTCTGAGGACTACAGGCAGGTGTTCCCAGCACTGGACCAGGACCCAAAGAGCCCTGTGTCTGGAGAGGGGTTCAGAGCAC
Source organism: Cricetulus griseus (assembly GCF_003668045.3). Lineage (NCBI taxonomy): Eukaryota > Metazoa > Chordata > Mammalia > Rodentia > Cricetidae > Cricetulus > Cricetulus griseus. The sequence continues at coordinate 28,536,008 of NC_048599.1, read as the reverse complement.
CTGGCTTACTGGGAGCCAGTAGGCTCTTCCTGCCTCTCATCTCTCCTGTGATCAGGGCCCTGACAAGAGGGAGCCTATGCCTCTAAATGAAGTATGCTCTTGACTATGATCTGGAATGTTTTATTTTTCTCTTTTCATTGATGGATGTTTGCATTACTTTTTAAAGATGTTATTTTATTTACTGTCTACAGGTGTTTTGTCTGTGTATATGTCTGTGTGCCATGTGTATACAGTGCCCGCAGAGGCCAGGAAAGGATATTGAAATCTTCTGGAAATGGAGTTACAGACAGTTGTGAGCCACCATTGGCTGTTGGGAACTGGAGCCTAACTGAACCATCCCTCCAGACCCTGTTCTTTGTTGTCGTTTTGTTGGTTGGTTGGTTGGTTGGTTAGTTGGTTGGTTGGTTTGGTTTTTTGAGACAGGATTTCTTTGTGTAGCCCTGGTTGTCCTAGAACTCTGGACCAGGTTGTCCTTGAATTCAGAGATCCATCTGTCTCTGCCTCCAGTATGTTGGGACTAAAGGCGTGCGCCACCAAAGCCCGGCTGCAGTAGCTCTAGTTTACAAATGACAGTCGGCCACCCTTTTGCATCTTTTTTCATTGCACATTAGATTTCGGAGAACATTCCTTGTGAAGAACTTGTTGGTGTTCCTGCTGTTTTTGTTATTGCAAACAGTGCTGCAGTGGGGCAGCTTGTATTTGCCAGTGCAGACAAAAGTAGGAGATAAGGCCAGAGGCAGTGGGTGGAGAATGTTTCCCACAGTTGTACCAGCAGGGTGTGCTGTGTTACAGAGCAGTTTAGTAAATGAAAGTGCACTCCTCCGGTAGTTTCGCTTGTGCAGATAAATATAATAAATAAGCCATTTGTTGCATTCTTTCCTGCATTTCATAAGCTCATTCCTCCCCCTACATGATCTCATTCCTTCTTCAGACCAGTCCTGTGACACAGAACTTTTTTTTTTTTTCTAAGAATCCAACTAAATATTTCTGGAACAAATATTGATAAATGATGTCAGGCTGTTTCAACCTCACAATACAGTTACCAACTCCAAACATCCAGAGGGATGCTACTACATACAGGAAAATGAGACTTGTCTGGTATTTCCCCAGAGGGTGTACAATTGTAGCACCAAGTGTATCTCTTATTTGAGAAGTTTCTTTCCCCCATGTAATGGGGAACAGTTCACTGTTATCCCCTTCAGAAAGGATGATATAATGAGTTACATTCATGACAAGCTGTTTGTTGCTGGAATTGGATGTACTCAGACTATTGGGGAAAACAGCTGAAGTTAACATGCTGATTCACTACGGAAATGGTCCATTTGTTCCTAAACTGTCCTGAATTCTATGCTAGTGAATCTCAGGAAGTGGGGAGAAAAAGAATATATTTCCCCGATATGGTGAGTCACAATCCCAGAAATTAGGGTTGGCTCCAAAACGATCCTTAAGACACAAATGTTGCATTTCTAGGTTATGTGATTGACAGGATGACTCAGTCCAGAGGTAAGCACTGATGATCATGTTGCTCCCAGGAAATCTCTCTGGCAGATTCTTTTTCCTGTTGAACAAATCTTCCCGACTACAGAATTTGTAGCTTTTATAGCATGTGGTATCCTTTTTTCAAAAAGACTTCTTAGATTATATTCATATCATGGACCAACTACAAAGTCAGCCATATACTGACAGCAATTCCTCAGTGATTAGACTAGTCTCCAGGTAGGAAGCTTCCTTTGGGAGTCTCATATCTGCCTCCCGGGAGCTAGGTTTACAGCCAGGCTGCCAAGGCCACCAGCATACACATGGGTGCTGAAGATCCAAACTGCAGCCCTCACGTTTGTGTAGCTATCTGTCCTTTCCTATAAAATGGCCCATATAAGAGTGTAACTTTTCACAGTTTACTTGTAGAATTGTATTACTTTTAAATTTGTGTGTGTGTGTGTGTGTGTGTGTGCGCGCGCGCGCGTGCGCGCGCACACGCGCGTGCGTGTGTGCATACATATGTACATTCCAAGCCATGCATGTGGAGGTTAAAGGACAATCTGTATGAGTCTGTTTTCTTCTACCCTTTGGTAGCAGACATCTTTACCCACTGAGGCATCTCACTAACCCACTTTTTAGGATTCTAAGACATTTATCTTTAAAGAGACTCATGATCAACCATCATGTAATTTTAAGTGGGGTAGGGGTGTATCCATAATCTCAGCGTTGCCCCTTAGCATCAAGACTCTAGACAAGTCACATGACCCTTTGGCCTTCCTTCTCATCTGCAAAGTGGATACATCAATCAAGCAACATCACAGGTTAACAGTGGGGACAACAGTGAGGTATTATATGGATAGCCATGTGGCCCAAAACTATATTCTCTCAGAGAATACAGAAAAATTTATGAACTTGGGTTTGGAGGTGAAAAAATAGGCTGGCTGTTACACCAAAGGCATTAGCAACAGAAGAAATATGCAAATCAAACAATAAAAATTTTAAACATTTATGTGAAGAACACTGTTAAGAAATTGAAGGCTAGAGGGGTGGCTCAGTGGTTAATACTCTCTGCTCTTCCATAATACCTGGGTTTAATTCCCAGCCCCCACATGGCAGATCACAACTGTAACTCTAGCTCCCACAAATCTGATACCCTTTTTTGGCCTCCACAGACCCTGGGTATACACATGGTGCAGACATACATGCAGGCAACTCAGCCATACACATAATAAAAAATACTTAAAGCTTAAGAAATCAAACTTCAGAGTGGGAGAAAAGATTTGCAAATCAAGTCCAATATAAGGTCACAGTAGCCAAAAAATGTAAAGAACTCTTACAACTCAACAAAAATAATTCTCAAATAGACAAAAGAATTAATAGTCCTTACCAAATTCCTCCCCAAAACAGAAGGAAAATGAACAATTCCTAGCACTTTCTGTGAGACTAATAGATGATACCACAAACAGACCAATATCCCTAGTAAACATGAACTCCAAAAATCCTCCTCAAAATATCTGAAAACTAAGTCCAACAGTTGATTAGTACCATGAGCAAGTGAGATTTCTTATAGAAAGGGTGGTTTAACACAAGAAAGTTCATCAGTGTAAAATACCTAAATGTTAGTATTACCCTAAGGAGGAAATGGTATGATCATCTCAAAAGAGAAAAAGCATACAATAAAATCTGCTACCTTCTTTCCAGAGACCTACAAGGATGACACAAACTGACAATCTAGGCAATGATGGAGAGGATAACCTAAATGCCCTTCCCCTATAATGAGACTGATGACTACTTTTTATGCCATCCTAGAGCCCTCATCCAGTGGCTGATGGAAGCAGAGGCAGACACCCACCGATATACACTGAACTGAACTGTGGAACTTAGTTGCAGAGAGGGAGGAATGAAGATCAAAGGGGTCAGGACCAGGCTGGTGAAACCCACAGAAACAGCTGGCCTGTACAAGGGGGAGCACATGGACCCCAGACTGCTCTCTGGGAGGCCAGCACGGGACTGATCCAGACCCCTGAACTTGGATGTCAATGAGGAGGCCTCAGCACTCTAGGGGGCCCCTGGTAGTGCATTAGTATTTTTCCTTGGTGTAAGAAGGGACTTTGAGAGCCTATCACACGTGAAGGGATGTACTCTCAGCCTGGACACATGGGGGAGGGCCTAAGCCCAGCCCAGGATGATGGGGTGGACTTTGGGGAGCCCCCATCGAGGGCCTTACCCTGCCTGGGAAGTGGAGGGGGGATGGGGTGGGGATAGGTTGGGGATGGGGGAGGATGGGGGAGGGAGAGGGAGAGGGAATTGATATGTGAAACAAGCTTGTTCCTAATTTGAACTAATAAAAAAAATTACAAAAAAATCTAGTACCTTCACATAATAAAAAATCCACAATTTAGGAATAGTTTTTAAATTTTTATACTTTCTGGGTGGGTCAACCTCAGGTCTTCAGGCTTCGGTGGCAAGAACTTGACTGATTATCCTCAGCCCCCCTTCATTTGATTTTGAAGCTATTTACTAACTCCAGGTAAACACAAAAACATTTTGCTAAGTGAACGAGACTGATACAAAAGTCATACACATAGTTTACAATTCTATCAATATAAAATAATTGGAATTGGTAAATCAACAGAAACAGGAGCTAAATGATGTCCCCAGGGTCTGGGTAGACAAGGAAGAAAGGAATAGGAAGTAATGCCTAAGGGCTACTGGGGATACAGCCCTGTGCATGCATGCATGCATGCATACATACATACATACATACATACATACATACATGCTAAATGCTAGTTTAAAATGTCTCATTTTATGTCATGTGAATTTTTGTATCCTTACTGCTTGGAACACATTTTGTCCTAGATTGCCAACGTTCACATGTCACATGGGAGGCAAATGAATAGTTCAAGGCCAGCCTGGGCTATATAGCAACAGTCTGGCTCAAAGCAGTGGGGAGGTCAGGGGTGGGGGGTGAAGGGGTGTCTCCTTCCAGCTCCTGAGTCAGAACTTGGTTTCCTTGGCATTTCTGTCCAGGTTCCCACAACTAATGGGTACAAATGTGTGGGGGAACACACCTATGTTGTAGTACTCTGCATTCCAGGGAGGAGAGGCTTACGTTTTTTCTGGCTAAATATGTTAGAAGGACAGAAAAGGAAGTAATGATGCCTCTTTCAGTCTATTCTTGTCCTCAGTTAAGCTACTTACATATCTGGCCAGTGACCTATCTGGCTTTTACAGCTGTCTTCAGACTCCTCCATCTTGCCCGGGACTGGACCTGTGTCACTTACTTTAACCTGATTACAAAGGACACTGAGCATCTTTGCAAACAATTGGAAGCCATTGTGGGGTTTTTCCTGTGACCGTCCACTCCTCATCCTTTTTTTTTTTTCTTTCCTATGATAAAGAGCACTTCAGAACCAAAGAGATGCGTGTTGAAATATGAAGATATGAGTCACAGATGATTTTCTAATTCTTTCCTTTGTCTTATGACTCGCTTGTACTTTTTTTTTTCTTTTTCATCATTTCAGAAGTTTATTTTTGTGACTGGATGAACTAATACTGCTGGCAGGGATAAAGAGACAAGATTACTTTGTCTTGGCGCCAGCCTTAGATCTTATCTCCAGACTTGGAAAGACTGCCCAGCCCTATGGTACATGGACACCATAGGTCAAAGCAAAGCAAAAACTACTTGTAGCTCCTGGAGACCTACATAGTCAGTGCAAAGGTCATGAGCACTTGAGTGCCTCCTCCTCTGTGATTCTTGGTATAGCCTCTTGGCCTCTTTTCTGACTATCAGGCAGTATTCTCGTCTGCCACACTCTAACTCTGCTAACCTTCTTGGATGGTGGAGAGCTCACTGCCTATCATTCTGTCACTATAGGTCTGTCCATCAGAAAGTCTTTTTTGAGTCCTAAATTGACCTCTCCCTTCACCCCTCTGGGAATGTTTGCAGTGCTCTCCTGGAGGCACTTCAGCTGTGGGGTCTTTAAGGGAACAAGGTATAGTTGATGAAGTCTGTGGAGGGCAGGCTCCCTTAGCTGGGCCTACGTGTAGGTGACTTTCCATCCCAGGGTACCCAGTGTCCAATGAACAGGCCTAAGGGGCCTCTGTTTTGTCATTCAAGCAAGCCTCTCCTCCCTGGGACACAAAGTACTGCAACATAGGTGAGTTTCCCGACTCCTTAGTGCTTGTTAGTTGTGGGAACCTGAGTGAGCCACCCCTTGGAGCCTTGTTTGCTTCATCTGCAAAATATATTAACTCATTTACCGAATATGTGGGAACTTCTGCAGACATTGGGCTTGTAAGAATAACCATGCCGTGATCTTTTGGTTTAAAAGCTGGCTGGGGGGTGTAGCTCAGTGGTAGAGTGCTTGCCTTGTACTTGCGAGGCCCTAGGTTAAAGCCCTACCAGTGCGAAACAAACTGAGAAGAAGCTGGTTTAGCTTCCCTGGGGAGAGAACATACTAATTGGGCAGAGGCAGCAGCAGGGAAACCATCTATGCCAGCCCATACCAACTGCAGCAAGAGCCCCGAATGCCCTTCTAGGAGGAAGAGAGTTGGTTAGTCCTACACACAGATGTGCACCAAAGAAACGTGCTCACAGACAGACAAGCACACAGATATGCCCACAGACATAAACACATATGGACAGTGTGTGCTTTCTAATGGTCCTCTTCCAGTCTGTCACAGAGCTGGACTGTGGGTCAGGCTCTGAAATTCCTCTCTTTCTCTCTCATTGTGATGGGAACTTCAGGTTTTCTAATAAAGCAAACACTCTACTTTTCAGCTTCCCTTGCAGTTAGAAATAGCCATGTGAGCCGGGCAGTGGTGGCACACGTCTTAATCCCAGCACTCTGTGAGTTTGAGGTCAGCATTGTCTACTGAGAGAGTACCAGGATAGCTGGGGCTACACAGAGAAACCCTGTCTCGAAAAACAACAAAGAACAAAAATAAGAAATATACATGTAACCAAGTTCTAGCCAGTAGACTATATAAGCATAAGGATACGCTGTTTTTCTTCTCAATTTTCTAACTGGACTGCAGACATAGTGGTGCTCCATGTACACCACAAAGAGCCTCACCCTGGGGATACAGTGTTCTGGCCATAACTTTGCCAAGCAGAGCAGCCAGAACAAATGAGACTCATACTAGAGAAGGCATTTAAGCTATTAAGAGAGCCACTTTGGGTCTCTCCATTATAAGTTGACATACCTACATCCTCACTAATTTCAACTTTTAGCTGAAGCTATTAGAACATACTAGCCTCATGGAGGCATTACTATGGAGTAATATCACCTCCTGGTGATAAAGACACAAAGAGGCTGGGTGTTGGTGGTGCACGCCTTTAATCCCAGCACTCGGGAGGCAGAAGCAGGCAGATCTCTGTGAGTTCGAGGCCAGCCTGATCTCCAGAGCGAGTGCCAGGACAGGCTCCAAAGCTATACAGAGAAACCCTGTCTCGAAAAACCAAGAGAGAAAAAAAAAAAAAAAAAGACACAAAGAGAGCATCACAGTACAGGGCCCTCATTCTCCTGGGAGCACTTCTGAGCTTCTCCAGTAGGAGGCAAGTAAAGAGTTGTAGTAAGAAAGGCCAGAGGCAGTCCAGGGCACTCTGATGGACAGGTGTTCAACCTTCCATGTGGTCACAAGGGTCCAGCACAGTGCTGACTCATAGTAGGTGCTGAATGATTAGTTATCACGACTAAAAACTATTAGCCATTCATTTATTTGTGGAAATATATGAATTAATGAACTAATAAATGAGTGGCCAGCAGCTTGCAATGTCAGCTGCCATCAGTGGGTACAGGCTATCTGCTGGGCTCTTATTTGATGTCAGCTTGATAATATCTCTCAGAGTGAATCCTACCTTACAGAAGAAACAGGTCACACCCACATCCTAACAGCCAGATTGTGGCAGAGATGGAATTTGGATCTAAAGGATTCTAAAGCCTTTTGCACAATCATGCCAATGTACTCCTTCCCTGCTGACATCCAGCCCTTTCCCAAGAAGCACTTATAGGAAGTAGTTAACACAGAATAGATAAAGCCAACCAGCCTGAACCCTAACCCCACTTATTTGCAAATTCTTAGTAGACTGTGTCTGTTTCCTGGGTTCAAAACAGAATGGGAGGTCAGGTAGCAACATCTAACATTCCAGACTCTATGAAGCCCTGAGAAGTTGTTTTAAGTGCTGAACACAGCACCTGGCCCCCAGCTGTGGCTCAGAGACAACAATCTAGGTCATAAGTCAGGAATACCTGGGAACAGAGCCTGGAGGAGGAACCAACACCACAGGGAAGAAATATGAGCTGGAGGCCAGCCCTGGAAGAACTAGGGCAGTGGTGGGGAAGCAATGGCCACCAACTAGGTCAGGCACAAGGGCTTCAGCAAATGGAGATAGAGTTTAGCTCCTCCACTTCCTCCCATGGACCCTGTCAGGATCAGAATCCTCCAGGCTGGGTTCTCTTCTCTCTGGTCTCTGGTCTCTGGTCTCATGGACTGGTTAGATCCAATAAGTTGCCTCCTAGAGTAAGCTACCACTACCCTGGCCAAGTCTCATCCTTTCACCCATCATGTCACTGTTGGTTGGCAGCCAGGCAGGAAGGCTGGCTGATGTGTGCAGCAGTGTTCCCAGCCTCATAACTTCTGCCTGGGTAACATTTGGAGAGGAGGCTGTATGATCTAAGGACCCAGGAAATCTGAAGTCAACTGCTCGAGAAGCTTTGAACTGACCCAGTGTTTGCACAGGGATGAGTGGATGATCCTCCTAAATTAAGAACAACTCCACTGCTTGAGCCTCCAGCTAGGCAAGCTCCCATGTGGTTAGGAGACTTGGAGCACCCAGGAATGTCCTGTAGGCTGCCAGGAATGCAGTCCCTGGGAGAGATACAAGGCTGGGGCTGCAAGGTTGAGCATTGCTGATGGAGTTTTTATGGTTTGTGGACTCTTGCCCTCCCTGAGTGCTTGGTGTGACCACACTAGACAGTTGGGAGGGGTGGGCAGGCTGTAACGCTGGATCAATAGGTTCCAAATGAGGCCTCTATTGACCTCTTTTTTTAAAAAGATTAGTTTATTTACTAATTATTTATACAGCATTCTGCCTCCATGTATGCCTCACACCAGAAGAGGGCACCAGATCTCATTATAGATGGTTGTGAGCCACCAAGTGGTTGCTGGGGATTGAACCCATGTCCTCTGGAAGAGCAGTTAGTGCTCTTAACCTCTGAGCCATCTCTCCAGCCCCTCTATTGACCTCTTACCCCCTTTCCTGGCTGCATGTACTCCCTACAGGCACCTGCATTACAGAACAGGTCCAAGAGTTCTGTGGACAAGTTTGAATTCCAACATTGATATACTGTGTGACCTTGGGTAGTGACTTTCACTCTCTGAACCTCAGCTTTGCCGTCTACCAAAGAGGGTTGATGTTGTGTGGCTTCTCCTGGGGAGATATGAACAAATGTCTAGTAACCCCGGATAAGGAACTGATAACACACCAAGTCTAGCTTAGTGAACTAATGAGCTTATTGGGGTTACAGGAGCATGGGTGACTTAAAGGTAGCTGCATTGCTGAATAGCCTAGCTAGCACGGAAACTGCATTCCTGGAGCTCTTGCGTGACTTACAGGAAGCTGTGCTAGTGAGAGAGTCTCTTCTCAGGGAAGGAGTTAGACAACCCTAAGCCTCAGTCCCTCACAACCTCTGCACAGAATGGTCCCTCTACCTTCACTTGGGTAAAGTGGGAGTGGAGACAGGCCCTTCACCAGGCTTTAGTACTGCCTGTGTCCATGTATGACTTGCTCAGAGCTATTCACTCTTTCTCTCTGTGTTCCTCTGAGAATCCCACTAAAAATGCTCATAGAACAATTCCTGCCACCAGACAGAGCTACATGCTTCTTAGAAATAAAGGGTTACTCTTTATTCCCATTCCCAGAGTAGGGAACTGGGGCTCAGAAGCAGGAAGTAAGGTCTGAGGTCTCCTCTCACAGCTGATCAGAGATGGGGGGGGGGGATTGGTTACTACATACAGACCCTTTATCGTAGGTGACATCAGAGGAGCCTCCTGGAGCAGAGTCAGAGTGCTCCCAGGTGGGGCTCAGCAGGCTGCATCAGCCCTGGGGCTTCTGAAAGGCCGGTGCAGGAGGCAGAGCTGGAGCACTGCCCAGGGAACTCTACATGCTGGTCCTGGATGTGAAGCGGTGTAAACCCCTTCTCCCAATCCATCTGCCTTATCTCATAGTCCCAGAGACTGGGACAAAGGTCAGACACAGGATCATTCATCTGGAACAGAGGAATAGGCCATCAGACCCCCAGACCATTGCTCTTTTAATAAGAATCAAATTCACAGGCTGAGTATAGTGGCAAATGCCTCTAACCCCAGAACTCAGAAGACATAGGTAGGCAGATCAATCTCTGAGTTTGAAGCCAGCTTGGTCTAGTGAGTTCTAGTCAGATCCTTTCTCTAAAATAAAGAATAAAAATCATCATAAGAAAACAACTGGCACCAGGTAGTGATAGTGCATGCCTTTAATCCCAACATTTGAGAGACAGAGGCAGGCATATCTCTGTGAGTTCAAGGCCAGCCTGCCTGGTCTACAGATGGAGTTCCAGAACAGCCAGTGCTGTTAGAGAAAACCAGTCTTGAAAAACAAAATAATAACAAAAAACAAAAACAGCTGGCATTCACTGTGTATGGTGTGCCGGTGCCTCACTCCTTCTCTAGGTTTGTTTCCAGACCTCCCTGCAATTTGCCTAGCCTCAAGCTTAGTCCCAAAGTCAAGGCCAGGGATACAGCTGAGCCAGGACTTTTCTTCTACCCCTGTACCTGCCCTAAACATTGAGAATGTGGGGCTCATTCACCCCTGGCCAAGGCTGGGGCTTACAAAGCGACCTCTCCCTTTCTCTGGCCCCAGCCCTCACCCCCACAATCTGCTCTTTGCCTTGGTTTAACAGCAATCATGGGACTGCTTCTCATGGTTCCTTGGGTCATTGTTACCTTCCCTAAGACATATGCCGTTTGGTGCCCAAAACCCTGCCTGGCCTAGCCAAGCTGAGAGGTCCTTCCCTGCTGGCCTGACTCAGCCAGTGCAGGGAGACCAGCTGCAGTAACCTCAGCCCACATGGGCAACTTTGAGAGCCCTTCATGCCTCCAGAGCCTCTAGACTCATAAGGACGTTGTCATCATCCTCTGACTTGGGGAAATAGACAGAGACCTGCCCTCCTCCCCATCCCATGGGGGATATTCAGCCCTGAGTGCTTACTGAATATCTGTGGGTAACTGTTCCTGGTGTTGAGGACACAATAGCACAACCCCACACAGGACAGCTGTTCCCGAGAAGATACTTGGTAACTGCTTTAAGTTATGGTGTTTTGTACTGAAGGCCATGAAGAGGGTGAACAGGAAGGGATTGAGTGCTAAGCTACTTATACTTTTTCATGTAATAGTTTCTTGTTTGTTTGGTTTTTCAAGACAGGGTTTCTTTGTGTGGTCTTGGTTCTGTAGACCAGGCTGGCCTTGAACTCACAGAGATCAGCCTGCCTCTGCCACCCAAATTTTGGGGTTAAAGGTGTGCGCCACCACCATCCAGCCACACAATAGTTTTTGGTATTCTTTCCTCTCCCCCAAGTCCTCCGAGATCCTTCCCCACTTCCCCATACACCCCACAAAAGAAAGAAAGCAGAAACCAAGAAGACAAAAACCACCAAACCGTGACCACACACACACACACACACACACACACACACACACACACACACACACACACACACACACTAAATAATAAAATAAAAATTCCTCAGTCTGTTTTATGTTGGTCGCTTACTCCTGGGCACGGGGCCTTCCCTCAAGTGTGGCTGATATACCTAGTGTCTCTCCATTGGAGAAAACTGACTTTCCTCTCCCAGCAGGTATCAACTGCAAACAGCTTCTTGGGTAGGGGTGGGACTTTGTGTCCCTTCTCAGTGTCCCTGCACAGGTCTTGCTCATGCTGTCTGTCTCACACTCTCTAAGTTCGATGTGCACCACTTGAGTCTGGAGTCATCCACTACCTCTGGCTCTTGCAAACTTCTGGCCTTCTGTTTTGCATAGATCCTTGAGCCTTGGGAGGAGGGTTTGATAACGACATCCCATTTAGGGTGCTGAGTGCTCCAAGGTCTCTGTCTACACTCTGTCCAGCTGTGGTTCTCTGTTAACTCCTATCTACTGCAGCAGGAAGCTTCTCTGATGAGGACTGTGCCATGCAGTGACTTGGGTCACAGTGTGGTGGCCGTGAGGTCCCTGATAGACTGCAATTCTGTGGGTCTGCTAGACTCACAAAGGAATAGTGGTCAGGAGAATCGGCTGAGGGAAGTGGTAGGGAAGAATCGGGAGAACCCTGGGACTGCACTAGGAGGCTGAGGCCCAAGAGGATAGAGGTGGGCTGGGAGGAGGGGCTAAGCAGCCCCAACTTGTAAATTGCTTTACTTATTGACTCACAAGGCCCTGGACTCAATCCCCAGTAACACACACACACACACACACACACACACACCTGAAAATTAACAAAATAATTACATAACAACTTTAATGAAAATAGCCCAAAATTAGCATGAAGAATAGTGCGGTTCCATAGTGCTGCAAATCCTCTTGGTGCTCTAGTGCAACAGAAAACAGGTGGCTTTTTTTCCTCAAAACTGTTTCAACTGGCTGCAATGTCATAGGCCATATGACTTCTGGGAAACACTGTATTCACGGAAAAAAAAAAAAGCAAGACAAGTAATTTTCTGGTGTTATTATGAAATGTAACATGTCCTTGTACATCCCCTGAAAAGCTTTTCAGGACCTGTGGAGACCTGTGGACCCTGATCTGAGAAGTTCTGTAAGGCAGGGAACTGTAAGGACAGAGGGAGGAAATGAGCTATACAGATTCCTGCAAGCAAACCATCCTGGGGGTATGGAGACAACTCAGAATGGGCCAGTCCCCGGGTCCACCTGGTACCTGCCCCAGGACTATTGGGCGGGGCTAGGGTGACTCCCTACAGAAAGTATCCACAGAACATGCATGGGGTCCTGAGTCCAGTTCCCAGCTAGGCGTGGCACAGTGGCTTATAATTGCAGTGCAGGGGAGATAGAGATAGATGGATTCCTGGGTTTTAGTGGTCAGCTACTCTAGGCTAGTTGTCAATCCCCAAGTCCTAGTGAGAAAGTCTGTCTCAAAAAACAAGGCCTATGGTTCTGGAGGAATCATGCTCAAGGTTGACCTCTGGTTTCCATAACAAGTTGGGGGTAAGGTGGGGGTATGAGAGGGAAAGGGGGGCAGAGGCACTCTAGGTCAAGGGAACAGGTAAAAACAGAGCTGAGTCATTCTTCCTCCTTCACACTGAGGAAATGGTACCCAGAGCTGAAATGAGTTTCCCAGTGGCACACACCCCTCAGATGCTGGCCATGGTAACTGTCCTCAGGATCTAGGCAGGCAGATCCAGGGTATAGGGCTGTCTTATGACTACAGGCTTCCTGTAGACCCTGTTATGGCCTCTCCATTCCCACTAGACCCTTTTCCCTCATCCATCTCTTTCTGAGCCAGGTCTGTGATGCTGTATGACCCATGACAGATGTGGCAAATGGATTCCATGGTGAGTGTGGCCTCCTGTCCAGCCAACATCTGGCTAAGCTGCGGGACAGCCAGTTCCAGGGATGGTACCTCACCTTCATGAAGGTCAAGTCCCTTCTTGGTGTTGGGATGGGAAAAGACTGCAAAGCTGAGAATGGGCCTCAGAAGCCTGGGCTCAATTCCTCCCTCCTCTCATTTCTATGCTCTCAAGCTTACCTGATTGTAAAATGGGCTCTGAGTGGAATTAAAGGAATCAACACACTTAATCCCTAGGACCTTGCCTTACCACACAGTAACAGTTTTCTGCATCTGTCACTCTGGCGTGCCAAGGTCAGCCCAGCCTCGTAGCTTTGGCAATTACATTCCAGCTCCAGGGAGAACTTGAGTGCTCCATGGCTGATGGGGGGACTTCAAGGAGTCAGCTCAGGGAGCCCATAGTAGCACCCTGTACCCCTGGGCCAAGGCTTCATTCTCAGATGATTTTGGATCAGGAACCTGACAACCTCTTGACCCCAAACATAAATGCAGGCTGACAGATCTCTAAGTCCCCAGTAGTCACCAGTGACCAAAAGAGACTGGCCATGTGGGTACCTTCAGCTTCCCCACCAGATGGCAGGATGTAGAAATGCAGTTAGGGTGAGGTCCCAAGAGCACTATCACAGTAATCTAACTGAAGACCCAGGACTCCAAGAGTATAGGGAGAAGTGACCAGCAAGCAACCCATGTGCGTCTCAGCCAGAGCTGGATTTGAGTCCCCCCACCCTACTCCCACCTTGCTGACTGCTGTCCTTACACAAGCAACTCTCCTCTCTGAACCTTCATGCCCTCATTTCTAATGCAAGGTAATAGCTCCATCTACCTCAGAGCTTTTCTGTGAGAATTTAACCAAACAGAAAGTAGCTTGTACTGGAGCGTTCCCCAAGGGAACAGGAGGTGGGCGGGTTCTGATGCTCAGACAAAGAGCTTGCCCAAGGCAGCTGGGAGATTGAGCACAAAGGAAAGGCAGTTTTTAAAATGCAGTTCTCTCCTTGGGCAAATTGTTTGCTGCATGAGGGCCTGGGTATTGATCTCCAACACTCATATAAGAAGTGGGCACAGTGCATGTATCTGTACCTCAATCCTCTGGGCGGGGGGGGGGGGGTAGGGGGTGAGCAGAGACATGCTGAGCCTGGGGGCTCACTGGCCTACCAGTCTAGCCAAAACACTGAATTCCAGGTTCGGTGAGAGAACCTATCTCAATTTAAAACAAGTAAACAAAAAGTGGGGAGTGATAGAGGAAGACACTGGGATTGACTTTTGGCCTCCACCTGTACTCACATGGATGCAAGAGCGCACGAACACACACACACACACACGCACACACACACACACACACACACACACACACACACACACACACACACGCACGCACGCATGCACGCGCGCGCGCACACACACGGGGGAGGGGGAGGAAGGGGGAGAGGAATACATCAGGCTCTCTTGTAAGACTTAGGATAATAAAACACATGAGAGAACTGGGCTCTAGGATATCCATCAGTCAGTCAACAAGGGTTGGTGACTTCCTCTCCTATACCAGGCCCAAGAATGCACAATGAGCCACCTCTGTATGATCTGCAGGGAGACAATAGTGGGATCAGTAAGGTAGTGAGAGCAAGAGAAAGCTTCTGCAGACATGAACTCTCCAAGGAGAAGACCCTGAGGCAAGACGTGGGAGGAGAGCTAGGTAGTTGGAGAACAGAGGAAGAATGTTCTGGGAAGAGCAGGAGCAAAGACTTAAGAGGGTGGAGAGAGCTGGGACACCTGGGACCTGAGTGGGGTATGCATGCAGAAGGGTCTGCGTCAGTCCGTAATAGAAGATTGCAGCCAAACTGAAACTTTATCATCCAAGGTGCTTATGCAATGTAGGGTACCTATCTGCAGTGGAATACAGTGCGGCCATTCATAAAGAGCAGGAGCTTGGTGTGTGAAAATAGAGGCTGTCCCACAGTAGAGAGGGGATTCTAGGAGTCCAGCTGACCTGGGTCAAGTCAAGTGCCTTAGGGATAGTAACTCAGAATCCTCATGAAGCAAAAGCAGGGTTATTTTGTCTGCTCTGAATTATGCCAATCACAAACAACAGGTTTTGCAAAAGAAAAGGTTTATTTATAAGGTGTGAGCTCCTACCTGTCTCCTAAGAGGGTGTGGGAGAGGGTCTTGGAGTTAGTTCAGACTGGTTTCCTTTATACTAAAACCCACTAAAGAAATGGGCTGTGGACATGAAGTTGAGGACCTGTGCTCTCAAATGCTGGTGGGGGGGAAGGGGCAGAAAAAATGTGTGTGGCCACTTCTGTTCATACAAAGCAGATGTTTATGAAGCTATATCTGCTTCTCTCTATGCAAGTGGCATTCTGAAAAGACACCCTATAAGTATGAGTGTGGTTTTGGGAGTGAGCACCTGGATAGCTGAGGGGCAGATACAAGGGGGCATACTTTACACTGCTCATTTTCTTGTTTTTTGAACAATTTTTTAGAAGGGGGTTCTTGCTATGTTGCTGAGGCTGGTCTTGAACTACTGAACTCAAGTGATTCTCTTGCTTCAACTTCCTGAGTAGCTGGGACCACAGGTGCATGCCATGTGATAAACTTATAATGCATGTAAAAGATCACTCAGGCTGCAGGAAGAGCCTGGACAGGCGGTGTATTGTAAAGGACTGCCAGATTTGCCAGGATTTCCTAAGAGGAATGAGCAGGCTCAAACTTAGGATTTTTTGTTTGTTTGTTGGGTTGATTTATTTTTTTGTCTGTTTTTTGTCAAGGCCACTGTGCATTTCAGCAGACAGTCACCTTGTGTTTGTTTCTGTTTCACATTGTGATACTGGAAGCCATGTAGAATTAGAGATATTTCTTGGTTACAGGAGCTCTGAATCAATGCAGCATGGTAGCTTTAATCCTATCATTTCTTTGTCATTGGTGACCTAGAGTAATCTGATAAGGGGGTTGGCTGATCAGATATTAAACACAGGACAATTTTAATCCCTTATTCCCTAATTTTCAAACAATGAGTTAGGCCTCTAGCAGCCTCTAAGCAACCAAGGAAGGCCTATTCAACTTGTTTTCATTGTTATTTTGAGGATCGCCTCCAGTTTACTGACTTACATACCATACAAGAGATGAGATACGTTACAATCCCCCGTTATTGCCCTTTCAGGAAGTGTAGTTTTGTGTACTTTGGAAAGACCTTAAACTGGGAATCATTCCAGTGTGTCAGAGTCCTCATTTCTACCCAGGGCTCTGAGAAGCATATTCTGCTTTTAGAATGCTCCTGTCTCTGGGTGACAATTACTTTGCTTGGTCCATAAGGACACTTGAACATTTTATGTTAGCATGTAGGCAATGGGCTCCACTGCGCTGCTGCCATATGTATCTAAAGCACAACAAAGGAGATTTTAGTTAAGGGACAACCTACAAAATAAGAAAAATATTTGTAAATCAATCCTCTGTTAAGGGATTAACATTCAGCACATGTAAGGAGCTCAACCAGCCCAGAAGAAAAAGCATAAAAACAAATCATACAATTTAAAAATGGCAGATTATCTGAGTAGACATTTCTCAAGAGAAGACATACAAATGGCCAACAAGTATATGGCAGAACTGCTCAATGTCACAGTCAAGAGGGAAACACACCAGAACTACAGTGATCATCTCACTTAAAATGAGTATTGCTCTGGTTAAATCTCTAAGTCCCACTGAGGCAAATGTGCTAGAAGCCTGGTGCCAGGCTATAGCTTGCTGGGAGCTTGTAAGGCCTAGAAGGTGGGCCTAAAGGGGGAAAAGCCCCTGGAAACCTGTCCTGGAATGGGTATTCAGACCCCACCCTCTTCCTTTCTTTGCCTGCTGGCTACCCTGAAGTAGACAGACCTGTCCTCATGGGCTCCCACCATGCTGTCCTGTTCTGCCACAGGCCCAAAGCAACTTCTGAAACAATGAACCAAAATACATATCTCTTCCTTTTATGCTGATTATCTTGAGTTGTAACAATGGAAAGTTGATTAGCACAGCTATTATTTTAAAAAGATGAAAATATTGGTGAAGTTGTGAGAGAGGAGGACTCTCAAGTTCTCTTGGAGGAAAGGTAAATGAATGCATACAGTCACTGTGGGAAAGTGTGGAGTTCATTCAAGAAACCAAAACTAGAACACCATGTGAGCCAGTAACACCACCACCAGGCATATAGTCAAAGGAATCGACAAGTTAAAGAGACTTGTGCACTCCAGGAGTAAAGTAACACAAATCTCAACAACAGAAGTATAGAGTCCATCCAAATGTCCATTGGTGGACGGACAGATGAATAGAGAAAACACAGTGTGTGTGTTTTTAAAAGTATGTATACATGGGAATATTATTCATCTATAGAAAAGAATGAAACCCTGTCATCTGTGGCAGCACACCCAAGCCTGGAGGGCATTATGGTAAGTGAATTAACCCAAGCACAGAAATACAAATACCATAGATTCTCTTGTCAGTATGAGAACCAAGAACACTGATTCTGAGAAGAGAAAGTATCAGAGCTACCGGAGGAAAGGAAGGATTGGGAGAGGGGAGGTGTAACAAGGATGGGTGGTGAGCACGGGAACAACCAGGTAGGAGGAACAACTTATAATGCTCTGTGTCACAGCTCAGTAAATATGGTTGGCAATACTTAACTGGACATTTCAAAATGGCTGGTAGGAGGGATTTTGAATGTTCACCACACAAATAAATATGGAAGAAATGATAAAGCTTTGAGCAGGATATGCCAAATGCCTTGCTCTTAATTGCCTTGCTCTTATCAGCATACATTGTGTTCACCCACTGAAACTTCACCCTGTATCCTGTACATATGTATAATTATGATGAATGGATTAAAATTTCAACTAATTTTGAGACAAGGTCTCAGGTATCCCAGGCTACCCTCAAATCTTGATATAGACAAGGAAGATAAAACTTTAAAAAATCTGGCCACCCCTACCTCTCCTGAGAGCCCTCATCCAGTGGCTGATGGAAGCAGAGGCAGACACCCACAGCTATACACTGAACTGAACTCTGGTACCTGGTTGCAGAGAGGGAGGAATGAAGATCAAAGGGGTCAGGACCAGGCTGATGAAACCCACAGAAACAGCTGGCCTGAACAAGGGGGAGCACATGGACCCCAGACTACTGTCTGGGAGGCCAACATGGTATTGATCCAGACCCCTGAATGTGGATCAATGAGGAGGCCTCGGCACTCTAGGGGGCCCTTGGTAGTGGATCAGTATTTTTCTCTGGTGTAAGAAGGGACTTTGAGAGCCCATCCTACATGAAGGGATGCTCTCTCGGCCGGACACATGGGGGAGGGCCTAGGCCTGGGCCAGGATGATGTGGTAGACTTTGGGGGAGCCCACATGGAGGGCCCTACCCTCCCTGGGGAGCTGAGGGGGGATTGGGTGGGGGGCTGGAGGGCTGGGGGGAGGAGAGGGAGAGGGAGAAGGGTGAAGCAGCTTGTTCCTAATTTGAACTAATAAAAAAAAAATCACAAAAAAAACCTTTAAAAAATCCAATTGTTCCACAGGAATAGGAACCATCTGTGGACAGACCCATCAAAATTGAATTTAGCAGAGACTAACATGTAAGCCAGGCAGTGATGCTTAATTTTCAGGGAGAACCTGTGTAGGAGAAACTGCTGGCCAGCCTACTCAAGCCTCAGTTGTCCTGCCCAGGTGCCCAGGCCAGCACATGAGGCAGGCACTTCCTCTCTGAGCCAAGCCTGCTGACGGAGAGACTTGACCAGAGACACCAATGAGGAAAGGACAACACAGCAGAGTCAGACGGCTGAGCCAATGGGACCTTGGGAGGGGGTACAAGGGCAGGCTTAACTTCCTTAACAAAGGAGTCTGTAGCACACTCTGCTACTCACTGACTCCCAGTGCCTATGTTCCCTCCCCCAACGGGTGTCCAAGCAGGGTCACCTAAAACAACCTGTACCTGTACCATTTTAGCCAGACAGTGGTTGCGCACACCTCCAGCACTCGGGAGGCAGTGACAGGTGGATCTCTGTGAGTTTGAGGTCAGCCTGGTTTACTGAGTAAGTTCCAGGACAGCCTCCAAAGCTACAGAGAAACCCTGTCTCAAAAAACAAACAAAAAACCCAACCAAATAAAAAGAAGTCCATTTAGCAGACAGGTAGTAGTGGCACATGCCTTTAACCCCAGCACTCAGGAGGCAGAAGCTGGTGGATCTCCGTGAGTTCAAGGCCAGCCTGATCTACAAGCCTCAGGCCAGCCAGGGATACATATAGAGAAACCTGTCTAACCCTCACCCCATCCCCTACCCCAAGTCCATTCAGCTGTTTGAGTAAGGGATATTGGAATAACCAGTTAAGGGATTTATTTTCTCACACAGGTCTGGAAGGAGGCCATTCAGGTTTAGGGCAGTGACAGTAACACTATTAAGGAACTAGGCCTTCTACAGTTCCTTCCAAGTCCCTGGCATGTGGTACTAGTCTTCATGGATCCATGGTGGCTGCTGTATTCCACAGGGACTATGTCCTCAGTAGGAGAAAGGCAACAGGGGAAATGCTGAGCAGACTACTAAGTCCCTACCTTCCTTTTCTTTTTTCCTTTCCTTCTTCCTCTCTTCTACCATCTCTCTTGAGACAATGCCTCAATCTTCTCCTGCCTCTGATTACCAAGTTCTGAGAGCACATGGTTGAGTCCTTGCACCTGGCTTTCTCTTTCCCCTTAAGCAGGGATACAATGGCTTTCTTCAGAGCCTCAGGCAGGAGACATATGCTTCCCTCAGCTGGAGCTGTTCACATGGCAACCTCTAGCAGCAAAAGAGCCCACACACAGGAGGAGGAGTGGTGGATGTGGAGTTTGCAAGCCTGAAGTGATCTGAACAAAGTCTGGCTCTGGGGGATGGAGACAGGGCTCAGCAGGTAAGCTTGAGCAAGGGCTGGAGAGAGGGCTTGGCAGGTAAGCCTGAGCATGGCTTCTGACTTCCAGCAGGCACACCAAGTAGCTCATAGCACCTATAACTCCAGCTCCAGGGTGTCTGATGTCTCTGTACTCTCCTGTGCACACACCCATACATACAAATAAATGTATACGTCATTTAAAAACTAACCTTTGAAAAACGTTTGCTTCTGAAGTGAGGAAGATCTGGAGCAGAGGGCAGTGTCTTGAAGCCCTAACTAGCAAATCAACCAGCCCTGCTCACTGTCTCAAATTCTCTTCCACAAGGCTCTGGATGGAACACCAACTGTTTCTTTGTAAATACTGAGTCAGAACCAAGCAGTCAACAGTAGTAGCCAACTGTCACTGTTTGATACTGCCTCTGAGTCAGGAAACAAGGTTTTAAATAGAAGATTGTTCACACAGTCTTGAAATTCCCTACAAGTCTAGTTGAAGAGGCTCTTATACACACCATCTACAACAGAGGCCACCATGTGACCATCCAACTCTGGTCTCCTGTCCTTGCTGGGCACAGGTACTCTTGTAGTTGAGTATGGCTGAGTGGCTGATATCATTCCAGGCCTGGCCAGGAAAACCTCCTAAGTTCCCTTTTCTTCTGTCCTTGAACCCAAGTCACAACAGAATGTCTTTGGCAATCACCTTCTAAAGACTAGAAACTCAGAAGTAACCTGGCTCCCTGAATAGTCACACAGAGTGTAGCACCCAGGTGTCATGTAGGGGCATTGACCCCAATGTTCTAAGACAGAGAAATATAGCTTGTTGTGTTCAAGTATTTACATAATGGGTATACTTATTAAGTGTGCTCAGCCCACTGAATCATTATTCTGGTCATTTAGTCTTAAAATATTGATGATGTCCTTTCTTCCACCTCCCTGACAAACTTTCTAGGTGTGACAATCCTTAATCCCAATCCTTGAGAGGGAACAGTCCTGGAAAACAGAAGAAGCCCTAACAATGAACATCTGAGATTTTGGCTCCATTTTCCACTAAGAAGCTGGAGTGAAGATGACCCTGAACCTTTGGAGGGTCATTGACAATGGAGAGAACCTACCCCAGACTTGGGAATTTACAAGCAGACCACCAGATGCTGACACTCAACCCATGACCATTGGATACTAGGGACCAGGAACTCACAAAGTAAGCAGGTGTCTTGTCTCTACCACCTACATGGCTGGCACCCGAATGTGAAATTTAGAAAAATAAGTCTTGGATCTACTATACAAGCCTCCTCTAGACATAGAGATGATCTGTGATTCTATCTGCACACATACAATCTTCAAGGATCCAACCCCTCCACAGACACTGAACTCTCAAGGAGAAAACATTCCATTTTCATGAAGGCTCTCTGGGTTTATGTCTCTTCCACACACCACAGACTCCCCTGTGTTCACTAAGAAGGTGGCTAAAGGACAAATGGCTTCTGCAGGAATAATAAGGAAGTAAACTGTCTCCACTGTGGTACCTTCTGAGACACTGGGGATGGAGCTGTTTGTACATTACTTGCCTAGTATACATGAGGCTTTGTATTGGATCACCAGAACCATATAAAACCAGACATGCCTGTAATCCCAGCATTTGGGAGATGGAGGCCGGAAGATTATAATTTCAAGGTCATTCTTTTTTTAAATATGTATTTATTTATCATGTATACAGTGCGTGCCAGAAGAGGGCACCAGATCACATTACATACAGATGGTTGTGAGCCAACATATGGTTGCTGGGAATTGAACTCAGAACCTCTGGAAGAACAGTCAGTGCTCTTAACCCCTGAGCCATCTCTCCAGCCCCTCAAGGTCATTCTTGCTACACAGTGGATAGTCTGGGCTACAAAATTCCCCACCAAAGAGCAAGACAAGAGTAACAGGCCCCTCTGGAATTGGTTCCTTTCACAATACATTTGGAATTTTGACTTTTAATTAGGGGTTTGCATTTGCAAAACATCTAAAACCACACACACTGCATTTATCTTTATTTGGGGGGAAGGTGTCACACATTTAGCCAAGCACTCTACCATTCAGATTCTTCCCCAGCCTCACTACTTCTTGCTGTCTCTCTTCTTGCTGGAGCTTGAAGACCTCCTTAACTTTGAGGGCAGCTGAGTTTTTCATCTTGTTTCTTGTTCACAGTACTTTGTGACTCCCTTGGAGACATGAGTCCCTGTTTATGGCCACAATGATTGCCAGTCTAACTTCTGAATTTGTGAGTAGTAAGGCTTGTTCTTCATTGCTAAAAGTCATTTGAGAAATATAATTCAGAGCTACACAGAACCAAAATTTTCTGATGTGTAAAGAGCCAAGGGGAGCAACAGAATAGAATGTTTCCTGTTAGCATGGCCCAGGAAATTCCAGCACAAATGACTTCCATAGCTGTGGATACAGCATGTTAGAATCAAAAACATGAGGGAGTGTAATGATTGGTTTAGTTTGTTTTGTTTTTTTCCTGTTTTTTCGAGACAGGGTTTCTCTGTGGCTTTAGAGGCTGTCCTGGAACTCACAGCGATCTGCCTGCCTCTGCCTCCTGAGTGCTGGGATTAAAGGCCCATCCTGATGGTTAGTTTTTGTCAATTTGACACAGCTAGTTTACTTGGTAAGAAGAAAGAAACTACCATTGAGAAAATGCTTCCATCAGATTGGTCTGTAGGAAATTAACAATTGATGTGGTAGAGTTCAGTCCAATATAGGCAAGGCAGTGTCATTCCCAGGCAGACAGTACTAGGTTGTATAAGAAAGCAAGGCTGAGCAAGCCATGGAGAGAAAGCCAGTAAGCTGTGTTCCTCCATGGCCTCTGCTTCCAGGTTTTGCCTTGAGTCTTTGCTCTGACTTTTCCTTCATCATGGACTGTAGGATCAAATGAGCTCTTTTTCCCCAAGCTGCTTTTGGTCATGGTGTTTCTCACAGCATTGAAAGCAAACTAAGAAAGGTAGTGAAGTCTTTTCTCTTTTTCCAAATAGAGCTAGATGACACAGGGCTTAGTAAGTCCTGAGTTCTGCCTGGAGCCAACAGCAAAGGGGAGGCATGGCAGACATTTTTAGAGGTTATCTGAGAATGGCGATTATAGAACCCCAATGCCTTTCACTTGGGAGCTGAAAGTGGGAATTACATTTCCTGTGGACTCATAGAACTTACTAGCATGGGTCTTTTCCATTAGGTTCTTTGTTTCAATCTCAGGAGTCCTTATTGCAGGAGTCAGCTATTCCATTATGCAAGTGGGTTTTCCAAATGTGGTTTCCAGGACAACAAGATTGCCATGGTTTGAAGAATGTGAGTATGAAATGTTCCCTACATGTTCATATTTTATATGCTACTTCCCAGATGGTGATAATACTGTGGGATGCTATGGAGTCTTTAGGTTCCATAGCTTATAGAAGGCCACCAGAGTGGGCCTTTAAAGATTACATCCAGTCCCTGGTTCCTGCTTCCTGGTCCATTGTTATGTGAACAGTCCCTGCTACATGCTCCTTCTCTGCCATGGAGACTGAAATCCTCTGCTGCAACAAGTCAAAATAAATCTTTTCTTCCCTTTGTGATTATAATATTTACAGAGATCCAAAAAGCAACTAACATGAGTATTGCTTTGGAATTTTTTTAGAAATACAGATTCTCTAGCCACATTCCTCAGTGCTGTTTTCATTATTAG
The DNA here is from genome assembly GCF_003668045.3 of Cricetulus griseus. Classification (NCBI taxonomy): domain Eukaryota; kingdom Metazoa; phylum Chordata; class Mammalia; order Rodentia; family Cricetidae; genus Cricetulus; species Cricetulus griseus. The sequence continues at coordinate 28,512,341 of NC_048599.1, read as the reverse complement.
CAGCACCCATAAAAACAACAGTTAAAAATTCCTTAACTCAGGCTGGAGAGATGGTTCAGAGGTTAAGAGCACTGACTGTTCTTCCAGAGGTCCTGATTTCAATTCCCAGCAACCACATGGTGGCTCACAACCGTCTGTTATGAGATCTGGTGCCCTCTTCTGGTGTGCAGATATACATGGAAGCAGAATGTTGTATATATAATAAATAAAATCTTAAAAAAATTCCTTAACTCTATGCTATGGACGAAATGGCATCTTTCAAATTCATATGTTGGAGCCTTCTCCCAAAATGTGAGGGTATGTAGAGATGGGACCTTTGGGAAGCAGCTAAGAATTAAATAAAATATATCCTTCTTATAAGATTAGCCTTCTTACAAGATACTAGAGAGTTCTCTCTCCCATTCCCTATCCAATGTGAGGAAACATCAAGAAGGTGGCCAGCAGGCTATAACCCAGGGAAGGAGCTCTCACCAGAACCCAGCTTAGCAAGCATTCTGAGCCTAGACTTTCAGTCTTCAGAAATGGATAGAAATCAATTTCTGTTATTTATTCCACCCAGTTTGGGGCACTGTAGCTCAATGAAAAAAAGCTCTTTGTTCAACCCCCAGTAGTACACAGGGACAACAAAGCCTCTCCATTACTGAAACCCAACTGCCTAAAGTATCTTTGCTGCATCATAGCTGCCTACTGTATGTTTGTGTCCCACCTCGAAAACTAACTGGAGCTGGGTCCTTTGGAATATCATTAGGTGTTGAGGGCAGAGCTGGTGTGGATTGGGTTAGAAGCCAGAGAGAAGTCACTCTCCACTCCCACAAGGACACACTAACCAAGTGCTGAGCCAGAAAGCAGGCTCTCACTACACAGAGAATCTGTCTTAGTTTAGACTTCCCTGGCTCTATAACCATGGCAATTAAAAAAAATTACTTACTATTCTTGTGTGTTTGAGAGAGAGGGGGGGGAGGGAGAAAGAGAGAGAGAGAGAGAGAGAGAGAGAGAGAGAGAGAGAGAGAGAGAGAGAGATAGACAGGTATCCTATGGTATGTGTACAAAGGTGAGATGACAACTTTTAGGAAATGGTTCTCTCTTTTCCCCATGGGTTCTGGGGATCAAACTCAGGTTGTCAGACTTACACAGTAAGTGCTTTTTACCTGCTGAGCAATCCCACACAGCTCTTAGGTTTTTGTTGCTGTTTGTGTGAGTGTATGTCATGTATGTTCCAGTGCCCTTGGAGGCTAGAAGAGGATGTTGGATCCCCTAGAGCTGTAGTTAAAGGTGGTTGTGAGCCACCCAGTGGGTGTGCTTGCAGTGATATATTATTTATGATTTAATAAAGCTTGTCTGAGGGTTCAGGATACAAAGCCAGCTACAAGCTATAGAGGTCAGGCAGTGGTGATGCACACTTCTAATCCCAAGACCAGGGAGACAGAGGCAGATGGATCTCTGTTAATTCAAGGCCACACTGAGCTACACGAAATTGATCCAGTCCTAAAGAGAAACAGCTCATACAAAGGTGATCTCAGCACTTTTGACCACATGCCTTTAATTCCAGCATTAGGGAAGTGGACACAGAGTGTTATGTTTGGACGGAGAAAGGAATATAAGGTGGGAGGAGACAAGGAGTGGGAGCATTTTGCCTCTGGGGATTCATGGAGACAAGATCAGCTAATTTGGTCTGAGGTAAGAGCTAGTGGCTGGCTGCTTTGTTTCTCTGATCTTCAGCTTGAAGCCCAATGTCTGACTCTGGGTTTTTATTAATCATGTTACATGTGCTAACTCTTAACTGCTTAGCTCTCTCTCCAGCCACTCACCCCCTCCCTTGACAAATGTTTTGTTGAAAACTACTCAGTATATGGTATCTTGTTTACAACAGCCTGAGCAGACCCACATATCTTTATATCAATCAGTTAGTTTCCAGGGACTCTGTGGGTCCAGATGGCCAGATGGGTCATATTCCCTTTCTGGAGCTGAGTGATATTAGCTTCATTTGTAAATTATGGACTGAAATATGGAATTCAACATGCAGTGTTAAGAAAAGGCATCCACCCTAAATGTATACCTGATTTTGAGTTGTTCCATTTTACCTGAACCTTTTGCTGTGTGCCCTACAAGCTCTACTCAGTCATGCCATGGCATGGCAGAGTCTCACCTCCACCCTACTTCCACAAAGTGAACTTCAGGGTTTCTCCAGCACTCACAAGAATAGCCAAGCCAATTCTTTCTCCCATTTCCAGCGGTTCTTTTTTTTTTTTTTTTTTTTTTTTTTTTTTTTTTTGAGACAGGGTTTCTCTGTGTAACAGCCCTAGCTGTCCTGAAACTAGCTCTGTAGACCAGGCTGGCCTCAAACTCATTGAGATCCACCAGCCTCTGCCTCCTGAGTGCTGGGATTGAAGGCGTGCACCACCACCGTCCAGCTTTAAATTTTTTAACCTTCATTTTTATTTTATGTGAATTGCTTACATGTGTGTCTGTACACAGAGTGTAGAATTCCCTGTAACTGGAGTTACAGAGTTGTGAGCTGCCATGTGGGTTCTGGGAATCGAACTCAGCGCCTCTGGGAGAGCAACCAGTGCTTTTAACCCCTGAGCCATCTCGCCAACCCCCTAAGTTTTTAATTCTTTAAAGTAGTGGATGATCTGTTCACGGAGGCATTCAAACAAAACCCACAGAGCCTCACTGTAAGCTTGTGTGAGGAGGGATTCAAGCATAAATGTATATAATATGTGTCTCTACATACATATGTGAGAATTTTTTGTTTTTGTTGTTTTGTTTTTCGAGATAGTGTTTCACTGTAAAACCCTGACTAGCCTGGTACTCACTATGTAGACCAGGCTGGCCTCAGACTCGGAGATCCGCTTGCCTCTGCTTCCCGAGTGCTGGGATTAAAAGCGTGAGCAACCACGCCCGGCTACATCTCCGCATGTATGTCCGGATGTACGTATATGTATTCGGACAAAAGGAGGGGGGGGCTTTCATGCAGGGCAGTGTTAACACTGCCTTTTCCAATGAGGAGCTCGGGACCCAGGGTCACTTAGAAACGTTAAACTTGGTTCCACATACACAAAGCCTACTCACAGCTACCGTCTTTACGGGACAATTAGTTGTGCAGAAGCGTGACGCATCTCTAAGTGACTGGTGGACTCCGTTATTAATTACTGCGAGTCTCAGAGGAAGAGAACGCAGAGGATGACCGGCAGCGGCCCGCACGAAGAGCCTTCCGCCGCAGCTGCATCCGGGGGGGGGGGTCTGCGGCCTGCGGACTTCCGGTCCCTCCGCCCAGAGGCCGCGGCTTCCGAGAGAGCGCCTAGCGCAAGCAGGGCGGGGCGTGCGGTGCCCTGCCGTGCGCGTGCGCAGGCGACACGCCGAGGGACGAAGCCGAGCTGCTGAACAGCCGCCAGGTCCGCTCCGGCTCCACGCCGCCCGTCGCGCCGCCGCCCGCGTCCTCTCCTCCGCCAACGCCGCCGCTGCCATGGGAGTGCAGGTGGAGACCATCTCTCCTGGAGACGGTGAGTAGACGCCCGCCGCCCGCTCCCCTGCCGCCACTCGCAGCCGCTCACCTGCAGTCTGTCTCTCCTCAGGGCGCACCTTCCCGAAGCGCGGCCAGACCTGCGTGGTGCACTACACGGGTGAGTCCCGCGGGCCGGGTGCGCCGGGGGCTGGGGGGGGGAGGAGGGAGAGCAGTGGCTGGAGGTCGGGGCGTGGCGGCCGCGTGGCCGGCGGCCCAGGCCTGGGCGGTGGCCGGGCCCCGAGGGACAGGCCGGGCCCGCCGGGCCGAGCAAGGGCTTCGGGCAGGCGCAGTGTAGTACGCCCTGAGCGCTGCGCGCCCCCCAGATGCTGGACGAGCTCATCTGGCGGAGGTCAAGCGTTCCCGGCCAGGGACCCTTGAAGAAGATTTGAACCATTTCCGAGTCCTGATAGATATCTTCTCCGTGCTTGGGGTGCGCCTTTCAGTAGTTAAGAAGGGGAGGTAATTTAGTCTGCCCAGCCACTCTTTCCCGGAAGAACCCTTGAATTCACCTTTCTGGGGCTGGTGGGAAAAGACCCACTTGCTACGTCATTATTGTGCCTTCACGTGCCCTTTAGGAAATAGATAATGCAGGATCTCTTTCTCTTTGACCCACTTGCAAATCTCAGACTGGATAGCAGTGATTATCAGACCAAAGGATGCGCCATGTCATTCCCAGTCTCCCCTTGCTAGAAGTGGAGACTTTTCTCACCTCCATTTTAAAGATAAAGGAAACTGGGGGGTCGTGAGCGCAGTACACAGTAAAATCAAAGAAAATGTTAAAGACGTGTACACCCAGCCAGAATTCAAGCATCAAGACCATTAGGATTGCTGGCCCTGGGACCATCTTTTGCTCCATGCCCTTACAAGGTCCTTCTGGGTTGGGGAGGGGGAGGGTAGCTGGCTGTGATTTCATAGCTAGGCTGAGTGGTGTAGCCACAGCTGATATGAATCGCCTCCCTCCCCCTCCTTCCCTTTCCCACCCTTTCCTTTGTCCCCCTCCCCATCCTTCCTCTGTTTCTTCTGCTTCTCCCTCCTCCCCTCCACTGTCACCACCCCCACCTTTTTTTCTGGGTGATCTGGCCAAGCTGTTCTGGCTCAAGTTGCCTTCGCTCCCTGATCAGGGGAGGATCCCTCTCTCTCGAGGGAAATGACTTACTGGGAAGGGGAGAAAGGCAACTCACACCCTCCTTTCCATGCCCCCTCATTTCTGTGATTTATTGAATAGAGAGGTGGACAGGAGACGGAACCTTTGAAAAGCTGCCAATGGAAGGAATATTGAAATCCATCTTTGGAGAGAACAGACTCTTGTCATGAACAAAATTGCAGGCTGGGTTGGACATTAAAGTCGTTGTTGTGATGGGAACACAGCCAGCACCTTAGTCTGGGAGGGCTAGTAGAGGGTTCATCATCAGTTTAGTCATCTTTGATAGCAAGTTGAAAAAGAATAGCGTTGCTTTTTTTTTTTTTTTTTTTTAAATCTGTTTAAGGCAATGGTTCACCTTCCTAATGCTGGGTGACCCTTTAATACAGTTCCTCATGTTGTGGTGACCCCCAACCATAGAATTGTTCTTATTGCTACTTCATAACTACTCTTGTGATGTAAACATCTGTATTTTCCAATGGTCTTAGGCAGACCTTGTGAAGGATTGTTCAACCCCCAAAGGGGTCATGACCCACAGGTTGAGAACCACTAGTTTAAGGGGTTGGGGATGTGGGTGAGTGGGCAGCTTGCTGAACTCCTACTCTCTTCTTTACCTTGGTTTGCAGCAGCCACGCTATAATACCTGGCTACATCTGTCTGTGTCCAAGACTGCCCCTCATCCTTGCCTAGCCTATGTTTACTGCTGCAGAAAACCAGGTACCAGTGTGTAGGCAGTGCCGTGCCTCTTGGTGAACTGTCTACATATAGTTTCTGGAGCCTCTTCCTAAAAGAACAGATGGCTATGGGACCCAGAACAGCATCAGGGCTCCTAATGCTTCTTCAAGTCTGTGTTTTCCATGAGGGTGGCACCCACCCACATGTTCCCAGAACAACAGCAGGACCCTGGCACGAATTAGAACAAAAGCTTTCTTTTTTATTTCATTTTGATAAGCTCCACAAAGACGCCTTAGTGAGAAGCCAGCTGTGCCTCACGCTCACAGAATAGGCTGTTCTCCTGAGGGCGGGTGGCTTTGTTCCCGAGAGTCTTTGCCACCAGACTCCCAGGAAGAACCTGTTTGAGACCTGTGGGGGCGTGAGAGAAGGGGGTTGGCGTGCTGTGAGATCACATCCGTAGCATTAAGGCTTTTAAGTCACTGGGAATAGAATCTGGCTTAAGGAACTGTGATCAGAAGAGGAAGATTAGAGGAAGAGGATCTTCAAAGACAGGAAGCCCATGGAGTCCTAAGGAGGGAGGAGAAAGCCCCTATTTCTCATCTCTGGTTTTCCCTTGCTGCCAGTGGTGGAAGTCTCCATGCTATGCTCAGTTTTTCTGTTTCTTTCTGAATGTCTGGCTCAGCTTGTTTAGCTGAGTGACTGAGAGGAAGGATGTGAGTGACTGAGGCTTGAATCCTCTTGATCATGTGTGTTTTAGCCAGGTGTCCATTTCTGCTGGTTTAGAATGGGTCCAAAGAAACAGCCAAGGAAGTAAGGTGCCCAGACCCCCTCCACGACCAACCCCTATCCCGAATTCCAGGAATGAACCCCAGGACCTTATAGATAGTCAGACATTCCAACTACTTAGCTGCATTCCCAGCCTCAACCTCAAGGATGTTTTAAATACCAGTGAGGGCTGACTTAGTGCCATGTTAAGGTTTCCTCTGGTGCTATCTGTGACCTCTACCACAGTGCATTATGAGTGTGGCCTTGAAGGCCTCTGTGGTGCCACTGAGGATGTTGAGTGATTGATAAGATGACAAGCCTTGATCGAAACAGGGAGGTGGTGGGACCATAAGCTTACATGTTTCAGTCCTTGAAGGCCAAGTGGATTTCCACAGCCCCTCCCTCAGTCCCTCCATGGGCTGCTTCATGGTCACTGTGAAGCTTATCTTAGTGCATATCCCTTTTCACTCAGCCTCAGCAGGCCACGTGCTTGCTGTTGTGAAAAGTCTCAAGTGGATTGAAGGAATTCTTTTTTTATCCTCCTAAAATGTAGCTAGCCTTGTAGTCTTGTAGTCTTGTCCTTGGGATGAGGCTTAAGTCATCCTTAGCCTCCTGGTGTCTGTTGAAGACAATAGTCCCTTGGTATCAGCTTGGGTCTGCCTGGGTCTGTCAAAGTTCCCAGGCAGATCTGGCCCATTACCTTTAACTTTTCTTTAGCCTTCTTCCTTCTTCGCTGTTTATTTTATTTTATTCATTCTTCTACCAGCTGTTCTAGTTGGTGACTTGATGTCCAGAGAGGGAAGCTCATATTTAAGACATCCCTCACATAATATTCTTCTAGTATGTATTATTTATCACAAAACAGTCTGGAGCTGTTTGGGCAGAGTTGTGATAAGATACTTTTTCCCCCTTGTGCAGCAGCAAACCAGGCATGAGATGTGACTAGTGAAAGACCTGATCTAGTGGGATTTAGCTCAAGAGTTGGTCCAGTATGACTGACATGTCAGGTAGTGAGAGACAATGGAGATAATCAACCAAAGAAGGATGGAGAAAGAGACTCTTTTTAATTGAGGGAGTTGGAAAAGTCCTGATGAGTGGGCTCTGTGGCCATCTGGAGGAAGAGTTCTTGTGCGAGGCCCAGGGACTGGAGTGGAAGGCAGTGGGGATAAGACACCTGGTGTATTGCCATAAGAACACTCTTCCCCTGGGTCAGGTGAACATGTCTTGAGCTGACATGGATTTAAGCTTCTCCCTCTGGAGGCTGAACACAGTACCCTGATTGTATCTCAGGTGTGAGAGTATTCTATCTAGCTCAGTCCATGGATAGAAGTAATGCCATTACCCATGCTTCTTGAAGAATGAAAGTCCTTGGCTGGGTTTATGTTCATCTCTGCAGTCAGTGGGCTCTGGGAACTTAATTAGATTGTCCTTTTCCTTTTTTTTTGCGCGGGGGGGGGGGTGTTTCGAGACAGGTGTTTCTCTGGCTTTGGAGGCTGTTCTGGAATTCTGTAGACCAGGCTGGCCTCGAACTTAAAGAGGTCCACCTACTTCTGCCTCCCAAGTGCTGGGTTTAAAGACACTTGTGCCACCACTGCCCGGCAAATGGTCCTTTTCTTTTAGCTTCTGTGTGCTGTCTGTAAAACCAGAGTAGTAGCAGCTTGTGAACCAAGGCATGTGGGAGTTATGGCCTTGTTCATACTGTACTTAGATTTTTACGCTCCATGTACCGGACAGTGGAGCTCTTGTCCTTTGTGGTGAGAGCTGTGGTCTTGGCCCCAAAACTCCTTGGAGTGGTCAGACTTAGGCACTTAAGATCGAAACAGTTGGAAGCCAGACATGGTGGCACATGCCTTTAATTCCAATGCTCAGGAGGCAGAGCAGGTGGATCATTGTGAGTTTAAGGCCAGCCTGGTCTACCTAGCAAGTTCCAGGCAGACCAAGGCTACATGGTGAAACCCTGCCTCAAACACAGAAAGTTTAAAGTGGTTGGCTACAGCCAGGATGACCTCCTGTTTCACAGGTGGAGGAAGAGATGGAGTGGAGTGAATGCCCATCTACAGCCATACCTCCAGGGTGTGTGCACGAGAAAGCTATTCGCTGGCAGTAGTTGTGGCCACTCAATGTGAGCGGTGCAGCTGGCCAGTGCTGTCTTAGCTGTGTGGACAGGTTAGGGTTTGTATCTTTCTCAGATTTCCTTAGCTTGGTGAGGTGTTGGCAATGTGAAACTGGACCCTGCTGTAGAAAGGTTGTTTTCCTCTGGCATTGTGAGTTTCCAAGTCATTTACACAAGTACTGCTGTCTTCCTTCCACAGGTAAGGGCAGTAGAGGCTCCTCTGTCTTCCCCAAAGCATGCTTCTCCTGTGTGGGTGTGACTATTCATGGAGAGCCCTTCAAAGAAGGAAAAGTGAAAACAGGCATACTGTGTCCCTGAGTGCTACTGCCTGCATGGCATGGGGTTGCCTTTTTGTTACATGCGCTGTTATTATCCACTCTGAACACATCCGTAGTTCTATAACCAGTGGTTAGCTTGGCCATTTTTTTTGTTTTGTTTTGTTGTTTTTTGTTTGTTTGTTTGTTTTTTTCAAGATAGTTTCTCAAGTATGTAGCTCTGGTTATCCTGGAACTCAGCTCACAGACATCTGCCTCCCAGGTGTGGGAGGCGTGCGCCGCTCTTCCCAGTTTAGCTTGAAATATCCTGATGTCTTACCTCTGAAGACAGGAGCCCCTGCTGAGAACGAGGGTATCCTCCTTATTTCCTTCTTGTGACATCCAATACAGTGTAAAGTGATCTGTTGATATCCCAGACCAAACTCAGTGAAATGACCCCCCTGTTCTGCATTGAAATGGTCTGTGGCCTTGGAATTGGCACTGAGAGCTCTGACTACTCAGGCAGGCCTATGTGTTTTCATGAACTCAGTTTCCCTAAGGGGAAGAGAGGTCTCTGCCCCTCTTCTTAAGTGCTACGCATTTGCTTCCACTTCCACATTCCTATTACTGTGTGCGGTAGGTGTTTTTGTTTCCTTTAGGCTAGAAAGAGAAAGTACTTAACACCACTGCTGCTACATCTCAGCCTTCCCTCTGTTATTCAGTGATGCTGTCTGAAGGTGGGAGAGAGTCTTGGGCAAGTGGCAGTACGTTGCAATCCCTGTAGTGCAGCTGGCACCTGTAAGCCAGAACTGCCTGGAAGAAGTGGTACCTTGTCTTAGGTGTCCTTGCCTCAGGTAGGCAAGAGGAATGAATTATCCAAGTGTGTATGTGCCTAGAGGAAGAAGGTGTCTTTGATTTCTCTATATGCACTTATTGTCTGTGTGCAAGGTACTATACTGGGTATCAAGAATTTAAGAATGAAGGAAAACACAATTTCTACCCTTGTAGATCTTTAGCTGTAGTGGAAAAGGAACAATTAATTCAAAGATGTTTTGCTCATTAATGCTAAGTAGAGGGCCAGGAAAAGGTCAAAATTTTAAATGGCAAAGATCTCAGTGAGAAAGTGACTTTTGAATAGATCACTGGAGGATTTAGGGGGTTAATTTACAGGGCTATTTGAGTAAGAATTCAGGCAGTGTAACAGCAAATGCAAAGGAGTAGGAGTGTACTTGATGTGAATGCAGTCTGTAAGGAAGCGGTGCTCTGGAAGCAGAGACATATGAGGGAGCCAAGCAAGGTCAGAGAGATGGCAGCTCTTGTGAGCCACTTTAAGGATTTTAGATTCTTAAAGAGATGGAGAGCCATGGGAGGGCTTTAAAAAGCAAGGGGAAATAAGGTCTGTTTGTATTTTCAAAGGGTCTGTCTGGCTCTCTTGTGTGATTTATGCTGAAAGGAGAGCAGAAGCAGAGCAGGGAAGCCAGGGAAGGGCAGGAGCCAGTCTGGAGAAGTACACCCTAGAGCAATGCATATTATCTCCAGTGAGCCACTGTTTATATCATGGGAACTGAATGACATGCCTACAAGGAAAGTTTACTCTACCTGTGTTCTTCATGTTGTACTTTGCCTGTGTTCTCTTCCCATTGTGGATCTTGACTTTGAAAACTTGGTCACATTATCTAAAGGGATTTGGCCAAAGGTAAAAAGTGTTTCCTCACAGTTGGGCATGTGTTTCCTTGCATTTGGTGGACTAGGCAAGTGAAGGGCTAGACCTCTGGCCATACCATTCACCTAGGGTAAGAAGCAGCCTAGTGCACGAAGGTTACATTAGGAAGCAGTCACAGGCCTAGAAGTGAACTAAAACAGGTCAGACCCTTACTGAAGAGCTGTTGCTTTTTCTTTGAGTATGGTGGAGTTTTCCAAACATCAATTTTGTCTGTTTTTTCTTACAATAAAAATAAAGTCTGTTGTGAGAAGTCTAAATGCTAAGCCTTTCCAATCCCTCACTAGTGTCATCATTCTTTCTGTCTTTCCTGCCTGACTCATTGCAAGCACTCAGCTAGACTGGTGTAGTCATGCTCACACTTCACTGATCTGCGTGCTGTTCAATTACATCATCAGTATAACTACCATGGCTGGCTTTGGAAACATACAGCTGATTGCTCCTCTGTTCCCTTTGGTGAACTTAAACTCATGGGAATGTTGTCTTTCTAACATAGAAGTTATGCAGAAGGGGGTTTGGGAAGTTTCTATGTCTAATAAAGAGGGAAGGGAAACAACCTGTAGTGCTTCCATCTGGGAAAGTCCTGAGTGGTTTCAGTTGCAAGTCTGCAGACTGACTTGCCTTTGGATGGCTTCCCTTTCCATTCAACAGCTGTGCTGGTTATACTTAGGAAACTCATCTCTGTTTTGGGCTTAGCAAGCCCTTCTTCTTGCATTGGCAAATGACAGGAACTTTGTTTTGGTTTTGAAGGTTTGGGGATGTTTGGGTTACTTGATGGGTTTATTTGATTTAAATATAGGGGTTTAGAATTTTCTCTATAACTTCTCTTATTGTGGTCAGTGTAAATGCTACCTATGAAAACCTCAAGCAAAGATTATTGAGTGCAGTGAATGAGCTTTTACTACAAGTACTGAAGCTTGAGTCTCTTGAGTCTTCTGTCGTGTTCCCCACCCAGTAGAGGACATATTGAGGCAGAGTCCCACAAAGCAAAGTGTGCCAGAAGTAATCTGAAACAATAATCAATGGGCCTGCCTCATAGATTTGAGTCTTGATCTTGGGTCTTCACTGTTGGCCTGAGCCAAGCACTGGGAGCATAGCCTAGGGGCACAGCCTAGGATTGCATCCTGGGGCACTCTGGTACTCTGCTTGGCAGGTGCTGCCCATGTCTTTTCCCTTTGCCAATTACTTGTGAATAAAAGCACACTCCAGAACTGGGTGTGACTGATGGAGTGCTTGCCTAGCATGCTATGTGGAGATACATTAGATTCTTTCTCCAAAGTCCTCTTTATTTTATTCCCAATACCCTTCTCTTCTGCAAGGATTTGAGTTTGACTCCTCCCAGTGAGAAGCTGCATGGGATAGAAGTGCCATGGGCTGTGTGCAGCGGAGCCTTTATTCCTCTCATGGTCTGGAGTTTTACATTGAACACACACACACACACACACACACACACACACACACACACACACACACACACACACACACACACACACACATTCTTCCCTTTTTTCTCACTGATGAGAGAGTAAAACCCTTTCTAGGAGCATCCTGCAGTTGCTACTGCCATATAGGGAAGAAGGGCTAAATATGGAAGGCTCTTGCTTGTCCTGTCCTGCTGGTTCAGGCAAGTGCAGCCAGGGGCTGAGCCACATGCCACTGGAACATAGAACAGTGTCCAGCTCTGTGACCTGGAGCTGCAGTCAGCCCTGAGTGCCGTGATTTCAGACTGGAAACGGAGAGTCTGCAGCTCTTTGGACCACTTGTCAGTCATGAGGTGGAGTTTGTGTTTAGTCAGAAATGGAAGTGGTCACTGCTGGCAGCAGGTGTAAGTGTGGCCTTGAGAGTAGAAAGCTTGCTGTGTGTGAAGTGTAGCCTCGGTTGTCTTCTCCCTACTGAGCCTGCTTTTCCTCTAGAATTCTGATGGCAACTGGGCAGGTGGTTTCACTGCTCTGGAGCTCCTGGCTCCAGCACATGGGGTTCCAGAGTTGAAAGGGATGGAACACAGTTGAGACTCAACCTGTTCCTTTCTCTTTGTCCTACTTCTGTTCCCTGTGTGGAACAGTTGCTGAGCATAAGCAGGGGTTAGTAAGGTCACTACCTATTTTTTTCCCTTCTGTCTTTGTAGGCAGGGTCTCACTTTGTTGATCTCAGAATGATCTCCCCCAGCCTTTAATAGAGTCATACACCTCCATGATCAGCAACCTACTTTCCTTTTTAAAGTTTTGTTAAGGTGCAGTTGTCTTACAGTAAGTGTCCCCCCCCCCCCCACACACACACACACAGGGTTTCTCCATGGTTTTGGAGGCTGTCCTAGAACTAACTCTTGTAGATTAGGCTGGTCTCTAACTCTCAGAGATCCGCCTGCTTCTGTCTCCTGAGTGCTGGGATTAAAGGTGTGCGCTACCAACGACTGGCTAACTATCACATGTTTAAAGAGTTCAGTTTTAGCTGGGTTTAATGGCTCAAACTTAAAATTTTAGCATCCTAGAGTCAGAGGCAGGAAGATTATGAGTTAGTGCCAGCCTATGCTATATAGTGAGATGCTGACCTAAAGACCACAACAGTGTGCTGAATTCCTTGTGAAGTTCCCATCTTGTTTTCTTTCATAGAAGCTAATGTGTTTTTTGTCACAGAAGGTAGTTTGCAGTTTTCTTTTGAGCCAGGATCTCTAGTCTGTGTAGACCAGGCATGCCTCTGTTCAGGAACTCACAGAGGTCTTCCTGTTTCTGCCATCCTGGAGTGTTGGGATAAAAGATGTGCACCACCACACCTGGCTAGTTTGTGGTTTAAAAATTACTTACACATGGAACTATGTAGTATGTATTTAGTCTTCTGCTGGTTTCTTTTAGTTGGTATAAGTATTTCAAGATTGTTTTGTCTTCTGTTATGGATAATTTGTTCTTTTTTGTTGCTGAGTATTTTTCTGCATATGGGTTATGTATCCATTCACCATTGGTGCTTGGGTTGGTTGTTAGGATTTGACTGTTAAAAATTGCTCTGAACGTTTGTGTATGAGACTTTATATGGATATATACTGTCATTTTTCTAGGGTAAATACTGAGATACAGAATGTCTGGGCCATATGGGACAAGAATGTTCACACTCAGGTCCTTCTAGAGTAGTTTGCTCTGTTTTACATTCCACCAACAGTGTAATATCCTCCCTGTACTTGATGTGGCCAGTCTTTTAGTTATTCACTTTAATCATTAATATCCCTCCTGATGGTTTTAATTGCACTGTGTAATAACTAAGAATACCGAATATCTTTTCATGTGCTCACTTGCCGTCTGTGTACATCTGTTTTAGTGAAGTATAGGTTCAAAGCTTTGCCTCACTTAATGGGCTGGTTTTCTTACTCAGTTTTGATAATTGTTGTATAGCTCAAGTTGGCCTTTGAACTTGGCAATTATCCTTCCACATTCTTGCCTTGGTAGTTCTTTTTTTTAATAACATAATTTCTTTATTGATTCTTTGGGAATTTCACATCATTCATCCAAATTTCACTCATTTTTTCAGCCGCCTCCATATCTGCCCTTCACCCATTTAGTGCCTCCCCGAAAGGTTAATTAAAAAAAAAAAATTAAAGCCAAAAGAAACAAAAAACAACTTTGCTCTACCATCTTTCCCACCTTCTTCATGCATCCTGGTGACATTGGGAGCTGTAGTTCATTACCCAGTATACCATTTTGTTCAGTCAGTTTTATTTCCAAATGTTCATTGCAACGCGTCATGTATTCTTCTAAAGAATTTTGTAGGCTTAGCATTTACATTTAAGCCCATGGTCTATTTTGAAGTAACACTTGAGGGCTGGAGACAGTTCAGGACTTAGAACCTGATTTCACATCCCCATATAAAGCTGGGCATGAAAGCATATAACCCTAGTGCTCCAGCAGTTAGGTGGAAGGTCAAGGCCAGCTAGCCTGGAGTATGAAACAGTGAGCAGGAGACTGTCTCAAACAAGGTAGATGGTGAGGACTAACATTTAAGGTTGTCCATTGACCTCCATTTGTGTACTATGGCACATTTGTGTGCACTCACATGAACACACACACACACTATGAAGTAACAGTTGGTGCAGTGTGGACATGAACCCCGGTTTTCTAACTTGTGTGTGTGTAACTTGTGTGTGTGGAGCAGAGTGTGGCTACGTGGTCTGTTCTGTTGACTCTCGCTGCCTTGAGGATCATCCCTGTCCCCCCCCCCCCTCAGGAAATCCCCAAGGATGTGAGCTGGAGCCACTGGAGGCTGGCCTTGGTTATCTCCCAACTTTCAGAGATTACTGTGTGCCTAGTGTCTTAAACCTATTGTTTCATTGAGGTTGTTTCTTAAGTATTGGGGGGGGGGGTTAGTTTGTTGGATGGCTGTTCAGAGATAATATTGTCTCTTTTCCTTCATCTTGGAGGAAAGTGGAAACTGTTGCTGTTGCTTTTCTTGTGTTCTGCTATCAAAGCTGAGCAGCTTAATTCTCTGAAAGCTGCACGCACACTCATGCCACCTTTCAACATTTCTGCTTTCCTCTGTTCTCTTTCTTCTAGAACCTTCTGGCCCTTTAGTTTGGGTGCATTGTTACACCCACTCAACTCTCCTTACCTCTAGGGTAATTTATTTAGCTTTTAGAATTCAATTATTGTTCTGGAGAGATGGCTCAGTGGTTAAGAGCACTGGCAGCTTTTCCATAGGTCCTGAGCTCAATTCCCAGCAACCACATAGTAGCTCACAACCATATATAATGGAATCTGATGCCCTCTTCTTGGTATACATACACACATGTAGTCAGAGCACCCTTATACATAAAATACATCCTTTTCAGAAAATTCAACTATGGGGGAAAAATTCTTCAGCCCCAAGAATACCTCCTTACCGGCACTTCTTGTGAAGATAAAATAGATAAGATTGACAGGAAATGGCTATGGTCTGAAGCTCTGGTGCAAGACTCATGTCCCCTTTCCTTAGACAACAGCTCATATGAAATAACGTAAGAGAATAAGGCATTGATCCTGTTTACTGAGTCCCACAGAAATTTAAGATAAGGGAGTTAGATATCCCTCACTGAAGACTGCTGACTGCCTCAGGAGCAAATAAAAGCTGTGTCCCTCTGAGCTTCCTGTCTGCTACTAGTCAGTTGAGGCAACTCAGGCAAAGAGTACTGGAGTCTTCTGAAAAATGAGAAGTAGTTAAGCATAAGTTACACATGTGCTTGTTTATGCACACACATGCTGTGTAGGTGTGTGTGCTGGGCCCCAACACAGATGCTGGTTCTGTTATCTCACAGATCAGGGAAGTGTTTTTGGTCTTCTCATCATTCCATTTGTTCACTCCTCATGGTAGCACTACATTGGAGTGCTGAGTTAATCAAACGAAGCTTTGTCTCATACAGGTTATGCTCAGCCATAAGTATGTCCCATTTGTAATTGGCCCATATAGACATAGCCTTTCCCATTAGGAGTGTCTCCTATCAGGTGGTACATTTTTAAAAAGTGATGGACCTGAGAAAGGGGAGATTGCTTAGTTGGTAAAGCACTTGAGTGGCAAGCATGAGAACCTAAGTTTGGATCCCATCTAAAAAACTGCTAAAAAAAAACTGGCCAGATAAAAAGATGGAGGCAAGCAGGTCCTACTCTACTTGTTTTAGAGTCCAGTGAGACTCTAAAACAAAAAGAATGTCTGAGGAATGCTTTGTGCATTGAAAAAAAAAAAAAAAAGCAATTTTTCCCCTGCAGTTATTTTTAACCACCTAAGAGCCATAGTATAAGGATTGCTTCTGTGAATTTGGAAGGATTAGACAAATGTATAATGACATGTCTACCACTATAGTATCAGAAAGATTTTGTTTATTATTTTTATTATACTAGAAATCCTCTGTGCTCCAGTTATCCCTCAGTTCTTGGCAGCTGTTGTCTTTTTTTTTTTTTTGTTTTACTGTATCTATAATTGCACCTTCAGAGCAGATTTAGTCACCCCACAGCAAAATTCGTGAGAGGTAATTTGGGACTAGGTCAGAGTATTGGTGACTGTCTTGTGTTTCTGACCTTCTCGAGGTCACAAGGTAGCTGCAGTAAGTCGCTCACCATCATGTCCTGACACAATATTTGTTAAGGGTCGAGTTGTTGTCTTCCTCAGTTGTTCTTACCTTATTTTTTGAGATAGGGTCTCTCAGTGAACCTGGAGCTGATTGACTACACAGCTGGCTAGGAAGCCCTGGGAAGCCTTTTTTACTCCTCAGCCTGGGGTCGCCCTCATGTGCTTTTCTGCCCAGTTCTTTTTAAAACAACAGCAACAACAAAAACAAAACAACCGAGGTTCTGGGGGGATTGAACCTTGAGAACTTGCAGAACAAGTACTTTACCAACTGAGCTGTCTCCAACCCAGGAGCTTTTCTCTTAGGTCTTTTTTTTTTCCTTCTAATGATGTGGGATTTTTCTAGAAAACTCCAATAGACAAAGGGAAATAGTAATACGTCTAGGACTTATACTGGCTTGTGTGTCTGCTCTATACCATTTATAACTGGCATAGAGAAGGGCCTAGAATGGGTAAGGTTTGTCTTTGCTGCTGGGCTGTAGCCACTCGTAGAATTGATGCTGTAACGGGAGTGGGACTCTGGGTCTGAACTATTTCATAGCCTTGGTTCAGGTACCCCTCTGGTCATGTTTTTCTGAGAATATTTTGTTTGTTTATTTATTTTTGAGGTAGGGGCTCTGTAGTCTTGGCTGTCCTGGAACTTGCTCTGTAGACCAGGCTGGCTTTGAACTCACAGAGATCTGCCTGCCTCTGCTTCTTAAATTCTGGGATTAAAGGCGTGTGCCACCATTCCCAGCTCAAGATTTTTAAAAAAATAAATTAAGTTACATGTATGGGTGTTTTGCCTGAATATGTGTGTATATATACCATGTTTATACCTGGTGTCCATGGAGACCAGAAGAAGACTTCAGATCCCTGGAAGTAGAGTCACAAACTGTTGTAAGCCAATGTGTTCTATGTGGGTGCTGGGAACAGAACCCAGGTCCTTTGGAAGAATAGCCAGTGCTCTTAACTACTGAACCATGTCTCCAGCTCCACCCCCCCCCCCATAGGTTCTCGAAGACAGTTAAGCTTAAAGGCCAGGGACTACTCTTTTGTCTTGGGCCCTTATTCAAGGTCTGCTCGGGGAAGCCCAGACCAGGAAGAGGCTATTTCTGGTTATCAGTTATCTTTCATGGTTCACAGTTCTTGCTGGGCTAAATAAAGCTTTTTGCTAGTTACAGGTCCCCCTGTTCATTGGCTCTGACCCTGGGTAAGCTACAGAGTCTTGGAGTTGGTTTCTTTATTTCTGTTAAAGCAGTCTCATAAGCAGAATGGAAAAGCTTATCCATAGAAAGGATTCTGAGAATCTTGGCATCTTTCTTTTCCTAACTTCAGGCTCAGTTGGGTGGTCCTGTGGCTGAAGTTGAGCTAGCAATGGGCATGTAGATATTGTGACCTAGAGACTTATTACCAGTGACTGTTCATGTCTGTTTGTCAGTTCTTCAACCAGGTGGTGATTGTATTCTGGTAAAAGAGCAAGCTAAATGTAGTCTTAAGGTTCCACCTGTTATTTCTTTATAGACGTGGAAAAGGATAGGCCCTGTTTTCCTTGTGTCCTTCACCCAGTCTTCAGGCAGTGTGAGGCCCATTCTGGCCAGGACATCCGTCTTGACTCCTGGGGACAGCAGCCTCCACCCTGTTTCCTATTTGGTTAAAGTCTAGAAGTCTGGCGACTGTGATAACGCTTCTCAGTTCACCCCTTGTTTCCTCAGTCTACCGACCAGGGTTGACATTGTTTTTCAGGTTGGGATTTTTATCAGGGTTTCTACCCTTAAAAACACATACACATGCACAGGAGAACTGTTTTCTCCTTTTGCATTGCATAGCACTTCTGGGCCCACCACTAGCTCCCTCCAGCCTGGGGTGGCATTGTGAGAGCTTTCAGGAGCTCAGGGTCAGCTGTCCTAGCTGGCCGATAGCAGCTTCCGGAGAAACCCATGCAGGGATGTTTTTGAAAATGGAACTACAGATGTCTGCCATAGATGTCTGCTCCTCTTTTCTCACGGTGCTCACTCTGCAGTCTTGGTGCTGGGATTCCCCTTTCATTGTGGTTTGTCTGACTCTTGGGAAAGTAGTATAGTAAAAGGAACATAGTGTGAGGGTTTTTGTCTAGTTTTGCTATTTGAGCAAATTCCTTCACTTCTTGCCAGAGGCTCATCTGTGAAATGGGATGTGCTGTGAAGACTTAAGCTTCAGCAGTGGGATAAATGCTAGCATGTTGGGTTCCTTTAGTTATCCAGGTTATTTGCTACTTTTCAGGAAGACTGGCAACTCAAGAGCTAGTCTGTACTCAGTTTCCTTTTTTGTTTTGTTGTTGTTTGCTTGTCTCTAATAAAACAGCATCGGAGTGCTGGGGAAAGCTTTCCTGTTTTCCCTTTCCCCATAATGCTGAGCAGATTTTTTCTCTGTAGATAAATACTTACTCATCTGCCATGGAGAACAGCAATGTCTTAGCCAGCCATGAGAACAGGGTTGGGAGAACATGCTGTATACATGTGTACTGTGGCAGAATTGGAGACTACTTACTGCCTCTTGCACTGGAGGCCCTTACATAGCAAAGGAAACCACATTTCAATTGAGAAAGCCCATGGTTCTGGGAAGGCCATGACAGTTTCATGCTCTAATTCCAGAGCAAGGTAGTAGCTCAGAGTGAGGTAACAGACTGGGTGGCGTCAGGCCAACTGCATAGCTGCCCAGTGAGGCCACAGGAAATCCTCTAGAGATAACACAGTTCTCTAGGCTAGAACCTAGCATACTGGCACTACTGTGGGGATGGGTCCTGTGCTGCTTTCTGACCGGTTTCCTGTCATTCTCTTGGTCACTCATGTTAAAACTACATTTTTTTTTTTTTTTAAACAGGAATGCTTGAAGATGGAAAGAAATTTGATTCCTCTCGGGACAGAAACAAGCCCTTTAAGTTTATGCTAGGCAAGCAGGAGGTGATCCGAGGCTGGGAAGAAGGGGTAGCCCAGGTATGTTCTCCTTTGCCTTGTTTCCTAGCATCTGCCCAACACCCCCAAAATAACTGTCTATGAGGATTCATTATTTCTCTTCAAAGGTTTATTACTTTTATCTGTATGAGGAGTGCATATATGCATACACATTGCATATACCCTCAGTGTCTCATACCCTCAGTGATCAGAAGAGGACATTGTATTCCCTGGAACTAGAATTAGAGATGGTTGTGAGCTGCCATGTGGGTGTTGGGAACTGAACCCAGGTCCTCTTCAAGAGCAGCCAGTGCTCTTACTGCTCTCCCGTGTCTCATGGGGTTTCTCGCATAGTTTAGCACACTTTCCTTACCTTTACCTGCACAAAATTGCCTGGAGTTTACTTCCTTCTTTCATTAACTTTGACCATACCTGAACATGACAGAACCCATACAGTTGAATGCTCTCTACAGGATATGGGTGCTATAATTCAGTTAACCAGAACCCTAATGAAGGCCATTTGAGTCTTTCCCAGTATTTTGGCAGAGTAAACAATACTTCATACTTGTCTGTCTTGCAGTCTTTATTTTACATGTGTGCAAGTATTACTGAAGAGCAAGTTCTAGAAAGTAGGCTCATGTACAGCCTTTGTAGGGTTGTGTGGTTAGGTAGTAAATGTACCATCAATCTTTAGGTCATTTATGGATGACAGAAAAGTGGTGGAGGGAGAAAAAGACAGAGGCAGATACTCCTCAATTGCTTTATGCTGATTTGGCTCTATGTTTCCAAGTACAGGGTCCTGCTACAGGTGCACATTTGGAAGACTGCCTTTTCATCTAACAATAATTTGGCCATGTTTCCATTTTATATCTTAAAACCTCACTGGGATCTTTCTGATGGCTAATCCGTGGTATGGTCATGTGTATGAAGTCATCCCTTGCCATGGACTTACAAAGGTTGTTAGCAGAATATACTAGAAAGTAGAATTGTTGAGTCAATGGAAGTAATTGTTTTGAATTTTATTAGATAAAACCATGGCTTTGAGCCAGTGTGGTAGTTCATACTTGTAATCCAGAACTTTCCAGGCTGAAGTAGGAAGATTGCCCATGAGTTAAAGCCTGTTTTGGCTGCATAGTAAATTACAGATTAGCCAGGACTACACTGCTATCCTGCTAAAGCTCTCTTCTGTTAATTAGCACACATGTATAAATATTTTTACAAATGATTGTATATGTTGTCTTGTTCCCCAGAAAAATAAAGTCAGTCAGTCAGTCAGTCTCTCTCTCTCTCTCTCTCTCTCTCTCTCTCTCTCTCTCTCTCTCTCTCTCTCTCTCATCTCACTAGAAGATTGTAAATATAAGCCAGGTGGTGGTGGTGGTACATGCTTGTGATCCCAGCACTTAGGAGGCAAAGGCAGGAAGATCTCTGTGAATTTGAGGCCAGTCTGGTCTACAAAGTAAGTTCCAGGACAGTAAGAGCTGTTACACATAGAAACCCTGTCATCTGGAACCACTCCCATACCCCCCATACACACCCTGCTTTAAAAGAAAAAAAAAAAAAAGCTTGTAAGTCTAAATGTGGTAGTGAACACCTGTAACCCTATTTAACTTAAGGCAAGAGTATTACTGTGAGTTTGAGGCCAGATTACACTAGTAATCTTTCTTAATTGTATGAGAACTATTTGTGTGACTTCAGTATGTCCTGAAAAGTCAAGAGGGGTTTTTAATTGCCATTGGGTCTCACCTAGTGTTAACTGCCAGCTTCCCAAGTTTTTCACAGTATGGGTGCTGCCTGCTGAGTGGGCAGCTGCAGTCACTGGAGTGTCTTGGCCAACACTGTCCTAGCCAGGGACACAAGGAACCAGCTTGGCTTGTGCAGGGATTGAGAGTTTGTCCAGCTGAGTTTAATCCTTGTGTTTTGTTTTTTTCCACAGATGAGTGTAGGTCAGAGAGCCAAACTGACAATCTCCCCAGACTATGCCTATGGAGCCACTGGGCACCCAGGCATCATCCCACCACATGCCACTCTGGTTTTTGATGTGGAGCTTCTAAAACTGGAATGACAGAAGTGGCCTCCTCCCTTAGCTCCTCACACATGGGTAAGAGTACTTAATGTTGAAGGACTTTTAACTGCCTTTGTTCCTTTGTTAGACCTAGTGTTTGGTAGAGGTGAGGACAGAAAATGCTACAGAGCCAGCCCTCCTCCTCTCTGTCACTGTAAAAACTGACCAGTCTAAAAGCACGATGGCATGTGTTTCTAAGGAGCTTGTGGGATGGCAGCTGTTTATATGTAGCTTATTGAATTGAGGTCTTTGGAACCACAGGCCAAGTTCCTAGTGCTAGCATTTTAGACTTTTAGAAGTAAAACTTTTTCTGGCTTTGTTCTGCCCTATGCTTCTAGAAGCTAGAAAGAAAAGCACTTTTACAGGAACAGCATGTTAGCTTGAACAGCCTCAAGGAAGAAAAATTGAGATCCTAAAGGGAGAGACCTTAGGATCTTGAGTTGTCCTTCCTAGTGAAGGACACCGGGCCTGATCACATCCATATGGTGGCAAAGTAGATCTGAAGCCTGTTTCCTGTGTCCCCTCTTCTTTCATTCTTAGAACATTAGCTCAGCATCCTAGTGCTATGGCATTTTTCTTGTGATTATTAGACTCTCTTCACACATGAATGTCATGTGTGAACCCTTCCAAGTGGCCCAGATTTTGCTATATGTTTGTTCTACTCTTGGAATCCAGAAGCCACAGCCAGGGGCTGAATGAGTGAGGATGCTTTTAGAAACTTGAAGCCAAGTTGGATCCTGGTGATCGGTGTGTTGTCAGCAGCTTTGGGAATGGGAGGGGCAGCCTCTTTCTGTTCTTAGCAAGCTAAACTTTAATGTTAACAGAGAAAAGTCATATGAACCACTTGTGGCAAGGTGAGCACAAGAAGGTTACTTGCAGGGAAACTGAGTCAGCTTTCTCCACCTGTAAGAAGTGGCCTGGTTCCAAAAGACCTGTCAGGTGCTTAGGACAGGATTTGCCATGATGGATAATATTGTGGCTGTCCACACAGAGAACAATGAGTTAGTGGAACTCATAGATTTTCTGTCCCCAACAGATCTGCCATGGAAGGATCTGGTACCTCCAGACGGGTGCACATGAATCCATGTGGAGCTTTTCCTGATGTCCCACTACTCTTTGTATAGACACCTACCCGACTGAATGTGTTCCGTCACTCAGCTTTGCTTCGGACACCTCCATGTCCTCTTCCCCTTCTGTATATGTGTTGACCTAAACTATGCCATAAATCTCAAGTTATTTTGTTTTGGGGTGAAGATTCAGTTTCAGTCTTTCAGATCTAGGTTTCCAATGGAGTATATGGTCAAGTATTAACAGCACAAGCGATGGGTTAACTTTAGAATAGGAATTGGTGTTGGGGGTGGGATTTGCAAGAATTTTTATTTTATTTTATTTTAATTTTTTTGGATGAAAAAATTATTATATATTATGACATTCTTGCTGCTGTGCTGCAAAGCCATAGCAGATTGGAGATGCTGTTGAGGGCTGGATTTTTCCAGTGAGGGAGGTCCTGTTAAATTGAAATCCCTACCCAAACTGAATTGGGAAGGAAGGGAGCGAGCCTTTGCTTCTAACGGTCCTCCCACCTTCTGAAACCGTCTGCCTTTTAAAGCAGGTTCCTTTACTGCTGTGTTGGACACTACAGTACCTGTCCCTGGGTCAGCAGGGACCTCTGAAGCCTTCTTTGTGACCTGGCTTAATTTGTTTTTCATCCTATGGTTTTTCTAATGAATTTTCAGGACTTTTATAATCTTGTAACTATCCAAGCTCCACTTCCTAAATTTTAAGAACTTTAATGGAAAGTTTAAATTGAAGGTGCTGTTTGTAGACTCACCACCCAATGGACGCCCGGCCATCACTACAAATCCTTGAGTGTTCTCTAAGAAAATGATGCTGGTCATCACAGCTTCAGCATCTCCTGGGTTTTGATGCTTGGCTCTCTCTGCTAATCTCGGCTTCCTGGCTTTTTTCCCTCCTTCAGTTCCTTCTCACCCTCTGCTGTCCTGTGTAGTGATTTGGTGAGAGAAAGTACGCTTTTGTCCCCTGCCCTCTGCACTACATATGCGTTCCAAGTTTTATTATTGCAATAAAAGTGCTTTATGCTGGCTTTTCTCAGCCCTGTGTCGTGGTGGTTGCTTGCACATGCCTCATACTCTTTAGCACAGAGATTGGTAGGCATGTGGGGTCCTAGGTTATATCTTGACAGTGTAGCAGTGAACAGCCTTTCCCCACTTTAGCCATGTTAGGGCGTGGGGGCAGCAGGCTTAACTCAGAGGAACTGCCTGGGTAGGGCCAGGCTAGGGCAGACATAGGTCCTTCTCTGTCTCTCACATCCCTTAACTGTTACGGAGTCACAGAGAAGTAGGGGATCCAACCTGCTTTTAACAAGGAATCCAGCTGGAGAAGTTCTTTAAGCAGATGTATGGAGGATTATGGAGAGGATGTAGGGATTTAAATCTGTGTCCTTCATGAGATGGTATGGAAAGACTGCTTTGTTTCTTTCCCCCATCCTGTAGGTGCCTCGCTCAGTGTTACTGAGAGTTAACACTGATCACCATAATGTCCCATAATACCTTGACAAACACCTTTTAAAATTGCTCTGGAGCTGGGTGTGGTGACGCACACCTTTAATCCCAGTACTCAGAAGGCAGTGGCAGGTGGATCTCTGTGAGTTTGGGCCAACCTGGTCTACATATTGAGACCCTGTCCCTTAAAAAAAATTGTTCTGCTTAGTCATTTTTAAATGCAGAGGTTGCTAAGCACTGGGATGATGATTGGGTTTTAACATTGACATGGAGGTCAAAGGATACCTTACAACAGCCAGTTTTCCTACTATGTGGGTCCTGGGGAGCAGCATCTTCACCCACAGCTGTCTTGCTAGCTGAATAATGGTTTTTAAAAATACTTTCCTTCAGTTATTTTAGTTTAGATTTCTGGAGTAATAGTCTAGATTTGCATTTTAATTTTCCTCCAAGTTATTTTTATCAGATTTATCAAAATGATAGTTTTAGTGACTACCTCTTTAAAAATGGTTGATGCTTGATATGTATCTTTTCTGTCACATTTCACTTCAGTGCCCTTAATACATATATGAGGGCAGTATTTGTCTACATTTTTGTGCCCCATCGAGATCACTGTCATCCCAGAAAAGTCTTAGGCTGTTTCTCACTCAGATCCTACCATACTCTCAGAGACTTTTTTTTTTTTAAAGATTTTATTTATTATGTATACAGCATTCTGCTTCTATGTATATATGTGCACACCAGAAGAGGGCACCAGATCCCATTATAGATAGTTGTGAGCCACCATTTGGTTGCTGGGAATTGAACTCAGGACCTCTGGAAGAGCAGTCAGTGATCTTAACCTCTGATCCATCTCTCCAGCCCCCCGCCAGAGACTTTTCTTTTAAATATATGTTTGTGTAAGTGTGTAGCCTGAGTGCAGATGTCCTGGAGGCCAGAAGAGGGTCTTGGATCCCATAGAGCTATAGTTACAGGAGGTTAAAAGCACAGGCTGCTCTCCCAGAGGACTCCAGGTTGATCCCCAGCACTGCCATGGTGGCTCACAACTGTCTATAACTCTAGTTCCAGCCATTCTAGAGCCCTCATCTGGCCTCCTGGGAACCAGGCACCAAGTGGTATAAAGACATATATGCTGACAAAACACCCATTAAGTTTTTTTATAATGCACTGAAATTAAAGTGTCAAAGGTAGCACTCACGTCTTCTGCCCAGAGTGTGTGATGAGATTCCAGATGTGTGTGCCCCAGGCAGCTGGGCTTTGTTCTCATTGGAGGCTGGGTTTGCCAAAGCTGAGCTACATGGCACACAGACAAACCACTCACTACTCTTGGGCAGGTACAAGAGCATGCTGATGATGTATGCGTGGCTGATACAGGGTCACATTTGCCTACTGGTGGGCACTCCTATTTTAACATTTAATTTTTAAAAAATGTATTTGTTATGTATACAGTGTTCTGCCAGCATGTATGCCTGCAGGCCAGAAGAGGGCACCAGATCTCATTACAGATGATTGTGAGCCATCATGTGGTTGCTGGGAATTGAACTCAGGACCTCTGGAAGAGCAGCCAGTGCTCTTAACCACTGAGCCATCTCTCCAGCCCCTTAACATTAATCTCTAATACTACTCAAAAGCAATGTTTGCCCAAAGTTAATTAAGGAAAATTAATCTAGTTAATTGAAGAGTGTCCTGTAATTTTATGCCAGCCCTGTGACCCAGTGCATGCTGGGTGCCAGGAGTGAATACAGCCTGAGACAAGACAGTGCTGCTGTAGGCCCTTTTTTTTTTTTTTAAAGATTTATTTATTCATTATATATACAGTGTTCTGCCTGCATGTATGCCTGCAGTCCAGAAGAGGGATGGTTGTGAGCCATCATGTGGTTGCTGGGAATTGAACTCAGGTCCTCTGGAAGAGCAGCAAGTACTCTTAACCACAGCCATCTCTCCTGCCCCTACTGTAGGCTCTTAACATCCAGTGAAGGGAACCAGCAGGTGAGTGAATTGTGGCAAGCACCATGAAAGCAGCAGAGAGCAGGGGGTGGCCAGTGGAACAGCAAGCATGAAGGCCCTGAGGGTTAGTTATTGCACTGGGTTAGCTGGTGGCAGAAGTGAGACTAGCAGGGGCTAGCAAGGAGTACATAAGACAGTAATATGTCACAGGTCAGTGAATTCTGTAGTGTCATGGGTTTCAGCATATCCCCAGCTCCACTGTACATATTTTAGATTTTTTTTTTTTAAGTGAGCTATAATAGAATTTTCAAAACTTAACAAAAATCTTGTATCTTAAACATTACATTTTTAAAGGAAAAAGGAATCTACTTCAGATTCCTGAATTTTCTGCAAGATTTTCACAGCATACTACTGTGGTAATGTCCCAGGCATCTGTGGCCTACCTCTCAGTAAACATGCCTAGGCTTTTGGGCCTTGTGGCCTCAAGTTACCAACACAAGGAGCTTCATAGGCTGTCAGCTACAGAGCATACAGTGGGACTTTGGTGCTTTCTGTCAAGGCAAACCATATGGCTATCCCAGGTTGGAAGGGATGAAGGAATATCAGTCACATATCTGTAGAGTGCTGTGCAGGTATGTGTGCCCATTGGAACTATTAGCACAGTGCCACAATGTCCAAGTAGTCTGTTATCCTAGGTTGATGACTGTTTGCCTGAAGATTGGAGGTGTACATCTCCCAGGATTGCTGAGGAGATTGTTGTCATGGTTGCCATCCCACTGTGTGTGGCCTTTTTAATTTTCTGTATTTTGATGGACCAGCTATGTTAACAGGTAAAATCTCATATAGCCTCACCATGGGTGTTTTGGTTTGTTATTGTTAATTGCCCTGGTCTCTGTGATGGATCCCCAGAATTTATATTAAAAACCAGGCATTGTTGTGTATATATAATCCAATGCTAGGGAGGCAGAGACAGGCCAGTTATTCCTGGGGCTCCCTGATGAACTAGCTTAACTTGGCAAATTCCAGGCTATGAGAGGACCCCCCCCCCACTCCCGAGTCAAGGGTCTCAGGGAACTAAGGTGGATAGCAAGGAGGAAAAACAACAACCAAGTCTGAACCTTTAGCCTCCACATGCATACATGTGTACCCACTCATAAATATAATAACAGGCAGCCCCAACTCATGAAATTCCAGCCCCAACTCATGAAATGGAAATAGTACTATTTTACAACTGGGCCTCTTTGTAAACAATTTAGCAAATGTTTTGAACTACCATCATATTTTCTTTAAGATAAGACCTAGATTTATGTCACATATAAACTAGACCCTGGAATAATGACTTTCAAGAATGAGAATATCCCCTCAGTTGGAGAATGTTACCTTCTTGGGGTATCCAACAAGTTGGGTGCACAAAAGCCTTTATTGGCATTACCACCTATTGGACAAACAGCCTTGTGCCCAAAGGCAGATTCTTTAACCATAGAGTTTAATGGGGAACCAGAACTCCTTAAAGCCCAAGAACCCTTCTCTATCAAGCAGGACCACAGACAGGGTTTCTCTGTGCCCTTGCCTGTCCTGGAACTTGCTCCGTAGACCAGACTGGTCTCGAATTCAAAGATCTGCCTGCCTGTGTCTCCTGAATGTTAAGATTAAAGGGCATGGCATGCCTGGCAGAATTTTTCTGAATGGTGCTGAAGTAGAGTGTTTTCAGCATCTCACCTAAAGTAATGAGCTTTGTTGGAATGTCAGCATTATGATGGACAGATCTGAGCTGTGAGGACTAGAATAAACCCTAGGGGCTACATGATATGCATATGAGTTACCTAAGATCAATCTGAACTGTCTTATAGGACTGGAAGCATCCCTGGTGTGTTCTCCAGAGTAGGATTGTCACACAGCAATGGTGACACTTGATTGTGTTTTTGAGGGACTATTGGACAGTGAATCAAAGTTGTAACTGTTGACCCAGGGCCTAATGAAACCCTATCTTTTCTAGAGTGCCTTTGGGAGACTGCAAACGTATTCTGAGTCTCTTCTGGAGGAATCAGGACAGATTTCCATACTTAGTCTACCCCTGAGATCAGAAGAAAATTATAAAAGTTATTATTGGTGCCCAGGACCATCTGCTATATTCAAGTTCTGCTTTCTGCAGCCAGAATCTAGAGGGGGAAGTGGAAGCTGAGGAGAGAGAACAAGAGTGTGGGAACTCACACTCAAGACCTGCCAGCTCCTCTACTGGGGGAAAGAAACTGACAAATGCTATGTCAGATCTGTTACCAGAAGAAAAACTACCCAAATATGTCCTCCGACTAGACAGGACAGAACACTGGAAGGCCTCTGACATGACCATCTATATCACTTTTACATATCCTTGGGTAAATCTTGCAGTCCCCATAGGACCAATAATTTTCTTGTTAGTGGGGCTTTCTGCTACTCTGTTCTTAACTCAGATAATTGGTTCCCAACTCTTGGACTTTGGGCATCGGCAAGACTCCAGTGGCCAAATGATTCCCTCTACCTTAATGCTGTCTGGAATATTGTATTCCTTCTCCACTCTTCTGGTAATTGCCTGAGTGTCTTTTTCCTTAATTGAACAGAGACCTCGTGACAAAAAAATGGATGTCCCAGACATCTTCAGCTCCCTATAGAATTCCACAATAACAGCTCTCACTGTGTCTCCTAAAGGGACAATGATTCCATCCTTACAGGCATCCCCACTAGCCCATACTCATGTATGGGTTACTGATACATCAGATAAGGCAGTACCTAGCTATAATCAGAGTAAAGGATTCTTATGCTTCTCTTGACCAGGAGCATCGAGTAAAAAGGAAAAGAAAATTAAGAATAACGTGGAGATAAAAGCACACTTAGGTCCTCTGGAATATAGCCACAGCTTTTTTTTTTTTTTTTTTTTTTTTTTTTTTTTTTTGGTTTTTTCGGTTTTTCGAGACAGGGTTTCTCTGTGTAGCTTTGGAGCCTATCCTGGCACTCGCTCTGGAGACCAGGCTGGCCTCAAACTCACGGAGATCCGCCTGCCTCTGCCTTCTGAGTGCTGGGATTAAAGGAGTGCACCACGAATGCCTGGCTTATAGCTACAGCTATGGCAGATCCAAGAGAATATGAGCTTGCATTGAAGACCAGACAAGTCAAATGAATAGCCTATCAATGGGCTTCAAGGTCCTAGAGAACTAAGAATAATCCAAACCCCAAACATCAAAATGGCAAGAAATAATAACATGCAGAAATTAATGCAATGGCGAGTAAAAAAATACACAGAATCAATTGAGTTGGTTCTTTGACTTGAAAGAAAGAAAGAAAGGAGAAAGCAAGCAAGCAAGAAAGAAAGAAAGAAAGAAAGAAAGAGAGAAAGAAAATATTAACAAACACCTAGCTAAACTAACCAGGAATGTTAAAAGGGCTTCTTCAAGGAGAGACATGACACAGGTAAGTGACTCAAACCCACAAAAGAGACAATGCAGTAAGGGTCAATAAAGTATTTTAGCACACCTTCGTAATCCTATAAATAACTTTCCAAGTAGTAACAGTGACCTCAGGAGCATATGAAGAGAGGCGGGAGGGTGTGAGCAGCTGTGAAGTACTTGTACTCTAGGGAAGTGGCTACTGTTCAGTTTTAATGATAGCATATTTTAAACACTTTCTATAACAAATACGGTATTCTGTAAGAAATCTAGTGCATCAAACTTCCATTCTACACTTGGCCCCAGCATTGACTGGGCCTTGGACACTGTTTCAGATTGGTGACAATTTGAGACAGCTCATTCCACCTGGCACAGTCCCCTGTCCTCTGCTTTCCGTACCTCTGCATTTAAACACCTGGAAAGCCTGGTGTCGAGGAACGCATCTATAACTAAAGCACTCGGGAAGTTTAGGCAGGATTGCTGTGAATTCAAGTCCAGCCTAGACTACAAAGCGAGACACTTCTCAAGAAAAGGTGAGGAGTGATGGGTGCTAGAAAGATGGCTCTGGTCAGGAGTGCTTACTGCTCTAAAAGAGGACCCAGTTTCAGTTTCCAGCACCCACTCCCACTGACTACTGTCAACCTGTAACTAGTTCTAGAGGGGTCTGACCTTTCTCTGAATTGTGCAGGTTGGTACATATATGCAAGCACACACATATGCGTAAAATAGGAATCTTTAAAGGAAAAATAACTAGGACAAAAAGAATGAGCATATGCAGTTGTGAGAAACACTTACATCCTAAGCACTGTCCCTCTGCATCACACAGGCCCTCAGTCTCCTTCTTAGTGTGTCTTAATGTATTTTCGGTTAGAGACCTAATCCTTATGTTACAGCACTGTGTTGTGGAGAGTGGGAAGAAGGCTCAGTTGGTCAGGTGTTTCCTGTGCAAGTGTAAGGAACCTGCGTTTGATCTCCAGAACCCACACGAAAAAGCTGGACATGGTGGCATGCATATGTAACTCCATTGAGGGGAAACAGACAAGCAGATCTCTGGGCTCACTGCCAGCCAGACTAGCCTACTTGACTAGCTCCCGACCCTGAATCAAAAAACAAGGTAGAGGATAACATCCAAAGTTGATCAATCTCTGGACTATACATGTACACATTCCTACGTGTGCACACACACCACAAATAATACTGTTTGCTTATTTGGTTATTTTAGATAGTACAATGTGAAATCCAGTACAAGAAAAAATTCAGTCTGTATTTACTGTGTGTGTAGAGAAGAGGGTGAGGCTACTAGAGAGAGAGAGAGTGGTCAACTGCCAAGTCCTGCTCAGCCCTCCACACCTTGTCCTCCTCTGAAACTTAATATCAACACCATAAGGGAGATGTCAGTCTTTTTTACAATGGGGAGCCATCACTCAATAATGGGGGAAAATGAGCTAAAGCTTGTGTGGCTGGGAATGGGAGAAATTCTGGATCTGGCTGCAGAATCAACATCAGAAACACCAAGCAAGTACTAAGACACCATGAGGCACACACACACACCGGGTGGCTGGGAAGAGCTTGGATCCAACAGGCCAGGTTAGGGTGAGTGTATATGAAGAAAAATACCAAAATAATAAGAGGGCTGGGGCTGAAGACATAGCTCTGCAGTTAAGAGCACCTACTGCTCTTCCAGAGGACCTGGCTTTGGTTCCCAGCACCCACACAGTGGTTCACAACCAAGGGTAACTCCAGTTCCAGATGCTGAAGCTGGTCAGCAGGCATGTGTGGTGCACATACATAAATGGAGACAAAACACCCCCCCACCCCCCCACACACACAACAAAGTAATAATTTTAAAGCTATGTTAAAGTATGAGAGTCACATGAGGAGGGGTGTGTGGCTGCCGTTCTATCCCTGTCCCTAATGGCCATATGCTTGGACAGTCTTCCCTCTCGGGGCCTTGTGATTCCTCTGGACTTTCTAAAGTTAGAAAGAGGTTGCTGTTAGAAAGCAGTGATGTCACCTGCCTAACATCACATCTCTGTCCTGATGGACTCCATAGCTGAAGTACTAGGTCATGACTAGTTCTTACACACTGCTTCCCAACTCCACTGTCTAAAATTTCTGGAATGAGGATGTATCAGATGACTGATATCCCAGGAATATGCCAGCCAGCAGGCATGTTGTACTGGATTTCACATTGTGCCTATCTAAAATAACCAAATAAGCACAGTATTATTTGTGGTGTGTGTGTGTGAGAAAGAGAGATAGGGAGAGAGGGGGAGATCACTGTCAGCTCTCTAGTTTGGGTACCAATCAGGAAACCAGTATTTCACCAGATTGGATCCTTTATAACTTCATCATCTGAAATGTCACATAGAAATAGAGCTTGCCAAGTGTACAGAAGACTGATTCCCACAGCCAGGCAACATCCTTAGAAGTACAGACTGCTAGTCTTTGCTTTCAGGGGTCATTTCTATAGTTTGTGATTAATGTGAAGAACTTTGGTCACCTACTAAAGGGACAATGAAGTGCAATTTTATGAATAAAAGTGACCAACTTTAAAAGGGTATGTCAGATTTGTTTTAAAACTTAAAAACACTATTAAGCAGATTTGATAATTTTATTTAAAATTCAACTTGGTATCATTGAATCTAGGAGAGCCAACAAAACAGTGTTGTGGATACAGCCCAGAGATCTGTGATTCTGTAGAGTTACCTGAGTGGCCCTGCACTAAAGCACCCCACCCAACTCTGCATCTCAGCTCTCAGTTCTCTGGAAGCAGAATGGTGTCCAGCATCTACAGCCTCTGCTCCTCTCCAGTTGGAAGCTTCTAGACTTCTCTGTAGTTGTTGGGCAGCCCCAGACCTGCCTGGAACCCCAGCTTTGAGAGTGAAATGCAGGGTCTATGCCTCAACCTGGTCCCTCTTGGAGTCAGAGGCAGAAGAAAACTGGGATACCTACCACAGAGGGAAATGGGAGTGCTCTCTCTCTCTCTCTCTCTCTCTCTCTCTCTCTCTCTCTCTCTCTCTCTCTCTCCCTCTCCTCTCTCTCTCTCTTCCTCTCCTCTCCTCTCTTCCCTCTCTCTCCCCCTCTCCCTCTCCCTCTCTCTGGAACCAGACTGCCTGAATTCTAATCTGGTTTTCATTTCTTACCTTGGGCATAAAAGCTAAACTCTATTCCTCAATTTCTTCTTCTGTAAAATTTGGCTAACACTAGGGCTAAGGTGAGGATCCTGAGATAATCCCTCAGATTCAGGGACTCAGGTTCTAGCGTACAGTTAAGTGCTCAAAAATGGTTCTTTTTACTGTTACTGAACAGGAACCTTGTTCTCTGGTGCTGCTGGTCTGTACAGCCCACCTGAGCTCAGTGATCCTGGTCCTGCTCCTGAAGGGACCCATCCTTCCAATCTTAAGCATGGCCTATGTAGGCCCCAAGTAGGAACTCTTAGTCCCTGCCACCTCAAGCAGCCACCTCGGGATTGTGAGTGCAGGATTGTGGGTCCTGAGACCACTCTACCCCCTGATGTCATTGCTGGAAATGGGAATCAAAGGAACAAATCTGACAGGCAAGGACTTAAATGAGATGGGATATAAGGCTCGACCGCCTGCAAGAGCACACCTGACGGCTCTCTCAGAAGAGGAACTGGGCCAGTACATTATCCTTGGTGTCCTCCCCTGTAGAAATGCATTTGTCCAAGGCTCTGAAGAGCATGAGCTTCATTCGCAATGACTCCACCTCCATGCTTAACCACACTGCAAAAGCTTCATGTGTCACTGGTGATTTCAGTCCATGGATTCTGGGGGAACACTCACAGACCATAGGCAGAATGAAAGGTAGGGCC